>NC_066580.1:277833474-278147565 GCF_024323335.1 Lathyrus oleraceus
TGTAATGCCCCAACTACTTTCCAACGCTGCATGATGTCAATCTTTGCAGATTACCTTGATGGTATCATGGAAGTGTTTATGGATGATTTCTCGGTTTGTGGATTTGATTTCCACAATTGTCTTGCTAACCTTGAGAAAATCCTGGAGAGATGCGTGGAGGTGAACCTCGTGCTAAACTGGGAAAAGTGTCATTTCATGGTGACCGAAGGAATAGTTTTAGGACATATAGTTTCTGAAAAAGGTATAGAGGTAGATAAAGCTAAAATAGAAGTTATAGAAAACCTAAAACCACCAAAAACCATCAGAGAAGTCCAAAGTTTTCTTGGACACGCTGGATTCTACCGACGTTTTATTAAGGACTTCTCTAAAATAACTAAACCTTTAACTGGACTTTTAATTAAAGATGCTGAATTCATTTTCGATGAAAAATGTAATGACGCATTTAATCTTTTAAAGCAAGCATTAATCTCTGCAGCTATTATGAAACTGCCTGATTGGTCGGAACCTTTTGAGATAATGTGCGATGCTAGTGATTATGCAGTTGGAGCCGTTCTAGGACAAAGGAAAGATAAAAAATTACATGCCATTTATTATGCCAGTAGAACCCTAGATGCTGTCCAACTTAACTATGCAACAACTGAAAAAGAATTACTCGTTGTAGTTTTCGCTATAGACAAATTTAGATCTTATCTAGTAGGAGCAAAAATTATAGTTTACACCGATCATGTTGCCATTCGTTACCTATTAAGTAAAAAAGATGCCAAGCCAAGGTTACTCCGATGGATTCTTTTACTACAAGAGTTTGATTTAGACATAAGAGATAAAAAAAGGCACTGAAAATGTAGTAGCCGATCACCTTTCTAGGCTAGAACATCTAAAACCTGAACTAGTACCCATAAATGATGATTTCGCCTATGATAGACTGATAGCTAGAGTAGAAACCCTTGAAGATGATAACCTAAGCCCTAATGAGCATCCCCAAAATTCCTTAGCAATAAGTAACGTACCCTGGTATGCAGACTTCGTTAATTACCTAGCTGCTGATATAGTACCCCCTGATCTTGACTACCACTGCAAGAAGAAATTCTTCCACGATGTGAGAAACTTCTATTGGGACGAACCGCTCCTTTTCAAAAGGGGTAAAGATGGCATTTTTCTCCGTTGCGTTCCAAAAGAAGAGGTAATAGTATTATCAAGCATTGTCATGCTGCACCCTATGGTGGACATGCGAGCACCTCTAAGACATACGCCAAGATTCTTCAAGCTGGCCTATTCTGGCCTACCATGTGGCGTGATGTATATGCTTGCATTGTCAAATGTGATAGATGCCAACGCACTGGAAACATTTCAAGGCGTGATGAAATGCCCCTGAGAAACATTCAGGAAGTAGAACTCTTTGACGTATGGGGTATAGATTTCATGGGAACTTTCCCACCATCCTTAGGAAACAGGTATATCTTAGTAGCTGTAGACTATGTGTCTAAGTGGATTGAAGCTATAGCTGCACCCACAAACGAAAACATAGTAGCAGACCACTTATCACGAATCGAAGGGAATAAACCTGAACAAATTCCAATCGATGATGATTTCCCTTACGAACGACTTATAGCCCAAATGGAAAGCGACATGTCTGAACTAACAATAAATGATACCGAAATAGAAGAATCCGTGGAAGAAATTCATGTGAATGCAACTCTGCCATGGTATGTTGATTTTGTCAACTACCTAGTTGTTGGAGTACTTCCACCGGACCTATCTTACCAACAAAAGAAAAAATTCTTTCATGATCTAAAACAATACTACTGGAATGAACCTCTTCTTTTCAAAAGAGGTACCAGCGGTATTTTCCGTCGATGTGTTCCTGAGGATGAAATAGACAACATAATCTCTCATTGCCATTCCGCTCCCTATGGTAGGCACGCAAGTACTTCAAAAACTTGTACTAAGATCTTACAATCGGGCCTCTTTTGGCTTACTCTATGGAAAGATGTCCATAATGCGGTTATAAATTGCGACTGATGCCAACGCACTGGTAACGTCTCAAGACGCGATGAAATGCCACAAACAGGAATCTTAGAAGTGGAAGTCTTCGATGTATGGGGGATTGACTTCATGGGACCATTCCCATCTTATTTTGGTAATAAGTACATACTCGTTGCTGTCGATTATGTTTCAAAATGGATCGAGGCCGTAGCTTCTCCGACAAATGACACACGAGTAGTGATTAAGTTGTTCAAGAACATCATCTTTCTTAGATTCGGTGTGCCAAAACTAGTCGTTAGTGACGGTGGCTCCCATTTCATATCAAATATCTTTGGAAAACTTCTTCTGAAGTATGGAGTCCGACACCGTGTAGCAACACCTTATCACCCACAAACCAGTGGGCAAGTCGAAGTTTCAAATCAAGATATCAAACAGATTCTAGAAAAGACTGTCGGAATATCCAGAAAAGACTGGTCATCTAAACTAAACGAAGCTCTGTGGGCCTACAAGACAGCTTACAAAACCCCAATAGGGACCACACCCTTTAAATTAGTCTACGGTAAATCATGTCGTCTCCCTGTGGAATTAGAACACAAAGCTTACTGGGCAATTAAGACCCTAAATATAAATTATACTTCCGCAGGTGAGAAACAAATTTTGGACATTCACGAATTGGAAGAAGTTCGACTAGACGCCTATGAGAATGCCAGGATATATAAAGAGCGAACCAAAAAATGGCACGAAAAACGTATATCTAGGAAAGAGTTTAATGTTGGGGATATAGTACTACTATTTAATTTGAGACTTAATCTTTTTCCGGGAAAACTTAAATCTAGGTAGTCAGGCCCTTTCGAAATCACAAAAGTCCTTAAAAGCGGTACGGTAGAAATCAAAGGTCGGAATAGTGAACCATTTATGGTATACGGGCAGCGATTGAAACATTACCATAATATTGACAACGGAGATTATTCAAACAGTCTAAGACTTATAGAGTTGCCTGCTCAACCCCAAAACTAGTACATCGCAACGTTACTGTCGAACTTACGACGTTAAACAAAGTGCTTAGTGGGAGACAACGCGCCTTTTCTTTTATTTGTTATCTTTGTTATTAAGTATTTTCCTTCTTTGACTTTCATCTGTATTTTTGCTCCCTTTCCTTGATTCTATGCAGTAATACTTGTTGCTTCTAGTTACTAACTTAGAAACATTGGATACTAATTAACAGGCGAATTTATAACTAGTTAGTCACTAACTTTCATTATGCAACCAGTAGACACAGTTTTCAGAGGTAGAGTTCAGAGAAGGAGCTATGATTATTTAGCTCATAAGGATATGGCTTTATCCATATATTATGATGGACCTACCATGGATAGGTTAGATATCCGAGACAACATCTTGTTTATGTTTAACCAGCTAGGATGGGAGAATGCTGCTATTAAGAGAAGGTTTGTCACTTACCGTGAACTCACCCTAGAATTCCTTAGCTCCCTAGTTTACAACCCCGAGCATGGTTACGGACTCAACAAACGGTTGATTTCCTTTAGGCTATTTAGTATGGACTTCACTTATAACGGTAGAGACCTTGCTGACCTCCTAGGATTTCCTAGTGGCCCATTTGTTTTCACTACCCGCCAGGAGGAATTAATCGATGATATCGACCTAGATTACTTTTGGGGTAGTTTAACTGGAGACTACCACCCTAACCCAAACGAGATGCACTCCCAAATGATCCACAACCCTGCTATCCGCTACTTCCATAAAATACTAGCCCACACCCTGTTTGGAAAGGAAGCGAAAAACACCATAGTGTCACGAGATGAACTTTTCATCTTACTCTGTGTCGATCAAGGTCGACATGTCAATGTTGTGACATTTATGATGGAGAGATTCATTCACCTTGCAAAGCACAATCGCACCCCAATCATAATAGGCGGCCTAGTAACCATGATAGTTAATGCCATTGGACTTAGACGTCCACTTTACGAGCATGTACCGTTTGGACACATCCGACCCATGGACATTGAATTTTTTGTTGACCATAGAATCATAGTGTAGCACCTCAAATTTGCACCTCCCATTTTGTATATACATTTTCATTTTTAGGTCATTAACATTGCATTGTTCATTGCATAGTCCACCAAGTCATCAGGCAAGACTGGTCAGGAGGTTCAGTTGTGCAAGCAAGCAAGTGCATTTTCTATGGGATCAAAGCCCTAGGGTTGGTACAATGAGTTCATGTGACCTAAGGATCATTTTGAAGTGATTTGGCAAAGAATTGGAGGTTCAGAGATCATCAGTTCATGTGCAAATCATCTGAAACCCTAAAAAGTCAACAGAAGTCAACTGTCAGTTCAACTGTGGATTTGGAGGTGGGAGATGGTTAGAGATACCTCATTCATGTGGGAACAAGTCTCATTTGACATTTCAAACATCAACAATGAAGCATTTGAAGTCAGATCAAAACTTTCCAAAAATAGCAGGTGACCTGTAATTTGAATTTGCCAAAAATGGAAAGGTTTTCAACTCAAGATTACATCATCAAGAAAGCTTCAAATGAAATTTTGTCCAACATGAAAGTTGAAGATCTTTCTCTCCCATTTCCAAAAAGTCCAAGATCATGGATTTCTCATGTGTGGTTGAAAAGATATGGATCAATCTTGGCCAAGTGTGGTTTGAACTTCAAATGTGCATAACTTCTTAACCAAAAGTCCAAATTAAGTGGTTCTTTTTGCATTGTTCTTGTTTTGACCTATGCTTTCCAAATCATGCATTACATGCCATGCATTATCATCACATAATCATTTGGAAATTCACTTGATTTTTGGAGGGAAAATTAAAGTTCAAAATTGGTGCATTGTTCACACATTCTAGCATTACCATTGGCTTCAAAACAGCATTTTAAGTGGATTTAAGTTGAATCGTGTACTGTTCACCATGCATTTTCATGCATAGGGTGAAATTGCAATTTTGCACTTACACTCCATTTCCCTAATTACACATACCATATGCTTAAACATGCTTAAGAGAGTGATTAGGAGGGAGTATATAACACAAATCATAACTGTTTTTGCATAACCATAATCACTTTTTCAGATCTAGATCCAATTCTTGAAATTTTTTCTCTCAAACTTTTTGCAATTTTCTTCACATCTAATCCATTTCCAGTGCTTGATTCATGCTTCTGAAGAGTTCTTGAGTGAGTTTGAACAAAGAACCAAAGGAAATCGTGCAGCATTGAAGCATGTTGAAGCTTTGAAGCAACAATGGCAAATCAAAATTCTGTTGGATTCAAGAGCAGTTGAGCTTCGATCTCTCTTCCTAACACTTGTACAAGCATCATAGAAGGACTGCTTGAGCATTGCAAGGCTTGAATCCATCAATTCCAGTTCTGCTTCTTTAAGAGGTCATTGAATCGAATCTCTTATTTCTTAAAATTCTTGCTATAATGTTGTGGATCTTTGAACACTGATGATGCTGAGCTTTAAATCGTGCAATTCCATGCTGTTTTGAGTTAGATATAGGTGATTTAAGTTTGGATGATGAAACTTGATTTATTCGATTCATGCATGTTTTGTGGTTTCTTGTTAAATTGATTGTGGATTCTTGTTATGTGATGAAAGATCTACCTATTTCTATGCTTAATTTTGAAATCTGGGAATTTTGTTCTTGGTGGATGATGAACATCCACTGTTCATGTATGTTGTGCGTGAAGAAGATGATACAGACTTTAGGGAACAATTTTGGATCTTTTTTTTGCTACACAAATGCGTTGCCTATGTGTTTGTCCTAGGGTTAATTCTGATTGGAGCATGCAAATCCCATGCGCGCGTCCTCATTGGCCACTCCGTGTTAACCAT
This sequence comes from Lathyrus oleraceus, assembly GCF_024323335.1. Taxonomy (NCBI): domain Eukaryota; kingdom Viridiplantae; phylum Streptophyta; class Magnoliopsida; order Fabales; family Fabaceae; genus Lathyrus; species Lathyrus oleraceus. Next base: position 277,839,315 of record NC_066580.1, read on the forward strand.
GCATTGACCTGCCAGCGTTTTAAATGAAACGGATCGTTTCATGCTTCAGCCTAGCGCCCGTTTCAATTAATTCAAATTAAATAAATATTTCATTCTAATTCCATTTAAATGTCACACTTTATTTCATTTCATTTCAAAACTTCAAAAAATCAAAACAAATTGAATAATGCTCCAAAAAATATGAGGTTTTTTGCATCATGTTACATTTTTTGTCTACTATTTTATCATCATTTTTCCATAAATTGTGCATGGCTGGAAATTGTTTTTGTGCTAGAGACTTGAACATATGTCCACTTTGTACCTTGCCTTGCCATATCTTTTGTGAAATGCTGGTTGTTTATCCAATGCTCATGAAATTTAACATGTTGAAACTAGACTCTTGGCTTGACATTTTGGTGTTGATTTGGTATTTTTACCATTTGTGGTTTCTGTTTTATGAGCATGTGAAGTTAGGTGTGACAATGTGAGTCACAGCTTGTGATGTTCAACTTGTTTGATTAATTTGCCATGCCAAATGAATTCCAAATGCCTAGATTTTTTGTATGATGAATCATATGGATGTTGTGGTTGCTCATGATTTTTGTTGGAATTTTTGGATTGATTTCTGATTTAATTGTGATTTTTCATTCTGGATGGTCATATTTGAGCTTTTGAATTGCCTTGATTTTCATTTGATCATGGAATGCTTGTGGTTTATCCAATGAATGTAAAACTTTGTACACCATTTCTAGACATGTTGAATGTTGTTTTGGCTTTGGTTTGAGGTTTTTACCATGTTTCATTTCTGTTTTGTGCCTAGGCTAAGTTGGTGTGACAATTGGTGTCACACATGGGCTTGTTTATGTTTGCCTTGACTTATGTGATTTGATTACCATGCCTATTGATGTCCAATGCTTCTAATTTTTTGTGTGATGATCATGTTGTATGTTCTGTTTACTCATAATTTTTGCCAAGATTATTTGAACCATTTTTGAATTAATGTGCATTTGTTCATTCTGATGTCACAATGTGATCACAACTTGCATACTTTGCCATATTTGATTCATGAAATGCATTTAATTGATGATATTGATATGGGACTTTTTGGATTGTATTCTTGATTGAATGAAGTTGATCCATGTTAAATTTCATGTTCGGTTTTGAATGTTTGACCCTCTTTTGACCCTAGGCTTTGACCTAGTGGTTTGGACTCATTGTTTGGATTGTGGATTTCAGGTTAAGAAGCACTTTGCCATGATTGAAGTGGTTCACTCTCTTGAGTTGATTAAGTGGTTAATATTGACTAACTTTGAGTTGTTTTGTAGGTGGATGCCAAGTCACTTGTGTTGTGCCCATTGGCTTATGCCTTGCACATTGCTTGCTTATCTGTCTGATTGTATGATTGACTGTCTGTTTGATTGTTTGACTTGTGTACTGATTGGGTTAGATTTTTTTTAGGTACCTAAGTTGCTTTAAGTTCTTTTGAACTTGCTTTTGCTTTGCTTGGTTGCTTAACCATTTGAGGTATAACTCTCTGACTTCATGTAGTCTGGAAGACCTGTCCTGTTACTTGGGCAGGCACCTGTCTGAAGCCCTCCTTAAGAGGCAATGCTTGTGTTTGTTTATCTTTGTGCCAAGCAGGAAAAGACCTCTTATGAGGCAATTGGCAGATAAAAGAGATGTGTAGTCCATCTCCTGCTATTCAGTGTGTCATTCACTTTGCTCATACACCTTGTGTTGATGCATTGTGGATATTAACCCAAGATCTTTGTTGTGTCAGTCATGTGGAGAAGAGTTCCTACTTTCTGAACTCCCACACCTTCATTTGTCTGAAGCTCTCCCAGGCCAGGGATAAGAGTTGTGAGGTCTTACCCTCACTTCCCATTTCATCTGCTTCACCCTAACTCTCAATGTTAGGGTTAAGAGCTAACTACACCCGATTCTAGTTGGCTTGTGTTTCACAGCCTAGCCTTGTGTGAGCCCACTTTGTTTGTATAGTGTGTGTGCTAATTGTGTGTATCTTTGTCTTTGCCTGTGCTGTTTAGGATAGCTTGCTCCCTGTGCAAGTTAGATAGAAACCTTAACATAGGGATCATATGCATGACAACTTCTAGGCTCGAGTCGTAGTCTCCCTAGTAGTTTGTGTCTCCCTTTATATCTGGTTAGGCTAGTCCTTTTTCCCTGCGTAGGGGAACTACGTCGCCCTGATCCTCATACCAGATGAGGTACGTAGGCAGGAGATGAGCTGATCTCTCCGGGTGCCCTTTTTCCTTTTCAACCCCTTTGTGTGTGTTTGGAGTCTGACATAAGTCCAGCGATTGGCAGTTGGTTTCCGGTGTCTTGTTTGCTTATTGGAGTCTGACATAAGTCCAGCTATTGGCAATTGGTTTCCAGTGTGTGTTTGTTGGTTCGGAGTCTGATGTAAGTCCAGCGATTGGCATTCGGTTTCCATGTTTGCCTGTTTGTGTGGAGTCTGACGTAAGTCCAGCGATTGGCAGTCGGTTTCCTGTGTGGTTTTGTTTGGCGTGCGTTAGCCGAGCTACGAGTGCTCTGATTCTCCTCTAGTTAGAGAAGATACGTATGCATAGGATGCGACATCCTAGCGAGCACGTTTCCCCTGTCCCGAACTACGTCGACTCTGATGTCTGTGCCTGACAGACTACGTAGGCCCAGGATGCGATGTTCTGCCGAGTTAGTTTCTTTTTTCTTTCCTGTGTCTCTTTCCAGCCTGTATGTGCAGTTTGTGTCTGAGCAGTTTTTAGCAATCTTTCTTCTATTCTTTCTGAGCATGGATCCCGTCGAGTACGACGGATGCGTAGGGGTGCTAATACCTTCCCTTCGCATAACCGACTCCCGATCCCATCTCTCTCTGGTCGCGAGACCATGTCTTTTCCAGGTTTACTTCGAGCGTTTCCTTTCCCTCTTTTGGGATAAATAACGCACGGTGGCGGCTCTGTTGTTTCGTTTTCCCGCCGGTTTTTCGCGTAATGCGACAGCTGGCGACTCTACTGGGGACATGAGAAGTCGACCTCTTGCTGGTCCATCTTCCCTAAGCGAGTCTCTCCTAGCGCTCTCTAGGATAGGGTTTGGTTGCCTTTGCTGTTTCATTTATTGCATTTGTTTGTTTATATTTGCATTTATGTTTGCATTTATGTTTGCATTTATGTTTGCATTTATGTTTACATATCTATTTGCATGCATCATACTGTCCTCATGTTGGATTCTGTACAGGTTGGTTCCTCTGATTTGGGGTGGGTGTTCTGAGTGAGGCCCAATACCCATGCTTGAGCATACACCTAGGATTAGCGTGGTCTCATGTTTCTTCACATGTTGTACGACATGATGAGGAGATGTGTCACCACAGCCGGACGAGGTTCATTTGAGAGAGTCCTTCCGGGTGGAGTTATTCCGCTTAGGTCGGATTATCTCTTTTGGGCTATTGACTTCGGTGACCGTTCTTTCCCGGATCTTTGGTTTAGATGATCTCAAGAGAGCTACAACGGCACACTCGAAAGGGCAAACCCGTTGAGTATCTTTGCCCGATTGTCGAGACCATTGTCCGCCTTAGGATGACCTTGTTAGAATTCACCTGTGAGGGGAGGGTTTGATTCTTGCAAGTACAGGTTTCTGCCAGTGATGCTGTGTTGGTGAGGGAGTTGTTCAAAGCAGTGCAGGGGCTCGCCTTGGGGCAGAAAGCAATTGCGGAGAAGGTGGAGAGGGTTGAGAAATGGCTGATAACGGAGAAAGTTCAGGGAAAGGCTCTGGCATCCGTAGTAAAGAAGCCCTCTGGCAGTGGTCAGCTCAAGAAGGAGGTTGAATTAGGTGGTATGCAGTCCAAAGAAGAACGCGGTAAGGATCGTTACCACCCTTATGCTACCACTGTAACCACTCCTGTTGGTAATCCACCTGTACAACCGCAACAACCGCCACCTCAACAGAAAGCACCGAAAGCTAAGAGCCAAGTGAAGAAGGGGACGGATCGTCAGTTTGATAAGCCACCCGTGACTTATACCCTTCTATTCAAAAGGTTGAGGGATCTTGGGTTAGTTCGGCCGAGGATATTGGTTCCTGTAGAACAGCATCAGAGGCCTGCAAACTACAATGAGAATGCCAGGTGCGAGTTCCATTCTGGGGCACCAGGACATAACATTGAGGGTTGTAGAGCTTTTAAGCATTTCGTCCAGGACATGGTGGATTCTAAGGCCATCAGTTTGGCACAGATACTGAATGATGATGTTAACCCCGTACCAAGGCATGGTCCTGTAAAAGTGAAAATGATGTCAAAGGACAAGAGAGGAATAGAGGTGACTGAGGGAGATCAGTTAAAAAATCCAATGTCTGTGGTCCTGAAGCATATGATAAAGAGTGGAGCATTCCCTAGTGTTGATAACTGTTGTGCGGCCGTCGCCACAAATGAGCGTGCAATGGTGAGAGAAACAATTCAGGGAATGATTGAAGTAGGAATGGGCGGTGTAAAATTTGAAATGCCAAGTCAGGCAGTTGAAACCGTCGAGGCTGAGAAAGAGAAGAAGTTGTCCATTTCTTCTTACAAACAGGCCATGGAAGTGGTGAAGAACGGAGAAGCCCTAGGCTGGGGAAGGATCATAGACATTGTGGTGAAAGCGGATATGTTAGGGGTTGGCTATCAGCCAGATCAAGAGTCGTCTAGGCAAAACAGAGGACGTCGTCAACCGTTCACCTTTGTTAGTGCAGGAATGCTGGATCCAGGTCGCGCCTGTACAATGGGTGAAGAGATCGACAGTGACCGCGCGCTTGAGTCGTGGATAAAGTCGTGCGTACCAGGGAACTAGAAGGCCTCAAAGATCTCCACTGTCACTCATCCTGAAGTGTAGCATTTCTGTTCTTCAATTTTGTTTGCATGAAAGCCATACGTTTTGCCCGAAATGTAATGGTCCATTGTAAGGGCCATCTCATGTGTTTCATTGTGCAACATTTTGCATCATTAATAAATGGATGTTTTTGTGATTAAAAGCCGTGTTCCCTGTTTTTCATTTATGTTTGCAGTTTAAAAATAAAAATAAAAATGGCAATGTTATTTTCATTTTTCTTTCCTTTTGATTTGTGTTGTTCCAACCTCAAAAGAGACTATCCTCCTGATCTCATTGATAACGATTTGGTTACACCTTTGTATGACTTCGACAATCCGATCTATCATGCTGAAGAATAAGGCGAAGAAGATTGTGATCTGCTGAAATTAGCCAGGTTGTTAAGACAAGAGGAGGGGGTGATTCGACCGCACGAGAAGCGATTCAAGATTGATATTCCAGGCACCGCCGAGGTCAGGAAGTGAAAGTTGAGGCCGCTTCAGAGGCAAATGTCAAGAGCAGAATGGTAGCACTGTTGAAAGAGCATGTGGATACCTTCACCTGGTCGTATCAAGATATGCCAGGAGCGGATACCGATGTCGTTGTGCGCAAGCTACCATGGAGAGAAGACTGTCCTCTAGAGAAGCAGAACGCCGGTGCCACGTATCAGAGTGACTTTGTTTCATGATATGATTCATCGTGGAATCAAATGCTATGTTGATGACATGATAGCAAAGTCCCAAGCAGAAGAGGGGCATCTGGTGGATCTGGCCAAGTTGTTTGATCGGTTGAGACAACTCAGACTGAGGTTGAGTCCGAATCAGTACACTTGTGGAGTGTTGTCCGGTAAGTTGCCGAGGCTTATTGTGAACGAAAGAGGAATCGAGGTCGATCCTGCTAAAAAAAAGAAAAAAAAAAGAAAAGAAAAGAAAAGGAAAAGCAACGCAAGAAAGGCCTGAACCAAAAAAAAAAGCAAACGGAAAGAGAGCAAACGGTCAGGTGGATAATGATTGCCAAGGGGCATTGAAAGAGAAAAGAATAAGTTGCAGGAACCTTTGATTCTGATGCCTCCTGTGGAAAGAACAACTGTTAATCTGGTACTTGATAGCCCTTGGGGGGTCTATGAGGTGCGTATTGTGTCAGCATGACGAGTCTGGTCGAAAAGAGCATGCAATTTACCTTAGCAAAAAGTTTATCGACTGTGAAACAATACATTCACTGCTTGAGAAAACTTGTTGTACTTTGGCATAGGCTGCTCGCCGACTGAGACAGTATATGCTGGTTCATACCACTTTGTGGATTTCCAAGATGGATCCGATCAAGTGTGCGTTTGAGAAGTCAGCATTGACCGGACGGGTTGCGAGAGGGCAAATGATTTTAACTGAACACGATATTCAGTATTGAAGGTGAGAAAAACAAGAAAGGGGGGGTTTGAATTGTTTGGAAAAATAAGAGCTTTTCAAAAAGAAAATCACACAAGGATTTTATACTGGTTCGCTTATAACACAAAGCTACTCCAGTCCACCCGGCCAAGGTGATTTCGCCTTCAACAAGGACTTAATCCACTAATCTTGAAAGATTACAAACAACGCCTAAGAGAAAAATCTCTTAGTCCTCTCAAGTTTACAGACTACACTAAGTCACTTGAGGAAATCAAACAAACAATAAATGAAAGATTTATGTAATCTAGAGTGCTTCTAAGAAAGCAAATATTACAGTATTGAGAACAAGAGTTTTTCACGTTATAAGCAAAAGCTTCGTGAAGATCTTAGAGAGAAGAGTGTTTTTCTTGACTTGGTGTTTCAGTATAATTTTGGCTTGTTGGCTTGCTGATTGTTCTCTCGTGTGTTACTGAAAGTTGATTTGCAATCCTTTATATAGATCAGTTGAAGTAGTAGTTGAAACTGGTGGATATTGAGATGAAGTTACGCCATCACATAATTAGCTAATGCAGGATGACTTTTTCTTCTTGAAATGACTACTTACCACAAGTAGTATTTTCTTTATTGAGATTGGAGATTAACGTCTCTTTCTCAATTAGGAAATCCATTTGAAAATCTTTACTTGTCTTCAACGTTACTCTTTCATGATTAGCAAATCCATAATCAGAGTAATTGTGTATCTGGAGAAACTTGGAATCTTGCTTCTGATGTTGATCTAAAAAGATTCTTCAGATAGCGTTGTTCAGAGTCAGAGGTTCTAGGACTTACTTCCTGTTAAGATGCTTCTGATACTTGTTGTTTAGTTCAGAGTTTGACTTTCTTGAACTTGTTTTCTACTTCAGAGCTTCTGATCATTTGATAATATGCTTCTGATCTGGTATTGTATCTGATGATGTCATCAGAATCCTGCACACTTAGAAACTTTTCGTTAGGGTGTCATTTTTGGTTTCATCCTTTGTTATCATCAAAATCAAGGAATCTGTTGTAGAACAATTTTTGTTCTTACAATCTCCCCCTTTTTGATGATGACAAAACAACTTTAATTAGCAGATGAAACATGAATAAAATTAGATCAGATAGACAGAAGCTCCCCCTGAGATAGTGCTAGGGAGTTCAGAGGTTCTGAAGTTCTTACCAGAGTTTCTTAAGTAAAGAGGTTTCTGAAATATTCTGCAATTTCTTAAGTTCAAGTTAGATAATTTTGTTTATATAAAAAAAATGTTGCAGAATGCTTAATGGTTTTAGACAATATTTTCATCAGAGCTAATAATTACTTTCTCCCCCTTTTTGTCAGAATCAAAAAGACATAGTAAAAAAAAGTAAAGAGAAAAATAGATAAAGAGAAAAACTTAAAATTCTTAGATAGAAGCACAAAGGCAACAAACAAAACATCAGGTTCAAAAGAACAAGAAAAACATCAGATCCAAAAGAAGACAGAAGAAAAAACAATAGGCAAGCAAAAACAAATAACTCCTAAGTGCCTAAGGGTTCGGAGGCGGAGGCATTCTCTGAAGCAGCATAGCAAGCATGTTCTGGATGTTTTCGTTGACAGTATCTTGCTTGTCCATTCTTGCCCGGAGTTCATTCTGATCTTGCTTGAGTTCTTTCAGAGTCTGAAGAACCGTAGGAATCACAGAAGAAGACTCCCCCAGAGTCAGAGCTTGCTGAGCTTCAGCTTCTGCAGCAGCTTGTGCTTTTGCATCCGCCAGAGCCTTGGCTTCAGCTTCCTTTTGCCTTAGGAGTTCAGCTTCTTTAGCAAGTCGTTCTTCTTCTAACCTTTTTGCTTCTTCTGCAGCTTCCTTGGCCAACCTCTCTTCCTCCAGCCTTCTGGCTTCAGCTTCTCTGGCAAGTCTCTCCTGGAGTCTTGCCTCAGCATCTCTGATGTAGCCATTTCTGACTTGTTCAGAGATACTCTTCAGCCTAAAGGACTCAGATGTCATCCAGCCAATGACTCTGTTCCAGTGTGTCCTTACAGATTTAGGATCATCACTGATTTCAGAGTTAGTGACCAGAGAATCGACCTTTTGAGCTGAAGCCTCTGCAATCATTAAGATGGCTTCCTTAAGGGTAGGTTTAGAAAGCTCAGGTTCAGGTTCTGGTTCAGAGGTATGAGGTGGAGAGTTTGGAGGGCTGAGATTTAAGGTTTGAGGTGCAGATTCTGATTCAGGTTGAGGTTCAGATTCTGCTTCTGGTTGAAGACTGGGGGATGAAGCATAAAGAGGATTTAGGTCTAAAGGGTTAGAGTCTGCTTCAGGTACAGCGGGAATGTTTGGTGGGGTGATATCAGAGGTGTGGGGATCAGATGGTTGAATTTCAGAGGGTTGAGTTTCAGAGGGTATGGTGGTTGTTTGTTGTAGTGGTGAAGTTATTTCAGGTTTTGTGGTTTGTGTTTGTTGTGAAGCAAGTCTATGAGCATAAAGTGTGGCTATGGTTGGGGAACCAGGATCAGAAAGTTCTTGGTCAGAAGAAAGGGAAACATAAGGAGGTGATTCAGGTTCAGAGGATGATGAAGATGAGGTGCTTTGGTGAGTTTGTGCAGGTATAGAGGGAGGTATGAAAGTTCTTGCTATGTTTAGAACTGGTGTAGGTTGGGAGGTTCTGGTGATTGAGTGTTTGAGGTTTGGGGATTAGAACTTGATTCCATCTGTTGAGAGAAGTTAAAAACTTCTTGTTGTTGAGCATCCATGAAGAAAAAGATGAAGATTGATGAAGAACTTGCAGAGAATGCTTTGAGAGAGGGTTTAGGGTTTAGAGTGAGTGAGAGTGATAAGTGTGTGAAATGTGAGAAAAGTGTTTATATACCTAAGTTTAAACATATGCAAAACGACACACATTCCAGCGTTAGCACAAAAATCAAAATAGCACGCTTGGGGGAAAAAAAATAATTACAGCTAATTAATGAATGTCTAATCCCAACAGTACGCACACTGCTCTAGGAGATTTCAAACGTTCTGACCTTTGATTTCTTATGACAGCTGTCTAGAAGTTCTAGGGTTAGACGTTTAATGCTCCACGTGTTGATGTATCTGATCTTCAGGAATACCAAAGGATTGGTTTCTGAAGATTTCTAACTCAGATATCTTCTTAACTTGTAGAAGTATCAGAGTCAGAGGCAGAAGTGTATTTGTTTTTATCAGAGTCTCATTTTACATGTTCAGAGCCATATTTTACTCAGGGCAATTTTTAATGTTCAGATGTTCTAAGATAAAAAGAAATCTATCTTCAGCCAGAGGCTTAGTAAAGATATCTGCCCATTGATGTTCTGTATCAATGAACTTCAAAGTTACTATCCCTTTCTGAACATAGTCTCTGATAAAATGATGTTTTATTTCAATGTGTTTGGCTCTGGAATGTAGAATGGGATTCTTACTTAAACAAATAGCAGCAGTATTATCACAAAAGATAGGAATGTTACTCTCAAATATCTGAAGATCTTCTAGCTGATGCTTCATCTAGAGCATCTGAGTTGTGCACAGTGATGCTGAGATATATTCTGCTTCTGCAGTTGATAGAGCGATGGTTGACTGTCTTTTGCTAGCCCAGGAGATTAGATTGTTTCCCAGAAGCTGGCAATTTCCAGAAGTGCTTTTTCGTTCTATTCTATCTCCTGCGTAGTCTGCATCAAGTAACCAGAAAGTCTATACTCTGATGTTTTCTCATACATCAGGCCCAGGTTAGGAGTTCCTTTCAGATACTTGAGAATTCTCTTAACTGCTGTTAAATGAGATTCTCTAGGATCTGATTGGAATCTGGCACAAAGACAGACACTAAAGAGAATATCAGGACGAGTAGCAGTCAGATAGAGAAGAGAGCCTATCATACCTCGATAGAGCTTCTGACAAACCTTGTTGCTTACCTCTTCCTTTTCCAGAATGCAAGTTGGGTGCATGGGAGTTTTTGCAGAGTTGCATTCAGTCATGTCAAACTTCTTCAGAACGTCTTTAATGTACTTGCTTTGATGAATGTACGTGACTTCTGGAGTTTGATTAATTTGAATTCCCAAAAAGAACTTTAGTTCTTGCATTAAACTCATTTCAAATTCTGCCTGCATTAACTTAGAAAATTCTTGGCAAACAGAGATATTAGCAGAACCAAAAATAATATCATCAACATAAATCTGGCATATCATGAGATCATTATTAAGGTTTTTACAGAAGAGTGTAGAATCAACTTTCCCTCTGATAAAATTTTGTTCCAGAAGAAAATTACTTAAGCGTTCATACCAAGCTCTGGGAGCTTGTTTAAGTCCATATAAAGATTTTTTAAGTTTGAAAACATGTTCTGGAAAGTTTGAATTTTCAAAGCCTGGAGGTTGATTGACATACACTTCTTCTGAAATATAACCATTAAGAAATGCACTCTTGACATCCATTTGGTATAATTTGATAGAGTGATTAATAGCAAAAGATACAAGAAGACGAATAGATTCTAACCTCGCGACTGGAGCAAAGGTTTCATTATAATCAATACCTTCTTGTTGACTATAACCTTGAGCTACCAGTCGAGCCTTGTTTCTGACAACTACTCCTTTCTCGTTCAGCTTGTTTCTGAAAACCCATCTGGTTCCAATAACATGAGTGCCTCTGGGTTTAGGAACGAGATCCCAGACATCATTCTTTGAGAATTGATCCAATTCTTCTTGCATAGCTGCCACCCAATCGTTATCTTGAAGAGCTTCATCACAAGACATAGGCTCAATCAGAGATACCATTCCCAGAGGAATATCTTCAGAAGTTCTGAAGGTAGATCTGGTTCTAACAGGTTCATCTTTGTTTCCCAAAATCAACTCTTCAGATACGTTAATACGACTTTTAACTTTCCTTGGAATTTCTGGAGATTTAATTTCTTCAGAGTTTTGAGTGACAGTTGCTTCTGGAGTTTTATCAGATTCTACCAGAGTGATCTCTAAATCTGCAAACTTTTCAACTAGCTTTGACTTTTCAGGGTCAAGCTTATCATCAAATCTGACATGAATTGATTCTTCCACAATTTTGGTTTCTGTGTTGTATACTCTATAGCCTTTAGAGCGTTCTGAGTATCCTAACATGATACCTTTCTGTGCTTTGGAATCAAACTTGTTCAGATGTTCTTTAGTATTTAATATAAAGCAAGAGCATCCAAAAGGATGAAAATATGAGATGTTGGGTTTTCTTCCTTTACACAGTTCATAGGGAGTCTTTTCCAGAATAGGTCTTATAGAGATTCTATTCTGAATGTAACACGTTGTATTTACAGCTTCTGCCCAAAAGTGCTTTGCTACATTAGTTTCATTGATCATGGTTCTGGCCATCTCTTGGAGTGTCCTATTCTTCCTCTCTACAACTCCATTTTGTTGTGGAGTTCTAGGGCAGGAGAAATCATGGGATATTCCATTAGAATCAAATAATTCTTCAAAATCTTTGTTTTCAAATTCTCCACCATGATCACTTCTGACTCTAATAATTTTAGAGTCAAATTTTTTTGCACTTTGGAACAGAAACTTGTGAATACAGAGTGAGACTCACTCTTGTGCTTTAGGAATTTTACCCATGTCCAGCGACTGTAATCATCAACAATGACTAGTCCATACTTCTTTCCATTAACTGATGTTGTTTTCACAGGACCAAATAAGTCAATGTGAAGAAGCTCCAGAGGCTTAGAGGTAGAAACAACATTTTTCTTTTTAAAAGATGTTTTTGAAAATTTTCCTTTCTGACAAGCTTCACACAGAGCATCTGAAGAAAACTTCAGTTTTGGTAGACCTCTGACTAACTCAAGCTTAGTTAGCTGAGAAAGTTTCCTCATGCTAATGTGGCCCAAGCGTCTATGCCATACCCATTGCTCTTCGTGAACTGACATTAGACATTTAACATTTTGATCTTTTAAATCAGAAAGATTTATTTTGTAAATGTTGTTTTTCCTCTTGCCTGTGAAAAGGACAGAGCCATCGTTCTGATTAATGGCTTTACATGTTTTTTGATTGAAGATTACATCATAACCGTTATCACTTAATTGACTTATGGATAACAAGTTATGCATTAATCCTTCTACATAAAGAACATCAGATATAGAGGGAAGAGTACCATTACCAATAGTTCCGGAGCCTCTGATCCTTCCTTTCTGATCTCTTCCGAAGCCTACGAAACCAGCATCTTTAAGTTCCAGACTTTGGAACATAGACTTTCTTCCCGTCATGTGTCGCGAGCATCCAGAGTCCAAGTACCATGACTGGTGTCTGAACTTTGCTGCATAGGATATCTGCAACATAGATAATCTTATCTTTCGGTACCCAGAATCTCTTGGGTCCTTTTAGATTAGTTTTCCCAGAGTTTCTTACAACTTTGGGTCTTCTAGCATTTTTAAATTTGTGTTCTTGTGTGTGTGTGTAGTGATATGAAAAAGGAGATTTAATTTTATCACTTGCAGAAGTTTTATCTTCATTAGGATCATACCCAATTCCCCTTTTATTGTTCTGACTTACTCCATAAATCATGGATGCCATAATACTCCTATCTATCCCATTCTTCAGAAATTCTTGAAAGGCTTCTTCATATTTGTAAATAATTTTATTTGAAATTTGTGGTGCTTCAGATAACGTTTCTTCTAATTTTATTTTTGCTTCATCTCTTTCTAACATTAAAGATTTGATTGTATCTTCTTGTGATAGAATTGTTATCTCAAGTTCACTACACTCTTCAAATTTTGCTTTAAGACAGCCTTTAACGTTTTTAAACTTTTGTTTTAATTTCTGATAAGAAGTAAGAGTTTCTGACAAACATGATTCTAAGTCAGATCTAGAAAGTTCAGAAAATACCTCTTCAGATTCTTCGTCTGAACAGCTGGATGTGGTAGCCATAAGTGCTACGTTGGCCTGTTCATCAGAGTCAGATTCTGATGATCCAGATTCACTGTCATCCCAGGTAGCCATCAGTCCTTTCTTTGTTCTGAAGGTGTTTTTCTTGAAGTTTTCTTTTCTAGGGTTGTCTTTCTTCAACTTGGGGCATTCATTTCTGTAATGACCTGTTTCTTTACATTCATAACAGGTAATATCTTTGTTAGCTTTACCTTTTGAAGTTGACTCTGATCGATCCCCTCTGGGTCTTGGTCTTCTGAAGTTGTTGTTCCTCTTTTTCCAGAGTTGCTTGACTCTTCTGGTTAGTAGGGACAACTCTTCTTCATCATCAGAGTCTTCTGGTTCAGAATCGTCAGTATCTTCAGCTTCTGCCTGGAGAGCTTTGGTTCTGTCAGGCTTCCGTCTTTCAGATCTGGACTTTAGAGCTACGGACTTGTTCTTTTTCTGAGGCTCATCCTCCTCTAGTTCAATCTCATGGCTTCTGAGAGAACTAACAAGTTCTTCAAGGCTGATATTGTTCAGATCCTTTGACAGCTTCAGAGCAGTAACCATAGGTCTCCATTTCTTTGGCAGACTTCTGACTATCTTCTTAACATGATCTGCAGTTGTGTATCCTTTGTCTAGCACCTTGAGACCTGCAATAAGAGTTTGGAATCTAGAGAACATAGCCTCTATAGCTTCATCATCTTCCATTTTGAAAGCTTCATATTTCTGGATAAGTGCTAGAGCCTTTGTCTCTTTGACTTGAGAGTTTCCTTCATGAGTCATCCTCAGAGAGTCAAGTATATCTTTGGCTGTTTCTCTGTTGGTGATCTTTTCATACTCGTTATAAGATATAGCATTTAGGAGTATGGTTCTGGCCTTGTGATGATTCTTGAAAACACGTTTCTGATCTTCTGACATCTTACTTCTGGGAACTTCAGCTCCATTTAAGACTGGAGGTTTGTATCCATCTGTGACAATGTCCCAGAGGTCAGCATCATAGCCCAGAAAGAAACTTTCGATTCTATCTTTCCAGTAATCAAATTTTTCTCCATCAAAAACAGGAGGCTTGGCATTGTAGGAATCTCTTTCATTTGAGTGGGCCATTGTTTTTCTCGTACTGGATCTCTCTACACGGTTAAGTGTTTGATTAGAAAATCAATAACAGAGCCGGAGCTCTGATACCAATTGAAGGTGAGAAAAACAAGAAAGGGGGGGTTTGAATTGTTTGGAAAAATAAGAGCTTTTCAAAAAGAAAATCACACAAGGATTTTATACTGGTTCGCTTATAACACAAAGCTACTCCAGTCCACCCGGCCAAGGTGATTTCGCCTTCAACAAGGACTTAATCCACTAATCTTGAAAGATTACAAACAACGCCTAAGAGAAAAATCTCTTAGTCCTCTCAAGTTTACAGACTACACTAAGTCACTTGAGGAAATCAAACAAACAATAAATGAAAGATTTATGTAATCTAGAGTGCTTCTAAGAAAGCAAATATTACAGTATTGAGAACAAGAGTTTTTCACGTTATAAGCAAAAGCTTCGTGAAGATCTTAGAGAGAAGAGTGTTTTTCTTGACTTGGTGTTTCAGTATAATTTTGGCTTGTTGGCTTGCTGATTGTTCTCTCGTGTGTTACTGAAAGTTGATTTGCAATCCTTTATATAGATCAGTTGAAGTAGTAGTTGAAACTGGTGGATATTGAGATGAAGTTACGCCATCACATAATTAGCTAATGCAGGATGACTTTTTCTTCTTGAAATGACTACTTACCACAAGTAGTATTTTCTTTATTGAGATTGGAGATTAACGTCTCTTTCTCAATTAGGAAATCCATTTGAAAATCTTTACTTGTCTTCAACGTTACTCTTTCATGATTAGCAAATCCATAATCAGAGTAATTGTGTATCTGGAGAAACTTGGAATCTTGCTTCTGATGTTGATCTAAAAAGATTCTTCAGATAGCGTTGTTCAGAGTCAGAGGTTCTAGGACTTACTTCCTGTTAAGATGCTTCTGATACTTGTTGTTTAGTTCAGAGTTTGACTTTCTTGAACTTGTTTTCTACTTCAGAGCTTCTGATCATTTGATAATATGCTTCTGATCTGGTATTGTATCTGATGATGTCATCAGAATCCTGCACACTTAGAAACTTTTCGTTAGGGTGCCATTTTTGGTTTCATCCTTTGTTATCATCAAAATCAAGGAATCTGTTGTAGAACAATTTTTGTTCTTACAAGTATACCTCTCAGAAAGCAATCGAGGGGAGTGTATTGCCCGATTACATCGCCCCGCAACCCATTGAGGATTATCAACCAAGGAAGTTTGAGTTCCCTGATGAAGGCATCTCGAGGTGCTCAAATCGAAGGATTGTGAGGAACCGATCCCGGAGGAGGGGCCTGACCCTGAATCCGAACGGATTCTGATGTCTGATGGGGGGAGGTTAATATGGATAAGTTAGTGCCGTGTTGGTTACGCCGAAAAGATCCCACATTCCTGTTGTTGCCCGGATAACATTTGAATGCACCAACAATGGTAGCTGGGTACGAGGCTTGTATCCTGGGTATCGATCTTCGGTGCGTACGTCTACTAGGGCAACGCCGCGCTCGCTCGGGTATGGGATAGAAGTGGTATTACCTACTGAAGTCTAGACCCCATTGTGGAGAGTCCTGATGGTTGAAAGTTGGAAAAGGCTGAGTGGATAAGGACTCGGTATGACGCATTGAGCCTGACTGAGGAAAAGAGGTTGGCGGTTACTTGTCATGGGGCAGTTGTACCCAGTGAATGAAGCGTGTTGTTGACCGAACAGTGCAACCTCGTGCGTATCATGTGGGAGACGTGTGGTTGAAAAGGATCCTTCCTCCTCAAGACGATCGTAGGGGCAAGTGGACATACAGTTATGGATCCCATTCGTGGTCAAGAAGGCGTTCTCTGGTAGAGCCTTATTGTTGATGACCATGGATGGTGAGGATTTTCCATCCCCTGTGAATGCGGACGCAGTTAAAAGATACTTCGTAAAAGAGACCCACTGGACGAAAAGAATAAAAGAGTCCAGGCAAAAATGGGCATCCCGGCGAACCAAAAGAAAAAAGAGAAAAGGTTCGGGCAAAAAATTAGGGATAAAAGAAAAAACTGTACACCCGGCAAGTCGAAAACCCCACAAGGACGGCTTGGACAAAAAAGGGTATCCCGGTGGACCGAAAACCCGAAAGGGCGGTCCAGGCAAAACAGGGATTGAAACGAACAACTGCGTCCAGCATAATCGTTGATATTTTGGTTAACACATCATGGATAATCTCCGACAGAGATCGATCGGAAGCGTCTTGTTCAGAAGACAGAAAGTGCGGAAAATCTTGAGGACATATGGGGTGTAACCGAGTTGGAACCCGATGAGATCACGATTTCACATTGCCATTAGGATAGGTTTTTCCTTTTATGCGCAATCACCTCTTTTCAGGGTTTGCTTCCTATGTGTAGCTCGGTTCTGAGTCACCGGTTTTTTTTTTCAGTCAATAAATGCGTGTTCAGTTAAATAATTTTGTTTTTGTCTTCATTTCTGATTTGATTGCGAAAACATCCGTTTATTTTTGATAAGAATCTTTGCATTTTGAAACATAGAGGTCCCTTCCGATGCATGCTTATAAGATTGGAATCTGTGAAATCTTATTCGGAAAGTTTGAGTGACCTAAGTGTTGGAACTATGGCACGCCTGGGGCACGCTTTTATCTAACGATCTCTTGTGCAGGTGCTGTTAGATATCTTCATTCACTTGCAGGTTGTGATGTGAAGCCCTTTGAACAAAAGAGATTCCCGCAGAGTCCAATCAGGGGCAAGGGATAGAAGAACGGTGAAAAGACGGCGAAAGAAGGACGATGATCCTAGAGGGTAATCAAGAAGACTCTTCAAAGTCTGAGGACTGGAAAGTTTGTATGAATCCCAGAAGTTCGATCTCCGTGGAGTACGGAGAAGTCGGGAATACAAGGTGATGAATCAGAAAAGTCCAGATGAGTCTGGGAGTTCTCAAAAGTGGAAAGTCAACACTGTGGTGGGATGGTGAACACCAGTATTTGACGATTCGACGGGCGGTCCGTGTCCAATAGGATGTATTTCCCCAATGGGTTTGAGAGTGTTATCTCCCTGGAAGATTCGAGATCGGTGTTTCCTCAGCAAGTTTGAAGGTTACTGTCTTCCCAGCAGAGGTTATATTGATTGTTTTCCCCCAGTAAGGTCCCCAAGCGGATCGGGTTCGGTGAAATTATCCCCATTAGATCTAAGCATTGGTGTTTTCCCCTAGCAGGGTAATCCCCAAGCAGTTCAGGTTCGATGGAGGTCATCCCCAGCAAGGGTTGTCTTTCCCCAGCAGGGTGGAAATTGACGTGGTATTGAAATCCTCAGCATAGTTCCTGGAGCTCCCCGATGTTGTCTCTGGAGGAGACGTGTTTTTATGCATTCATCATTTAGATAAGCATAGCATATTGCATCATTAGTGCATAGCACTTCCATGA
This sequence comes from Lathyrus oleraceus, assembly GCF_024323335.1. NCBI lineage: Eukaryota > Viridiplantae > Streptophyta > Magnoliopsida > Fabales > Fabaceae > Lathyrus > Lathyrus oleraceus. Next base: position 277,856,880 of record NC_066580.1, read on the forward strand.
TTATGGAGCATTGCGCTAAAAACTCATACATCAGCATTGCAAACATATCCATTAGCCCTAGGCCGTGGTGACCATCAGAGAATGGGTTGTCGGAAAGAGTTTAGCATCGCGCCATTGGATTGATTTCAGAATTGGGTTCCCCAGCATGGTTGAGAGGTTGGTATTTTCCCAACAAGTGACTCCTTAGTTGAGTGGGTATCCCCAGCAATGTTACTCCCACAAAATTGGTAGCATCTTGCAAGCTTGGATCGATTCCCCTAGCAGATGTGGGTGTGTCTGATCTCTCCATATAGAGTCGACCCCTTAGGCAGAAAGTGTCTACAATTTCCTTCTGCACTCCCCACCGAGTTATATCCTCGTGGATGACGGTTGTTTCCGTTCCCTCCCTGCGCACATAAAGGGATGGGTTTCCCTATTGAGTTCTTTCCTCATTAGGATGAGTCTTGATTCAGTCTGCCTTTTTGGATCGATCCTAAACAGGCTTCCTTGTGGCTGTCTCTTGTGCTTCCCTGTGGTATAAATGAATAGTTGCTCACTAACCGACACTCATTCATCTTATCCTCCGCGGAATTTGTTGGCTGCTACCTTTTAACCGATAGTTGTAAGTCCTACCTTTGTGGTCTTCTACCTACTAACCGGTAGATGTGAATTCCATATTCTCCCCTTTGTGGAGTTAACCCTTGTGCTCATCCTAGTCGATGACGGTTACTGTTCAGTGGTTTTCTCCCTACTAGCCGGTAGATGTAATCCCCTCTTTGCGGTTATCATTATCCAGTTTTTGGTATTGATAGTCCTTTTCCCCTTTGGATATTTGCTTTGATTAAGCAATCTTGTCCCCAGCAGGTCTTCCCATTCCTTATGGGTAATTGCTCCGAGTAAGCAATTTATCCTCAGTGGGTCCTCTTTCATTCACCGTTTGCCGGTGATGTTTGTTGTTTCCCCTTGTGATTGGTCATCTCTACATACCTAGTCCTGGTATCCCGATGCCTTTCTTTTCGGTCGATTTATCCTTTAACAATCTACAACCCGGTTATGGATAATCTTCCATGCGAGTGTATTATCTACGTTTTGACGGCTATAAATGATATATCTCATGCACTTTTTGGCTGAACCCTTTGTTTGTTTCCCCAACTGAGTAAGATTCGTATTCCTTGTGGAATCGAATGTTCATCCTTTAACAAGATTGCTTTTCTAGCCCTCTTCAGGATGATGAGTGTTTTGGAACATAAACCAATTCACGCTTGGGTCGGTCACCTGTTTTATGCCTACAACCCGGTATCCTTGGTGTTCCTTCCTTTCTGCTCCCTGTCGTGACCTTGATCCCCAGTGAGCCACCTCTCCGTTGGTTTCGATAAACGTCGAGCTTCTCCCTTTCGTCCGTTGACGTCTGGTCGAGTCTTCCCATTCATTCGTTGATGTCTGGTCACCTCTCTCCGTTGGTGTCGGTAAACGTTGAGTTTTTCTCAATCGTCCGTTGACGTTTGGTTGTGATTAGCTTTTCCCCAGTGAGTCACCTCTCCGTTGGTTTCGATAAACGTCGAGTTTTTCCTAGTTGTCCGTTGACATCTAGTTGTATTTTCCCCACAGGTCATTCATTAATGTCTGGTCACCCTCTCCGTTGGTGTCGATAAACGTCGAGCTTCTCCCGTTCGTCCGTTGACGTCTGGTCGAGTCTTACCCATTCATCCGTTGATGTTTGGTTACCTCTCTGTTGGTTTCGATAAACGTTGAGTTTTTCCCATTCGTCCGTTGACGTATGGTTGTATCTCTTTCTTCCCAGTCATTCATTAATGTCTGGTCACCCCTCTCTGTTGGTGTCGATAAACGTCGAGCTTCTCCCGTTCGTCCGTTGACGTCTGGTCGAGTCTTTCCCATTCATCCGTTGATGTCTGGTTACCTCTCCGTTGGTTTCGATAAACGTTGAGTTTTTCCCATTCGTCCGTTGACGTATGGTTGTATCTCTTTCTTCCCAGTCATTCATTAATGTCTGGTCATCCCTCTCCGTTGGTGTCGATAAACGTCGAGCTTCTCCCGTTCATCCGTTGACGTCTGGTCGAGTCTTCCCATTCATCCGTTGATGTCTGGTCACCCTCTCCGTTGGTGTCGATAAACGTCGAGCTTCTCCCGTTCGTCCGTTGACGTCTGGTCGAGTCTTTCCCATTCATCCGTTGATGTCTGGTCACCTCTCCGTTGGTTTCGATAAACGTTGAGTTCTTCCCATTCGTCCGTTGACGTATGGTGGTATCCCTTTCTTTGCATTCATCTGTTGATGTCTGGTCACCTCTCCGTTTGTTTCGATAAACGTTGAGTTTTTCCTAGTCGTCCGTTGGCGTCTAGTTGTGATTTCTATTCATCGTCCTTCGATGTCTGGATGTGGTTCCTTTTTTCTGGAAAAAATCAAAATCCCCAGTGGAGTCATGGGTAAACGTTTTGTCTGGTTACTTGGCTTTCCTTTAAGTCATCCCCCGCAGTGTGCAAATTTCTACGGTTCTTGGTATTCAATCCCTGTTTACCCTGAAGGTCTGACAGTCGTTGCTCTCATCCGTTCGGGTTCCCAGTTGATTGAATAGGGGCAGCTGTAGCACCTCAAATTTGCACCTCCCATTTTGTATATACATTTTCATTTTTAGGTCATTAACATTGCATTGTTCATTGCATAGTCCACCAAGTCATCAGGCAAGACTGGTCAGGAGGTTCAGTTGTGCAAGCAAGCAAGTGCATTTTCTATGGGATCAAAGCCCTAGGGTTGGTACAATGAGTTCATGTGACCTAAGGATCATTTTGAAGTGATTTGGCAAAGAATTGGAGGTTCAGAGATCATCAGTTCATGTGCAAATCATCTGAAACCCTAAAAAGTCAACAGAAGTCAAATGTCAGTTCAACTGTGGATTTGGAGGTGGGAGATGGTTAGAGATACCTCATTCATGTGGGAACAAGTCTCATTTGACATTTCAAACATCAACAATGAAGCATTTGAAGTCAGATCAAAACTTTCCAAAAATAGCAGGTGACCTGTAATTTGAATTTGCCAAAAATGGAAAGGTTTTCAACTCATGATTACATCATCAAGAAAGCTTCAAATGAAATTTTGTCCAACATGAAAGTTGAAGATCTTTCTCTCCCATTTCCAAAAAGTCCAAGATCATGGATTTCTCATGTGTGGTTGAAAAGATATGGATCAATCTTGGCCAAGTGTGGTTTGAACTTCAAATGTGCATAACTTCTTAACCAAAAGTCCAAATTAAGTGGTTCTTTTTGCATTGTTCTTGTTTTGACCTATGCTTTCCAAATCATGCATTACATGCCATGCATTATCATCACATAATCATTTGGAAATTCACTTGATTTTTGGAGGGAAAATTAAAGTTCAAAATTGGTGCATTGTTCACACATTCTAGCATTACCATTGGCTTCAAAACAGCATTTTAAGTGGATTTAAGTTGAATCGTGTACTGTTCACCATGCATTTTCATGCATAGGGTGAAATTGCAATTTTGCACTTACAGTCCATTTCCCTAATTACACATACCATATGCTTAAACATGCTTAAGAGAGTGATTAGGAGGGAGTATATAACACAAATCATAACTGTTTTTGCATAATCTTAATCACTTTTTCAGATCTAGATCCAATTCTTGAAATTTTTTCTCTCAAACTTTTTGCAATTTTCTTCACATCTAATCCATTTCCAGTGCTTGATTCATGCTTCTGAAGAGTTCTTGAGTGAGTTTGAACAAAGAACCAAAGGAAATCGTGCAGCATTGAAGCATGTTGAAGCTTTGAAGCAACAATGGCAAATCAAAATTCTGTTGGATTCAAGAGCAGTTGAGCTTCGATCTCTCTTCCTAACACTTGTACAAGCATCATAGAAGGACTGCTTGAGCATTGCAAGGCTTGAATCCATCAATTCCAGTTCTGCTTCTTTAAGAGGTCATTGAATCGAATCTCTTATTTCTTAAAATTCTTGCTATAATGTTGTGGATCTTTGAACACTGATGATGCTGAGCTTTAAATCGTGCAATTCCATGCTGTTTTGAGTTAGATATAGGTGATTTAAGTTTGGATGATGAAACTTGATTGATTCGATTCATGCATGTTTTGTGGTTTCTTGTTAAATTGATTGTGGATTCTTGTTATGTGATGAAAGATCTACCTATTTCTATGCTTAATTTTGAAATCTGGGAATTTTGTTCTTGGTGGATGATGAACATCCACTGTTCATGTATGTTGTGCGTGAAGAAGATGATACAGACTTTAGGGAACAATTTTGGATCTTTTTTTTGCTACACAAATGTGTTGCCTATGTGTTTGTCCTAGGGTTAATTCTGATTGGAGCATGCAAATCCCATGCGCGCGTCCTCATTGGCCACTCCGTGTTGACCATGCATTGACCTGCCAGCGTTTAAAATGAAACGGATCGTTTCATGCTTCAGCCTAGCGCGCGTTTCAATTAATTCAAATTAAATAAATATTTCATTCTAATTCCATTTAAATGTCACACTTTATTTCATTTCATTTCAAAACTTCAAAAAATCAAAACAAATTGAATAATGCTCCAAAAAATATGAGGTGTTTTGCATCATGTTACATTTTTTGTCTACTATTTTATCATCATTTTTCCATAAATTGTTCATGGCTGGAAATTGTTTTGTGCTAGAGACTTGAACATATGTCCACTTTGTACCTTGCCTTGCCATATCTTTTGTGAAATGCTGGTTGTTTATCCAATGCTCATGAAATTTAACATGTTGAAACTAGACTCTTGGCTTGACATTTTGGTGTTGATTTGGTATTTTTACCATTTGTGGTTTCTGTTTTATGAGCATGTGAAGTTAGGTGTGACAATGTGAGTCACAGCTTGTGATGTTCAACTTGTTTGATTAATTTGCCATGCGAAATGAATTCCAAATGCCTAGATTTTTTGTATGATGAATCATATAGATGTTGTGGTTGCTCATGATTTTTGTTGGAATTTTTGGATTGATTTCTGATTTAATTGTGATTTTTCATTCTGGATGGTCATATTTGAGCTTTTGAATTGCCTTGATTTTCATTTGATCATGGAATGCTTGTGGTTTATCCAATGAATGTAAAACTTTGTACACCATTTCTAGACATGTTGAATGTTGTTTTGGCTTTGGTTTGAGGTTTTTACCATGTTTCATTTCTGTTTTGTGCCTAGGCTAAGTTGGTGTGACAATTGGTGTCACACATGGGCTTGTTTATGTTTGCCTTGACTTATGTGATTTGATTACCATGCCTATTGATGTCCAATGCTTCTAATTTTTTGTGTGATGATCATGTTGTATGTTCTGTTTACTCATGATTTTTGCCAAGATTATTTGAACCATTTTTGAATTAATGTGCATTTGTTCATTCTGATGTCACAATGTGATCACAACTTGCATACTTTGCCATATTTGATTCATGAAATGCATTTAATTGATGATATTGATATGGGACTTTTTGGATTGTGTTCTTGATTGAATTAAGTTGATCCATGTTAAATTTCATGTTCGGTTTTGAATGTTTGACCCTCTTTTGACCCTAGGCTTTGACCTAGTGGTTTGGACTCATTGTTTGGATTGTGGATTTCAGGTTAAGAAGCACTTTGCCATGATTGAAGTGGTTCACTCTCTTGAGTTGATTAAGTGGTTAATATTGACTAACTTTGAGTTGTTTTGTAGGTGGATGCCAAGTCACTTGTGTTGTGCCCATTGGCTTATGCCTTGCACATTGCTTGCTTATCTGTCTGATCGTATGATTGACTGTCTGTTTGATTGTTTGACTTGTGTACTGATTGGGTTAGATTTTTTTTAGGTACCTAAGTTGCTTTAAGTTCTTTTGAACTTGCTTTTGCTTTGCTTGGTTGCTTAACCATTTGAGGTATAACTTTCTGACTTCATGTAGTCTGGAAGACCTGTCCTGTTACTTGGGCAGGCACCTGTCTGAAGCCCTCCTTAAGAGGCAATGCTTGTGTTTGTTTATCTTTGTGCCAAGCAGGAAAAGACCTCTTATGAGGCAATTGGCAGATAAAAGAGATGTGTAGTCCATCTCCTGCTATTCAGTGTGTCATTCACTTTGCTCATACACCTTGTGTTGATGCATTGTGGATATTAACCCAAGATCTTTGTTGTGTCAGTCATGTGGAGAAGAGTTCCTACTTTCTGAACTCCCACACCTTCATTTGTCTGAAGCTCTCCCAGGCCAGGGATAAGAGCTGTGAGGTCTTACCCTCACTTCCCATTTCATCTGCTTCACCCTAACTCTCAATGTTAGGGTTAAGAGCTAACTACACCCGATTCCAGTTGGCTTGTGTTTCACAGCCTAGCCTTGTGTGAGCCCACTTTGTTTGTATAGTGTGTGTGCTAATTGTGTGTATCTTTGTCTTTGCCTGTGCTGTTTAGGATAGCTTGCTCCCTGTGCAAGTTAGATAGAAACCTTAACATAGGGATCATATGCATGACAACTTCTAGGCTCGAGTCGTAGTCTCCCTAGTAGTTTGTGTCTCCCTTTGTATCTGGTTAGGCTAGTCCTTTTTCCCTGCGTAGGGGAACTACGTCGCCCTGATCCTCATACCAGATGAGGTACGTAGGCAGGAGATGAGCTGATCTCTCCGGGTGCCCTTTTTCCTTTTCAACCCCTTTGTGTGTGTTTGGAGTCTGACATAAGTCCAGCGATTGGCAGTTGGTTTCCGGTGTCTTGTTTGCTTATTGGAGTCTGACATAAGTCCAGCTATTGGCAGTTGGTTTCCAGTGTGTGTTTGTTGGTTCGGAGTCTGATGTAAGTCCAGCGATTGGCATTCGGTTTCCATGTTTGCCTGTTTGTGTGGAGTCTGACGTAAGTCCAGTGATTGGCAGTCGGTTTCCTGTGTGGTTTTGTTTGGCGTGCGTTAGCCGAGCTACGAGTGCTCTGATTCTCCTCTAGTTAGAGAAGATACGTATGCATAGGATGCGACATCCTAGCGAGCACGTTTCCCCTGTCCCGAACTACGTCGACTCTGATGTCTGTGCCTGACAGACTACGTAGGCCCAGGATGCGATGTTCTGCCGAGTTAGTTTCTTTTTTCTTTCCTGTGTCTCTTTCCAGCCTGTATGTGCAGTTTGTGTCTGAGCAGTTTTTAGCAATCTTTCTTCTATTCTTTCTGAGCATGGATCCCGTCGAGTACGACGGATGCGTAGGGGTGCTAATACCTTCCCTTCGCATAACCGACTCCCGATCCCATCTCTCTCTGGTCGCGAGACCATGTCTTTTCCAGGTTTACTTCGAGCGTTTCCTTTCCCTCTTTTGGGATAAATAACGCACGGTGGCGGCTCTGTTGTTTCGTTTTCCCGCCGGTTTTTCGTGTAATGCGACAGCTGGCGACTCTACTGGGGACATGAGAAGTCGACCTCTTGCTGGTCCATCTTCCCTAAGCGAGTCTCTCCTAGCGCTCTCTAGGATAGGGTTTGGTTGCTTTTGCTGTTTCATTTATTGCATTTGTTTGTTTATATTTGCATTTATGTTTGCATTTATGTTTGCATTTATGTTTGCATTTATGTTTGCATATCTATTTGCATGCATCATACTGTCCTCATGTTGGATTCTGTACAGGTTGGTTCCTCTGATTTGGGGTGGGTGTTCTGAGTGAGGCCCAATACCCATGCTTGAGCATACACCTATGATTAGCGTGGTCTCATGTTTCTTCACATGTTGTACGACATGATGAGGAGATGTGTCACCACAGCCGGACGAGGTTCATTTGAGAGAGTCCTTCCGGGTGGAGTTATTCCGCTTAGGTCGGATTATCTCTTTTGGGCTATTGACTTCGGTGACCGTTCTTTCCCGGATCTTTGGTTTAGATGATCTCAAGAGAGCTACAACGGCACACTCGAAAGGGCAAACCCGTTGAGTATCTTTGCCCGATTGTCGAGACCATTGTCCGCCTTAGGATGACCTTGTTAGAATTCACCTGTGAGGGGAGGGTTTGATTCTTGCAAGTACAGGTTTCTGCCAGTGATGCTGTGTTGGTGAGGGAGTTGTTCAAAGCAGTGCAGGGGCTCGCCTTGGGGCAGAAAGCAATTGCGGAGAAGGTGGAGAGGGTTGAGAAATGGCTGATAACGGAGAAAGTTCAGGGAAAGGCTCTGGCATCCGTAGTAAAGAAGCCCTCTGGCAGTGGTCAGCTCAAGAAGGAGGTTGAATTAGGTGGTATGCAGTCCAAAGAAGAACGCGGTAAGGATCGTTACCACCCTTATGCTACCACTGTAACCACTCCTGTTGGTAATCCACCTGTACAACCGCAACAACCGCCACCTCAACAGAAAGCACCGAAAGCTAAGAGCCAAGTGAAGAAGGGGACGGATCGTCAGTTTGATAAGCCACCCGTGACTTATACCCTTCTATTCAAAAGGTTGAGGGATCTTGGGTTAGTTCGGCCGAGGATATTGGTTCCTGTAGAACAGCATCAGAGGCCTGCAAACTACAATGAGAATGCCAGGTGCGAGTTCCATTCTGGGGCACCAGGACATAACATTGAGGGTTGTAGAGCTTTTAAGCATTTCGTCCAGGACATGGTGGATTCCAAGGCCATCAGTTTGGCACAGATACTGAATGATGATGTTAACCCCGTACCAAGGCATGGTCCTGTAAAAGTGAAAATGATGTCAAAGGACAAGAGAGGAATAGAGGTGACTGAGGGAGATCAGTTAAAAAATCCAATGTCTGTGGTCCTGAAGCATATGATAAAGAGTGGAGCATTCCCTAGTGTTGATAACTGTTGTGCGGCCGTCGCCACAAATGAGCGTGCAATGGTGAGAGAAACAATTCAGGGAATGATTGAAGTAGGAATGGGCGGTGTAAAATTTGAAATGCCAAGTCAGGCAGTTGAAACCGTCGAGGCTGAGAAAGAGAAGAAGTTGTCCATTTCTTCTTACAAACAGGCCATGGAAGTGGTGAAGAACGGAGAAGCCCTAGGCTGGGGAAGGATCATAGACATTATGGTGAAAGCGGATATGTTAGGGGTTGGCTATCAGCCAGATCAAGAGTCGTCTAGGCAAAACAGAGGACGTCGTCAACCGTTCACCTTTGTTAGTGCAGGAATGCTGGATCCAGGTCGCGCCTGTACAGTGGGTGAAGAGATCGACAGTGACCGCGCGCTTGAGTCGTGGATAAAGTCGTGCGTACCAGGGAACTAGAAGGCCTCAAAGATCTCCACTGTCACTCATCCTGAAGTGTAGCATTTCTGTTCTTCAATTTTGTTTGCATGAAAGCCATACGTTTTTCCCGAAATGTAATGGTCCATTGTAAGGGCCATCTCATGTGTTTCATTGTGCAACATTTTGCATCATTAATAAATGGATGTTTTTGTGATTAAAAGCGGTGTTCCCTGTTTTTCATTTATGTTTGCAGTTTAAAATAAAAATAAAAATGGCAATGTTATTTTCATTTTTCTTTCCTTTTGATTTGTCTTGTTCCAACCTCAAAAGAGACTATCCTCCTGATCTCATTGATAACGATTTGGTTACACCTTTGTATGACTTCGACAATCCGATCTATCATGCTGAAGAATAAGGCGAAGAAGATTGTGATCTGCTGAAATTAGCCAGGTTGTTAAGACAAGAGGAGGGGGTGATTCGACCGCACGAGAAGCGATTCAAGATTGATATTCCAGGCACCGCCGAGGTCAGGAAGTGAAAGTTGAGGCCGCTTCAGAGGCAAATGTCAAGAGCAGAATGGTAGCACTGTTGAAAGAGCATGTGGATACCTTCACCTGGTCGTATCAAGATATGCCAGGAGCGGATATCGATGTCGTTGTGCGCAAGCTACCATGGAGAGAAGACTGTCCTCTAGAGAAGCAGAACGCCGGTGCCACGTATCAGAGTGACTTTGTTTCATGATATGATTCATCGTGGAATCAAATGCTATGTTGATGACATGATAGCAAAGTCCCAAGCAGAAGAGGGGCATCTGGTGGATCTGGCCAAGTTGTTTGATCGGTTGAGACAACTCAGACTGAGGTTGAGTCCGAATCAGTACACTTGTGGAGTGTTGTCCGGTAAGTTGCCGAGGCTTATTGTGAACGAAAGAGGAATCGAGGTCGATCCTGCTAAAAAAAAGAAAAAAAGAAAAGAAAAGAAAAGAAAAGGAAAAGCAACGCAAGAAAGGCCTGAACCAAAAAAAAAAGCAAACGGAAAGAGAGCAAACGGTCAGGTGGATAATGATTGCCAAGGGGCATTGAAAGAGAAAAGAATAAGTTGCAGGAACCTTTGATTCTGATGCCTCCTGTGGAAAGAACAACTGTTAATCTGGTACTTGATAGCCCTTGGGGGGTCTATGAGGTGCGTATTGTGTCAGCATGACGAGTCTGGTCGAAAAGAGCATGCAATTTACCTTAGCAAAAAGTTTATCGACTGTGAAACAATACATTCACTGCTTGAGAAAACTTGTTGTACTTTGGCATAGGCTGCTCGCCGACTGAGACAGTATATGCTGGTTCATACCACTTTGTGGATTTCCAAGATGGATCCGATCAAGTGTGCGTTTGATAAGTCAGCATTGACCGGACGGGTTGCGAGAGGGCAAATGATTTTAACTGAACACGATATTCAGTATACCTCTCAGAAAGCAATCGAGGGGAGTGTATTGCCCGATTACATCGCCCCGCAACCCATTGAGGATTATCAACCAAGGAAGTTTGAGTTCCCTGATGAAGGCATCTCGAGGTGCTCAAATCGAAAGATTGTGAGGAACCGATCCCGGAGGAGGGGCCTGACCCTGAATCCGAACGGATTCTGATGTCTGATGGGGGGAGGTTAATATGGATAAGTTAGTGCCGTGTTGGTTACGCCGAAAAGATCCCACATTCCTGTTGTTGCCCGGATAACATTTGAATGCACCAACAATGGTGGCTGGGTACGAGGCTTGTATCCTGGGTATCGATCTTCGGTGCGTACGTCTACTAGGGCAACGCCGCGCTCGCTCGGGTATGGGATAGAAGTGGTATTACCTACTGAAGTCTAGACCCCATTGTGGAGAGTCCTGATGGTTGAAAGTTGGAAAAGGCTGAGTGGATAAGGACTCGGTATGACGCATTGAGCCTGACTGAGGAAAAGAAGTTGGCGGTTACTTGTCATGGGGCAGTTGTACCCAATGAATGAAGCGTGTTGTTGACCGAAAAGTGCAACCTCGTGCGTATCATGTGGGAGACGTGTGGTTGAAAAGGATCCTTCCTCATCAAGACGATCGTAGGGGCAAGTGGACATACAGTTATGGATCCCATTCGTGGTCAAGAAGGCGTTCTCTGGTAGAGCCTTATTGTTGATGACCATGGATGGTGAGGATTTTCCATCCCCTGTGAATGCGGACGCAGTTAAAAGATACTTCGTAAAAGAGACCCACTGGACGAAAAGAATAAAAGAGTCCAGGCAAAAATGGGCATCCCGGCGAACCAAAAGAAAAAAGAGAAAAGGTTCGGGCAAAAAATTAGGGATAAAAGAAAAAACTGTACACCCGGCAAGTCGAAAACCCCACAAGGACGGCTTGGACAAAAAAGGGTATCCCGGTGGACCGAAAACCCGAAAGGGCGGTCCAGGCAAAAGAGGGATTGAAACGAACAACTGCGTCCAGCATAATCGTTGATATTTTGGTTAACACATCATGGATAATCTCCGACAGAGATCGATCGGAAGCGTCTTGTTCAGAAGACAGAAAGTGCGGAAAATCTTGAGGACATATGGGGTGTAACCGAGTTGGAACCCGATGAGATCACGATTTCACATTGCCATTAGGATAGGTTTTTCCTTTTATGCGCAATCACCTCTTTTCAGGGTTTGCTTCCTATGTGTAGCTCGGTTCTGAGTCACCGTTTTTTTTTTCAGTCAATAAATGCGTGTTCAGTCAAATAATTTTGTTTTTGTCTTCATTTCTGATTTGATTGCGAAATCATCCGTTTATTTTTGATAAGAATCTTTGCATTTTGAAACATAGAGGTCCCTTCCGATGCATGCTTATAAGATTGGAATCTGTGAAATCTTATTCGGAAAGTTTGAGTGACCTAAGTGTTGGAACTATGGCACGCCTGGGGCACGCTTTTATCTAACGATCTCTTGTGCAGGTGCTGTTAGATATCTTCATTCACTTGCAGGTTGTGATGTGAAGCCCTTTGAACAAAAGAGATTCCCGCAGAGTCCAATCAGGGGCAAGGGATAGAAGAACGGTGAAAAGACGGCGAAAGAAGGACGATGATCCTAGAGGGTAATCAAGAAGACTCTTCAAAGTCTGAGGACTGGAAAGTTTGTATGAATCCCAGAAGTTCGATCTCCGTGGAGTACGGAGAAGTCGGGAATACAAGGTGATGAATCAGAAAAGTCCAGATGAGTCTGGGAGTTCTCAAAAGTGGAAAGTCAACACTGTGGTGGGATGGTGAACACCAGTATTTGACGATTCGACGGGCGGTCCGTGTCCAATAGGCTGTATTTCCCCAATGGGTTTGAGAGTGTTATCTCCCTGGAAGATTCGAGATCGGTGTTTCCTCAGCAAGTCTGAAGGTTACTGTCTTCCCAGCAGAGGTTGTATTGATGGTTTTCCCCCAGTAAGGTCCCCAAGCGGATCGGGTTCGGTGAAATTATCCCCATTAGATCTAAGCATTGGTGTTTTCCCCTAGCAGGGTAATCCCCAAGCAGTTCGGGTTCGATGGAGGTCATCCCCAGCAAGGGTTGTCTTTCCCCAGCAGGGTGGAAATTGACGTGGTATTGAAATCCTCAGCATAGTTCCTGGAGCTCCCCGATGTTGTCTCTGGAGGAGACGTGTTTTTATGCATTCATCATTTAGATAAGCATAGCATATTGCATCATTAGTGCGTAGCACTTCCATGATTATGGAGCATTGCGCTAAAAACTCATACATCAGCATTGCAAACATATCCATTAGCCCTAGGCCGTGGTGACCATCAGAGAATGGGTTGTCGGAAAGAGTTTAGCATCGCGCCATTGGATTGATTTCAGAATTGGGTTCCCCAGCATGGTTGAGAGGTTGGTATTTTCCCAACAAGTGACTCCTTAGTTGAGTGGGTATCCCCAGCAATGTTACTCCCACAAAATTGGTAGCATCTTGCAAGCTTGGATCGATTCCCCTAGCAGATGTGGGTGTGTCTGATCTCTCCATATAGAGTCGACCCCTTAGGCAGAAAGTGTCTACCATTTCCTTCTGCACTCCCCACCGAGTTATATCCTCGTGGATGACGGTTGTTTCCGTTCCCTCCCTGCGCACATAAAGGGATGGGTTTCCCTATTGAGTTCTTTCCTCATTAGGATGAGTCTTGATTCAGTCTGCCTTTTTGGATCGATCCTAAACAGGCTTCCTTGTGGCTGTCTCTTGTGCTTCCCTGTGGTATAAATGAATAGTTGCTCACTAACCGACACTCATTCATCTTATCCTCAGCGGAATTTGTTGGCTGCTACCTTTTAACCGGTAGTTGTAAGTCCTACCTTTGTGGTCTTCTACCTACTAACCGGTAGATGTTAATTCCATATTCTCCCCTTTGTGGAGTTAACCCTTGTGCTCATCCTAGTCGATGACGGTTACTGTTCCGTGGTTTTCTCCCTACTAGCCGGTAGATGTAATCCCCTCTTTGCGGTTATCATTATCCAGTTTTTGGTATTGATAGTCCTTTTCCCCTTTGGATATTTGCTTTGATTAAGCAATCTTGTCCCCAGCAGGTCTTCCCATTCCTTATGGGTAATTGCTCCGAGTAAGCAGTTTATCCTCAGTGGGTCCTCTTTCATTCACCGTTTGCCGGTGATGTTTGTTGTTTCCCCTTGTGATTGGTCATCTCTACATACCTAGTCCTGGTATCCCGATGCCTTTCTTTTCGGTCGATTTATCCTTTAACAATCTACAACCCGGTTATGGATAATCTTCCATGCGAGTGTATTATCTACGTTTTGACGGCTATAAATGATATATCTCATGCACTTTTTGGCTGAACCCTTTGTTTGTTTCCCCAACTGAGTAAGATTCGTATTCCTTGTGGAATCGAATGTTCATCCTTTAACAAGATTGCTTTTCTAGCCCTCTTCAGGATGATGAGTGTTTTGGAACATAAACCAATTCACGCTTGGGTCGGTCACCTGTTTTATGCCTACAACCCGGTATCCTTGGTGTTCCTTCCTTTCTGCTCCCTGTCGTGACCTTGATCCCCAGTGAGCCACCTCTCCGTTGGTTTCGATAAACGTCGAGCTTCTCCCTTTCGTCCGTTGACGTCTGGTCGAGTCTTCCCATTCATCCGTTGATGTCTGGTCACCTCTCTCCGTTGGTGTCGGTAAACGTTGAGTTTTTCTCAATCGTCCGTTGACGTTTGGTTGTGATTAGCTTTTCCCCAGTGAGTCACCTCTCCGTTGGTTTCGATAAACGTCGAGTTTTTCCTAGTTGTCCGTTGACATCTAGTTGTATTTTCCCCACAGGTCATTCATTAATGTCTGGTCACCCTCTCCGTTGGTGTCGATAAACGTCGAGCTTCTCCCGTTCGTCCGTTGACGTCTGGTCGAGTCTTTCCCATTCATCCGTTGATGTTTGGTTACCTCTCTGTTGGTTTCGATAAACGTTGAGTTTTTCCCATTCGTCCGTTGACGTATGGTTGTATCTCTTTCTTCCCAGTCATTCATTAATGTCTGGTCACCCCTCTCTGTTGGTGTCGATAAACGTCGAGCTTCTCCCGTTCGTCCGTTGACGTCTGGTCGAGTCTTTCCCATTCATCCGTTGATGTCTGGTTACCTCTCCGTTGGTTTCGATAAACGTTGAGTTTTTCCCATTCGTCCGTTGACGTATGGTTGTATCTCTTTCTTCCCAGTCATTCATTAATGTCTGGTCACCCCTCTCCGTTGGTGTCGATAAACGTCGAGCTTCTCCCGTTCGTCCGTTGACGTCTGGTCGAGTCTTCCCATTCATCCGTTGATGTCTGGTCACCCTCTTCGTTGGTGTCGATAAACGTCGAGCTTCTCCCGTTCGTCCGTTGACGTCTGGTCGAGTCTTTCCCATTCATCCGTTGATGTCTGGTCACCTCTCCGTTGGTTTCGATAAACGTTGAGTTCTTCCCATTCGTCCGTTGACGTATGGTGGTATCCCTTTCTTTGCATTCATCTGTTGATGTCTGGTCACCTCTCCGTTTGTTTCGATAAACGTTGAGTTTTTCCTAGTCGTCCGTTGGCGTCTAGTTGTGATTTCTATTCATCGTCCTTCGATGTCTGGATGTGGTTCCTTTTTTCTGGAAAAAATCAAAATCCCCAGTGGAGTCATGGGTAAACGTTTTGTCTGGTTACTTGGCTTTCCTTTAAGTCATCCCCCGCAGTGTGCAAATTTCTACGGTTCTTGGTATTCAATCCCTGTTTACCCTGAAGGTCTGACAGTCGTTGCTCTCATCCGTTCGGGTTCCCAGTTGATTGAATAGGGGCAGCTGTAGCACCTCAAATTTGCACCTCCCATTTTGTATATACATTTTCATTTTTAGGTCATTAACATTGCATTGTTCATTGCATAGTCCACCAAGTCATCAGGCAAGACTGGTCAGGAGGTTCAGTTGTGCAAGCAAGCAAGTGCATTTTCTATGGGATCAAAGCCCTAGGGTTGGTACAATGAGTTCATGTGACCTAAGGATCATTTTGAAGTGATTTGGCAAAGAATTGGAGGTTCAGAGATCATCAGTTCATGTGCAAATCATCTGAAACCCTAAAAAGTCAACAGAAGTCAACTGTCAGTTCAACTGTGGATTTGGAGGTGGGAGATGGTTAGAGATACCTCATTCATGTGGGAACAAGTCTCATTTGACATTTCAAACATCAACAATGAAGCATTTGAAGTCAGATCAAAACTTTCCAAAAATAGCAGGTGACCTGTAATTTGAATTTGCCAAAAATGGAAAGGTTTTCAACTCAAGATTACATCATCAAGAAAGCTTCAAATGAAATTTTGTCCAACATGAAAGTTGAAGATATTTCTCTCCCATTTCCAAAAAGTCCAAGATCATGGATTTCTCATGTGTGGTTGAAAAGATATGGATCAATCTTGGCCAAGTGTGGTTTGAACTTCAAATGTGCATAACTTCTTAACCAAAAGTCCAAATTAAGTGGTTCTTTTTGCATTGTTCTTGTTTTGACCTATGCTTTCCAAATCATGCATTACATGCCATGCATTATCATCACATAATCATTTGGAAATTCACTTGATTTTTGGAGGGAAAATTAAAGTTCAAAATTGGTGCATTGTTCACACATTCTAGCATTACCATTGGCTTCAAAACAGCATTTTAAGTGGATTTAAGTTGAATCGTGTACTGTTCACCATGCATTTTCATGCATAGGGTGAAATTGCAATTTTGCACTTACAGTCCATTTCCCTAATTACACATACCATATGCTTAAACATGCTTAAGAGAGTGATTAGGAGGGAGTATATAACACAAATCATAACTGTTTTTGCATAACCATAATCACTTTTTCAGATCTAGATCCAATTCTTGAAATTTTTTCTCTCAAACTTTTTGCAATTTTCTTCACATCTAATCCATTTCCAGTGCTTGATTCATGCTTCTGAAGAGTTCTTGAGTGAGTTTGAACAAAGAACCAAAGGAAATCGTGCAGCATTGAAGCATGTTGAAGCTTTGAAGCAACAATGGCAAATCAAAATTCTGTTGGATTCAAGAGCAGTTGAGCTTCGATCTCTCTTCCTAACACTTGTACAAGCATCATAGAAGGACTGCTTGAGCATTGCAAGGCTTGAATCCATCAATTCCAGTTCTGCTTCTTTAAGAGGTCATTGAATCGAATCTCTTATTTCTTAAAATTCTTGCTATAATGTTGTGGATCTTTGAACACTGATGATGCTGAGCTTTAAATCGTGCAATTCCATGCTGTTTTGAGTTAGATATAGGTGATTTAAGTTTGGATGATGAAACTTGATTGATTCGATTCATGCATGTTTTGTGGTTTCTTGTTAAATTGATTGTGGATTCTTGTTATGTGATGAAAGATCTACCTATTTCTATGCTTAATTTTGAAATCTGGGAATTTTGTTCTTGGTGGATGATGAACATCCACTGTTCATGTATGTTGTGCGTGAAGAAGATGATACAGACTTTAGGGAACAATTTTGGATCTTTTTTTTGCTACACAAATGCGTTGCCTATGTGTTTGTCCTAGGGTTAATTCTGATTGGAGCATGCAAATCCCATGCGCGCGTCCTCATTGGCCACTCCGTGTTGACCATGCATTGACCTGCCAGCGTTTTAAATGAAACGGATCGTTTCATGCTTCAGCCTAGCGCGCGTTTCAATTAATTCAAATTAAATAAATATTTCATTCTAATTCCATTTAAATGTCACACTTTATTTCATTTCATTTCAAAACTTCAAAAAATCAAAACAAATTGAATAATGCTCCAAAAAATATGAGGTTTTTTGCATCATGTTACATTTTTTGTCTACTATTTTATCATCATTTTTCCATAAATTGTTCATGGCTGGAAATTGTTTTGTGCTAGAGACTTGAACATATGTCCACTTTGTACCTTGCCTTGCCATATCTTTTGTGAAATGCTGGTTGTTTATCCAATGCTCATGAAATTTAACATGTTGAAACTAGACTCTTGGCTTGACATTTTGGTGTTGATTTGGTATTTTTACCATTTGTGGTTTCTGTTTTATGAGCATGTGAAGTTAGGTGTGACAATGTGAGTCACAGCTTGTGATGTTCAACTTGTTTGATTAATTTGCCATGCCAAATGAATTCCAAATGCCTAGATTTTTTGTATGATGAATCATATGGATGTTGTGGTTGCTCATGATTTTTGTTGGAATTTTTGGATTGATTTCTGATTTAATTGTGATTTTTCATTCTGGATGGTCATATTTGAGCTTTTGAATTGCCTTGATTTTCATTTGATCATGAAATGCTTGTGGTTTATCCAATGAATGTAAAACTTTGTACACCATTTCTAGACATGTTGAATGTTGTTTTGGCTTTGGTTTGAGGTTTTTACCATGTTTCATTTCTGTTTTGTGCCTAGGCTAAGTTGGTGTGACAATTGGTGTCACACATGGGCTTGTTTATGTTTGCCTTGACTTATGTGATTTGATTACCATGCCTATTGATGTCCAATGCTTCTAATTTTTTGTGTGATGATCATGTTGTATGTTCTGTTTACTCATGATTTTTGCCAAGATTATTTGAACCATTTTTGAATTAATGTGCATTTGTTCATTCTGATGTCACAATGTGATCACAACTTGCATACTTTGCCATATTTGATTCATGAAATGCATTTAATTGATGATATTGATATGGGACTTTTTGGATTGTGTTCTTGATTGAATGAAGTTGATCCATGTTAAATTTCATGTTCGGTTTTGAATGTTTGACCCTCTTTTGACCCTAGGCTTTGACCTAGTGGTTTGGACTCATTGTTTGGATTGTGGATTTCAGGTTAAGAAGCACTTTGCCATGATTGAAGTGGTTCACTCTCTTGAGTTGATTAAGTGGTTAATATTGACTAACTTTGAGTTGTTTTGTAGGTGGATGCCAAGTCACTTGTGTTGTGCCCATTGGCTTATGCCTTGCACATTGCTTGCTTATCTGTCTGATCGTATGATTGACTGTCTGTTTGATTGTTTGACTTGTGTACTGATTGGGTTAGATTTTTTTTAGGTACCTAAGTTGCTTTAAGTTCTTTTGAACTTGCTTTTGCTTTGCTTGGTTGCTTAACCATTTGAGGTATAACTTTCTGACTTCATGTAGTCTGGAAGACCTGTCCTGTTACTTGGGCAGGCACCTGTCTGAAGCCCTCCTTAAGAGGCAATGCTTGTGTTTGTTTATCTTTGTGCCAAGCAGGAAAAGACCTCTTATGAGGCAATTGGCAGATAAAAGAGATGTGTAGTCCATCTCCTGCTATTCAGTGTGTCATTCACTTTGCTCATACACCTTGTGTTGATGCATTGTGGATATTAACCCAAGATCTTTGTTGTGTCAGTCATGTGGAGAAGAGTTCCTACTTTCTGAACTCCCACACCTTCATTTGTCTGAAGCTCTCCCAGGCCAGGGATAAGAGCTATGAGGTCTTACCCTCACTTCCCATTTCATCTGCTTCACCCTAACTCTCAATGTTAGGGTTAAGAGCTAACTACACCCGATTCCAGTTGGCTTGTGTTTCACAGCCTAGCCTTGTGTGAGCCCACTTTGTTTGTATAGTATGTGTGCTAATTGTGTGTATCTTTGTCTTTGCCTGTGCTGTTTAGGATAGCTTGCTCCCTGTGCAAGTTAGATAGAAACCTTAACATAGGGATCATATGCATGACAACTTCTAGGCTCGAGTCGTAGTCTCCCTAGTAGTTTGTGTCTCCCTTTGTATTTGGTTATGCTAGTCCATTTTCCTTGCGTAGGGGAACTACGTCGCCCTGATCCTCATACCAGATGAGGTACGTAGGCAGGAGATGAGCTGATCTCTCCGGGCGCCCTTTTTCCTTTTCAAGCCCTTTGTGTGTGTTTGGAGTCTGACATAAGTCCAGCGATTGGCAGTTGGTTTCCGGTGTCTTGTTTGCTTATTGGAGTCTGACATAAGTCCAGCTATTGGCAGTTGGTTTCCAGTGTGTGTTTGTTGGTTCGGAGTCTGATGTAAGTCCAGCGATTGGCATTCGGTTTCCATGTTTTCCTGTTTGTGTGGAGTCTGACGTAAGTCCAGCGATTGACAGTCGGTTTCCTGTGTGGTTTTGTTTGGCGTGCGTTAGCCGAGCTACGAGTGCTCTGATTCTCCTCTAGTTAGAGAAGATACGTATGCATAGGATGCGACATCCTAGCGAGCACGTTTCCCCTGTCCCGAACTACGTCGACTCTGATGTCTGTGCCTGACAGACTACGTAGGCCCAGGATGCGATGTCCTGCCGAGTTAGTTTCTTTTTTCTTTCCTGTGTCTCTTTCCAGCCTGTATGTGCAGTTTGTGTCTGAGCAGTTTTTAGCAACCTTTCTTCTATTCTTTCTGAGCGTGGATCCCGTCGAGTACGACGGATGCGTAGGGGTGCTAATACCTTCCCTTCGCATAACCGACTCCCGATCCCATCTCTCTCTGGTCGCGAGACCATGTCTTTTCCAGGTTTACTTCGAGCGTTTCCTTTCCCACTTTTGGGATAAATAACGCACGGTGGCAGCTCTGTTGTTTCGTTTTCCCGCCGGTTTTTCGCGTAATGCGACACATAGGAAACTTTGGGCCGGATACTTTTGATTACCTAATTAATAACGAAGTTGTCCAACTGTTTACCCTACCTAACCATGAGAGAACAAGTGTTCATAACCGAAATAACTGGATTTATGATTTAAATGAACACCCATTAAGCCACCTTCACCTCCTGAGACACCGCCTATATATGAGTATTTAGATGACCATATCCATGTTGATGAATCTGACCCTGAAACCCCTCCAGACTACTATAACATAGATGAACCAGAACTTCCATCCTATGCAAAAAATCTTGCCATACTCCTTACCCGTCTGGATGATTTCCATACTGACATTACCACTGTGAAAGAAGAAATAAAGAGCATGCGCCTTGATGTCTTAGGCCTAATGGATGTCGCCGTCGAACAGTTTTATCACTTGAACCAGGCTGTAGCTGTATTGGGACAGAAGCATGGCTGATTTCATTGACCGCTGACCTCTCCTACTCACATTAAGCAATGAGGACACTGCTATGTTTTGGTGTGGGGAGGGAGCATTTTTATTGCTTTTATTTATTGCTCTTATTTAGCACTTTTATCGTTATTATTTCTTTTAATATTACATTTAACTTTAATCTTTTAATTTAATTTAAATAACGTTGCTATTTATTTATGCTTCTACAATAAATTCAATTTTCCAGTCATTTTATTATACTTCTGCTACATTTACTTTAAAAATTTGTGAACATGCATGTGACGACCGTCACATGTAGTGTGACACCCACCACAGAGGCGTGACGCCCGTCAAGGATGCACCACGCCCGTCACACATCAGGCAGATGACCGTTACACATAGATGACCGTTGTAGATGACCTTTACACAACCGTTATGTGTGACGGCCGTAACCCCTCTGTGACGACCGTCACGGATTCAGAGGGCGCGCCTATAAAAACAGACGCACTCCCTCTCTTCTTCCTCATCAAATCATCCTACTTTCCCACTCACACCACTCTTTTCTCCATTAACCATTTCTTTACATCCTTTTAAGCGAGAAACGTGTGAGTAACTTATAACTCACGAAATCCATCTCTCCCACCAACACCTATATTTTCATAAACCACATTAATGGCCCGTCAAGAGAGAGTTGCTCCCGACCTCTCAACTATCGTATTCAAAAATGGAGAAGCCGACGAGCGATAGAGAGATAACTACCTCAAATTCTATCAACGTTCAGTCCAAGCTACGAGGTATGTTGATAACAAATGTCTGACGGAGCTGGGACTTTCAGATGGCGTGGGTTGGATGCTTGTTAATACCTTAGGATTGACATTAATTTTGTAAAACAAATAATGTAATCATCTCTGTTGTTTTAATATGTTGGGTTGAAGAAGTTCAACATCTGGACCAACATGTCATGTACGATGTCACGACATCATGCCTGTGACATCGTACATGTGTAGAAAACTGAATTAATTAATTCAGTATATATTCTGGGATTAGTAAGGATATTTGGTGAATATCCTAACTCCCATGTGGAGGTCTTAAAGACTCAATCAAAATATATATAGGCTCAAAATAAGGAGATATATATGGAGAGATTTTAGGATTGAAGACCTTGATTGTAGCAGAAAGTTTCTGCTGACTTTGTAACAGCAAAGAACAAGTTTGTTGCGATTTCTGAAGGCCCAAATCCAGTTGGGTGATTAGGTTATAAATAGCATATTGTAACCTAGTTTTTGTAAGCCTCATAGAATGAAAATTTAGGGGTGTGTGTGAGGTAAACCTCCCAATCTGTGGGAAGGTTACCATGTGTTTCTCAGTGGTAAAAGCTGAGAGTATTTGTAACTCAAAGCCTGTAGGCAAGAGTGATTATGTTCTTGAATGAAGCTGTGAAGCAAGTTCAAGGTGTTTGAACATTACATTGTATTTGTAGTGATAGGAATGGAAACTGGAGGTTTCTATCTAGGAGTTCCTAGGTATAGATTGCATTGGGTAGGGATTAAGTGAAGAGTTGTAAACGGGGGAGTTTAACTCTGAATTAATACTGCTGATAGTGGATCTTCTTCCTGGCTTGGTAGCCCCCAGATGTAGGTCATGTTGGACCGAACTGGGTAAACAATTTTTTGTGTTTGTTTTACTTCTGCACATGTTATAATCCTGTATGCCATAACTAAGCTTGTATTTCAGTCTGCCTACCAAGATAATAACAGACCTGATACATAGCCTTCTGGTTGAATGTCAATCAGAATGTCTTGACATTCATCATTGACAGCATATACTGAATAATAGGCATGTTGGTTTTTATACTTCAGTTCAGTATATATTTAAGTCTGGTTTTCAAGTGGAAAACAGACCTGACCAAAGGATCATTGTGAAACTGTCAAACTGAATGTCTAGACAGTTGTTCATGTAGGCTGATACTGAATTAGAGACTGGTTGGTCTTTTACAGTACAGCAAATTTAGCACAGTCTGTTTTTCAGGAACATAACAGAATCAACATGATGTATATGTTCTGACTGTCAAACTGAATGTTGTGACATTCATTCCTGATAGCATGTGCTAAAGTGTAGGATGATTAGTTTTTCTGGTTCAGTATTTTTCTCAGGCTATTCTTTAGGAATCCAACAGCTGAGCTAAAATCCAGGAAACCAACGACTACCCTACAATTAATGAACCTAACAAATAGCCTATTTGTTAGCAATCTAATAAGTGGTAATTAGATTAATGTATTCAACCTTTATTTCAGGAAATACAAGTAAAAGGCAAGCACACTGGAATAATGTAACAGGTGATCAATTAAGACATCGTGCTGATAACTGTGTAGGAAAACAACATAAGTGATAGCTATGATTGATCTCTGCTGAGGTTGTATACCTGATGCACAGGACTAGGGGTTCTTTCATTCTAGGGTGACATAGAAGGAGATGTCGTGACATCTGTGAAAGCGTGCTTTAGTACAGGGTTTAATGTGTTAACTGTCTTGCTATGATAGTTACAATGTTGGATCAGATGTCATGACTTGGAGTAGAACATCTGAATTCTGACTACGCCAGAATTTCAATGCTGACCAACTCCAGCTTGACACAGCTTTGCACCACACAGCAACCAACTTATGAGGCGCTGACCTTGGAATTCTTGAGTTCTTTCTCCTACATTACCCCTCCTAGCGCAACTCAGTTCACCACCGGAGTCTCCACATTCAGAATGTTCGGTACCGAGTATTCCCTGAACCAAACTCAAATAGCGCGATGCTTGGCTTCCGACATGGAGAGGGAGTTCATTGTTGTATCCTTGATGGATGGTCAGAAATAGCATTTGGAGTATGGCATAGCCTTACCAACATAAACGCCACAAGCTAGGATACGCTTAACGCAACTTACATCCACAACCCAGCTATAAGATATTTCCACCGAGTCCTAGGGCACACGGTTTTCGGAAGAGTCAACAATCACAAGGTAAACTCTAAGGAACTCTTCTTTCTTCACTGTGTGTTTACCCCAATCATGTTCAATGCCACCCCATTCCTATTGGCCAACATACAGGCTACATGCATGAGAGGCAGCGAAGTGTTCTGTTTTGGAGGAATCATCACCTCCATAGCACTAGGCCTGAATCTGGGGGATAGGCTCGCCGACTTGCCAGCCTTGCCAGCCGAGTCCCTCGACATCGACTATTGTCGTTCTTCACACCTCATCAAGGCCAGAGACGACGGGAAGTATCATCCTGTGGTTAGAAACAAGATAGTTCGAAGCATCATCATGCCCAACAGGAACTATACAGATCCACAGAATATGGCAAATTGGATTTTTTATCTGAACGCCCTGAGGCAAATGAAGGAGATCCTAATAATGGAGTAGATGAATTCGAGGAGGAACTTGACCGAGAAATTCCATAGCCACCTCCTGAGTACGCTGCTGAGACATCTTCCCGAGGCCAGCGAAGAAATGAGTGACGATCCGCCACCATTGAAGACATCTACGCTGAGATGTTGCGACACAACCAGAGGATGGAGGAGCGCCAGACAGAAATGATGCAAACAATCCAACAGATACAGAGGGATCAGCACGACTATGCAAACTGGCACGACCAGGGGATGGCGGAGCTTTCCGAAGAGATGAGTGCCCTGACACATCACGTTGATGCCATCCAGGAGTACACTTAGCATGTGGGGTTGGATCCTACCCAGCGAGGAAGAAGTGAGCGTGCACGAGCAAGATCCAGAGCACACAGAGGCCAACGTCGTGACGACGAGTAGTGATCTTTGTGTTTCTTCCCTTTTTCTTTATATTGTCACATTGAGGACAATTCTTTGTTTAAATGTGGGAGGAAATCCTTATCTTTCCTTTACTGGTTTCTATTTTTAGCCATAACAAAAAAAAATTGTCTTTATTTAATCGTTACCATCGTTCATTCATTTATACCTAATTTGACATAACAAAATTTTTGTTCTTAAGAATAAATGCATACCTACGAGTATATAGGTTGTCTTACAGAGGTTCTGTTAGGAAACTGAGAAAAATCTAACAAGATTGATACCGTCCTGATGCCTTAGATCCCTCACTTCTGTGAGATCAGTTTGAATACCCATTATACCGATACCTTAAATCTCCGTTCTAGATTAACCCCTAGTAGTTTATACTAGCAGTCAGCACCGTCTTAAGCACAAACCATGTGAAGAGCCGATGAATATAAGTGATTGATGCCTACGAATTAAGAAGATCCTTCATACTTTTGCTATCGAGAAATTGATAATTGAACCATACAAACGATTGCAAGATATACAAAAGGAAGGAACAGAAAAACCCGGTTGTTTGGTTCAGAGGTACCTGGTACTGGACTCGGTAGGGAGAACTACGGTTCAATCCCCCACAACCTTCAAAGGGGATACATAATGGGGTACCACACTAGTGTACCAGACCCCGTGCTAAGAAAAGGATCAAAGTCACTAACCGGCTACTTCACTAATGTGATTGCGCTAGAATGAAACCGGGTGAAATAGGAATGAGAAACACTAGGTTGAGCTATAATAGCATGATTCGAACTGGCTTATACAAAGGAGAGATCTATGTTAATGCTTATTGCTTGTGTCGTCACTGTATCTTTAGTGTTTTACTTGAGTATCTGCCATCTTAACAAAGCACCTAACAACCACGTATGAATTGGAAATGTATTCGCGTTTAACTAGTCTTTTCAAATTTTACTTGCTTGAGGACAAGCAAAGATTCAAGTTTAAGGAAGTTTGATAACGCAAAAATATATCGTATATTTTCCTTGATTTACACTCAAAAATCGTAACACTTTCATTTATATTCCGATTATTCCGCAAGTGTTCGAGTTATTTTTGCAGGTATTTCAATCCCCGTCTTAAATGAGCAAAGTATAGAAAAGGAAGGAAAAGAAGAAGAAACATGTGACGACCGTCACAAAGCATGTAACAACCGGTACGCCCAGCCTGTGACGACTGTCACAGGCCCATCACGAACGTCACACGGCCAAAATCAGTGCCTTGAAACAGTCAACAGAAGTGAGCCAACATGCCTAAATTCTCGTTCCACAACCACTTTCCCGTGGATTCCTCACTCAACCAAGTCATCCTTGTTTCTCTCAACTGCCATGACCTAATGGAGAATATAAAAAGACGGAAGTTGGAAACCTACGGGGACGCTTAATTTTTCTCTGCAATTTATTTTCTACAGTAATTCTGCTTTCTAGTATTATTTTTCTTCAGCAACATTGTTTCCTCTATCGCAATTTAGTTACCGTTCCGTTTAGAGTTTCCATTTTCCCTTTCCCTTTCCGTTTTTCATTTATCCAAAGTAGTAGTTTCCTACACTAGGGAACTACTGCAATTTATTTAATTTAGTTTAAGCAATTATTTCGAAGAGGCAGCATCCTACCGACCTGTGGCGGACTGCTCAAGTACTTCAAGATTCGACGTATTCTATTAATCCAATTTCCAGATTTTTATTTAATTGTTATTGCTTTATTATTATTGTAATCATGTCTATATTATTGTTGATCTGTTTAACAATTTAATTAGACGGGATTTAATAATAATCGGTGAAAAACTTCTTGTCTCAAACAATATTTTTGGTTGTGGTTTTTAATTTAAATTTAATTAACTTTGTCACAAGAGTGAGAAGCTATTTAATACGATTTTGCCACGAGAGTGGGAAATTAACTAAGGTGAGAACCGACAATCGCGAGAGCGTGAGGGTCGAACTGGATAGTAAAAACTAGGCATTGATTTTAAAAACAGCAAGAGCACTTTAAAAGCAATTAGAACTTATCTATTTTCAAAAAGTATTTTTAACTTCAAATGGGACAGCGAGAGCGTACATTCTGACTTAAAGGTATAGTCTGAATCAACAATCACGAGAGTGTGAGATAAAGCCTCTTAAATAAGTATTTTCTACTGAAAGATATTTGGTACTTAAATTATATACCAATGACTTATCGAATCCCTGACGATTAATACGTTCCATACTGATATCCTCCTATTAATATTTTCTTAAAACTCAACTTCCCTTAGATTTAATTTTCTTCAACCAAACTTCTAAAAATCATTCCCTTAGCTAAACATAGTAACGTCAGTAACATTAGTTTGACCATCGGTCCATGTGGGTTCGATATCTTTTAAAACTAAAACGACTGGACTGTGCACTTGCAGTCAAGTACCCGATAGACTATATTCTATATACAGTCACGAGACATATCAGTGGATGCACACACACACTACCTACAAAAGAAATGAAACTACACTAGACATGTTTTTGGTATTTTGGTTAGTAAACAAAGAAAAATAAAGTATGATACAATCAAATATGCTTGGTGATCTCTCTTAATGAAAACCCGATGAATGAGGGGTGAGGAGGATACCAAGGTGTGATCCCAAAGCTAATGCAAATGATGAGATGGCATGAGGGATCTTAGGGTCAAAATTGGGGTCTTACATACATAACAAGAAAGTCTTCCCCCACAGCCTCAAGGTTAGAGACCTTGTATTGAAGAAGATTATGCCCATTCACTATGACTCAAGGGACAAATGGATGGCGAATTATAAAGGCCCATACATTGTAAGAAAGGTTTTCTCTAAAGGAGCCTTAATCCATTCAACTATGGATGGAAAAGATCTTTCATCCCCTGTGAATCCGGATGTAGTCAAAAAATACTACACTTGAGAAAAAAAAGAATCTGATAAGTTGAAAACCCGAAAGGGTGACTTATGCAAAAATGGGTATCCTGGTAGGTTGAAAACCCGAAAGGGCGATCTAGGAAAAAATTAGGGATTCATAAAAAGCGAGAGGCTGCATCCCGTGAAGAATCATTATTCTCTCCCTAGCGGGTCAATCCATAGGCTTCTCCAACAAGTCAATCCAGTTGCTCTCCTTCTGAAGCAAGATCAAAGGACGACCGAAGACATCAAGACTATAACAGAATTAGAATTTTATGGAAATCTGAGATATTTCATTGCCATTACATTTTTTGAATTTCTTTTTGCAATCACCTCTTTTAGGAATTGCCTCTTTGTACAAATTACCCACTTTTGGGACCATTTATCAATAAAAATAATTCTTTTATATGTGCTCCATATTTTTTGCTTTGAATGCTTTGTTTACGAAATATGACTTTTCTCAAAATGATATCACATCGGAATTTCCTTGATAAGAAAACTTTTTCAAAACGAAAAAAAGCTTTAAAGGAAAAAGCAACATCGATTTACTTCTCTTTCAAAAAGAACCTAAGGGTAACCAAAACGCATTTTGGTGTCCCCATCCTGAAAGCACTGCACAGTCCCGTGGACTTGGCCAATCAAATTTATCCTCGACAAGAATCCTCAGCTATTGCACCCACTGCTTGCTTGGATCTCAAAGAATCCAATTTCCTAATACCAGAAAGTCAGTACACTTTCCCCTACCTGCTTTCCAAGCCCAACCACTATTGGCACTCCTCATATATATCCCTCACAAAGCCCAATCACTTGGCATAACTCACAAACCTTGCATTTTCATGATTCCCCTGCAGCAGCCCAAACACGCATCAATATATTATATACATAGCATCACATCATAAGTATCTTCTGGAAATTTATAGTCAACTCGCTAAAATTTGGAACTTCCTATTCGTTGTTAGGGATGAAGGAGAAGAGCGATCCAAAACGCAGCGGAAATTAAAATTTTCTCCTTTAGTGATCCTTACGAATGGGCATGATCAGTGATAGAAACGTTACCTCTTGTGACGATTGAAACCTTTGATGCAGATCTATGGAGCGATCACGAACATTGAATGACGACAACGCCTCTACTCAGTCCACACGAACGGATTCCTTCAATCTCAGTGCTAGCTGCTACGAATGAAGGCTTTGAGTGAGAGAGAGAGAAAACGAAAATTACAATTGCACTTACTACTTCTGCACAAGGGTTCTATTTATAGAACCACTTGTGTGGGCTTCAAGCTAAAAAACCCACTTAAGTGTATGTGGCCCATATCTTATAATATGCCAAAATCACTTAAGCGCGTGGTACCTTACCATATTTTGTATTCTACTCAAATACACTGTACCTTACGATGTTCTACAATTCACTTAAGTGGACCGTACCTTACGGTGTTCCTTAGTTACTTTATCTCTCATCAATTCGTCCTTTGTGTGTGACCATGTAGGTTTTCGCGGCATTGGCAATTATATTAAATCACGCATTTAACATAATAAACAGTGAGCGGTATCTAGCAACACATCACTACTACCCAAGACACGAAAATGACATGTGATCTGACAAATCCTTCTGTGACAATACTTATGTGTATAATTACCCTTTTGCCCTTATGTCTATATTGAACACAAGGCATAGAGCGTGTCATCCTTGTCCAGTTCAATATTGGGCTCATAGACATTTATCCTGTTACGCAGGATGGGAAAATTCCATCTAGGTAACTCATGTCCCTTAGCATGCTTCGTTGAGTACCCATCAACTGTCTTTATGGTCATCCAGTTACGGATAATGTTTGATCAGCAACAAGGCACTCGACTCTACATCTAGGGTCCATAGTGGTTTCAGGTCGAAGGGTGGTATACACCATTATCACCATGAGAATAACTTATGACACTTTGCATAACATTCTATATAGTATTCTCATAGCGGGTTAATCCAGTATAAATATTACTCTTAATATTCATACCTATGTTTAAGACTTGATAACTCCTTATCCATGATCCATGATATGTGATCATCAGTCTATATACATAATAGTCTTAATGCTTTAATGTTATCCCACTTCACAATAAATCTCGACTACGGATACTTTAAGAATAGTGTCCTTATGTTTAATGTGATCTCATGATTAAGTCATACTTGATACATTAAACGGACCAGCTATTCTAGGGACTTTATTAAACAAACATAATAAAGAAAAAGCCTTTTATTATTAATAAATAATTCTATACAAGTACCAAAAGTATTGGCCTTTAGGGATTACACCAACGAGGGATTCTCCCCAGTAGAGTCTAACATATTTCCCCAAGAAGAATCAAGTATTCCAGCAGTTGCTGAGAATCGTCACTGAACTATTTTGCTTCCCTAGAAGAGTCATGTATTCTAGGCGTCACTAAGAATCATCATTGTACTTTTTCTAACCCCGGAGAGTCATTACCATATTTTCACTCCTCCCCTCAGAGTCATCTATTCTTAGACGTTGTTAAGAATCATCACTGAGTTTTTCCTTTTCTTCGAACACAAGGTGTTGGGCTCATTCCCCAAAGTTGTGTTAGATATTCATAGCCAAAAATCACCTTTGAATTTTCTCCCCCATCATGAGTCAGGTATTCCAACTTTCATAATAAATCATCATTGATATGCTCTCTTCCCCAACTAAGTTCAGGTATTTCTAGCCGTTGCTAGGAATTATCACTAAATTAGTTATTTACCTCCCCAACAGTTCAGTCAGGTATTCCAGCCGTTGCTAGAAATTTTCACTAAACTTCTGTATATTCCTAAGCAGAGTCAGGTATTCTAATCGTTGCTCAGAATCATCATTGTACCTTCTTGAGAAGAGTATCCCCAATCAAGTCAGGTATTCCAATCGTCACTGAGAATCATCATTGAACAAATTCTTTCCTCCACTAAGTCAGGTATTCCATCCGTTGTTAGGAATTGTAATTGAACCTAGTTATCATTCCCCACTGAGTCAGGCATTCAAGTTGTCTCTAAGAATCATCGTTGAATTCATTGGTTGTTTCCCCAGTAGATGCCAAGTATTCTAGTCATTGCTAGGAATCTTCACTGAATCTATATTTTCCCCATCAGAGTTAAGTATTCCGACCGTTGCTAGAAATCACCCTCTTTTTCTCCCCAGTTATTGCTAGGGACAGTCATTCTTTCTCTTTTTTAGAGATGATCATTCCCCCAACGAATTATCTTCCCTCCGTCTCCCTGAGATCTCAACATCAAAGGATGCTTATGTTGTATACATCGCATTGCATGCATAAATCCTTATAACTATTTCATAATCCATTAAACCAATTCATATCACTATTATCCCCAAAAAAGTAAATTCTCGATTACTCCTAATAGTATCTAATCCCCTCCTACCATGAATGTATTGGAAGTCGTTGATATCCATACCTTCAGGTCCGAGAAGATTAAATAGGGGCAGTTGTCATACCCTCAAATTTTCCATACCCCATATCACCTTCTTAAACCCTAATTCATGAGCATACATCTCATACATATCATCTTATATACATATGCACTTAATGACCATAATATTCCACAAGCCCAAGGCATGGGATTCATCTGTAAGGCCCTAAGACCATCTGATCATGATGAGGTATTCCCAAGCCACCTTAACCCTAATCTAATCCTCAAGCACCCTATAAAGCTTGGAGGATCACTCAAGACATCTCACTCACTCCTCAAACCCAATTTGGGTGGTGAAATCCCCTTTGAAGAAGCTTCAAGGTTCTTCTGGTCACCCAAGGACCAAACCCTATCTCTTGACCCTCCTTTGGTTTATACAAGTCTTGATTCCCCATGTATCTTGGCCATGCCATTTAGGATCCCTCAAATCCAAAGTTTTTTCATGCCCTACACCCTTTAAACATCTCAACTTGATCTCTACATCTTAAACCCTTGTGCATTTTGCCTTTGGTTCTTAATGAAACTTGTGGCTCAAGAAACCCTAGCTTGAGGACCCCTTGGTCATTGATATTTCTCATTCTTGACCATCCAATCACCCTACCATTCATTCATCATTATTTTATGTCCATTACAATCACAATCCACCATTTAAACATACATTCATTCCATGTTACAAGTAGTTGGTTTGCTCTTGATTTTTCAACTTTCCATGACTTGATCCACCCACCAATTTGACCTAAAATCATTCCACAAATGTCTAAGCCTCATTTCCCATCATGGTGTCATCATATGAACTCAAAACATCCATCATTGTGCCTTGGAAATCAAGAAATCACAAAATCCCCAAATTAGGTCATGTTGGTCGGTCACATTTTGGTAAGAATGGCCTATGGGAAGTTCCAAAGACCATTACTTCCTCATTTTTTGAGCTTTTTAAATTCATCTTCGATCCAAATATCCTAAATAACTTCCTCTCCAACTTTGTTTCAAATCCCAAGACCTAATTCATTGAGGAAGGGGTTCAATTTTGCTATTGGCTAAGCTGGTCCAACATGCCTATCATGCCCTAAAATCATGTCATGGCCACTACTTTGACACATTTCCATTTCCAAACATAAACCCTTTTGACATGATTCTTTTTAAATTCAATCAAGATCATGGAAAGTAACAAATTTCCCAAAATTGAGACAAAGTGCACGAGCCAATTTTATTTGGCCTTGGTTCAAAGTTGTTGACTTGCCATGATGCATAAACCAGACATGCCCAAGGCAGGTTTTGCAAGTCAATGCACCAAGCTCCCAAATCATTCCAATCTGATTCTTTTTTACCCCTAACATATTTCATATCATAGTGTGACATGTTTGGAAGTCAATTTGCAAGCCAAAACCTCACCAAGGAAGGAAACCGATCCCATGTTCAAAAATCAAATTTTTCCCAAAATATGAAAAAGCAAATTCTGCAACAGAGCTTATCATTGCCTTTGGTTGTTCCAAATCAATTCTAGGGACCAAAACCAACTTGTTTGTGGTGTAAAGAAGCTCATAACTCATCCTCCTTTGTTCCCCATGATCCCACCTTGAGCATGCTTCAAGTCACATGCCACTTCTTATCAAACCTCCATTTTCTCCCTCCAAAACCATCCACACACCTTTTTTATATATAGGGGAAGGTGTTCTACTTCAGAACCAAGATCTCAAGCTCCTAAAACCTTTATTGCATTTTCCACTTAGTGCTTCCAAAATAGAACATCAAGTTTTGAGTTTTAGTGAGTTTCAACTTCAAATAACCACCCAGAAACCTTCACCAACCATCACTCAAGCTTTCCAAACACCTAACTTCTCTTCCCCAAGCCTCACCTGAGCTGAGTCATACCATCGGAAATCCTCCTCGAGCTACTTCTGATTAGGTAGTTTTCCCCACCCCCATCATCCAAACAAGTTACCACCTCCCTCTAAATGTTACTCTGATCATTTCCCCCAACTTTGCAACTTTGATACATTTGGAGTTTAATTTTTGTTTTAGGTTAAGTTCATCTTTCTGATTTTTGAGAACGAATTCCACACTCAAATCCAATCAATGGCTCATGAGTGTGGAGGATGATTTGTCTATGTCTTTGCAACATGATTCCATAAAAATATATGATTGAAAATATGTATTTCCAAGTTTTGATTTCTGAGTTTGACTCGAGGAAGAAGATGACTGTTGCGCGCGATTGATTTCAAAAATATTTGTTGTCATGTCATGTTTGGTTAAAATGCGCACGCATCACATTTAGTTATTGTGTTTATCATTTATTCGCTTTGGTTCATTTCATATCACCACCGAGCTTATGGCCCAGTGGGAGAGGGCGTTGATCCCCCCATGACCTTGGGTCATGGGTTCAACCCCTAGTGTATGCAAATCTCCATTATTTTTTTACTTATGTTATTTTTATCCATTTATTTTTCTACTTTTGATTTATATTTTTACCCCTTTCATTTTTATTATTTTGCAAACATGTTGAACATAAACTCCCATTATTTTTGCCTCTAGAATTTATTGGTGACTTGTTTTATTTCATTTGGATATTTTTTTAAAGACTTGTGAAGTCTTGAACTTATGGACTAATGAAATCTACTTAATTCATGACATGTTTGGTTTAGGGTTGATTGAAACCTTCCATACTTCAAACCTACCATTGGATGATCAAGTGTTCATTAGTGGTACTTTGAAGCATGGATAAGTTACCCTTACTTTGAATAACCTGGTCATTTGATTTGTGGATGAAGTATCACTTGTTACCTTGTAATTTCATCTAATACATTGCTTCATTTGGTTTATACTAACCCTACTAACACTTTACTAACTTGTTTATACTAACCCTAGCATGTTATTATTATGCATTGTCCATATAACTTGTTAACCTAATAACTCAATCAAATTTTAATTTGTCAACCTTTGGTTTAGTTATAGTCTTCCTTTTGTCAATCTATTAATAGATTGACTTGAGAATGAATAACTTTCTTTGTTGCAAATCTATAGTAATTTGATCCATTGATCATCTTCCGTACTTTGCATCAATGATAAGTTATCCTTTGATGCTCCATATTTTGAATATATTGACTTAAGGATAGATAATCCCCAAGTGTTGGTCCACTTGTTCATAACCATGGCTTAACTTAACTTTGCTTTGATTACTACTAACCTTTTGTTACTATTATTATCATTGCTATTATTCATTACTTTTATGTCATTTACATTCAAGTACTCATTATCATCATCGTTGTATAAACTTCATCATGCATGTTTATTTACATTTTCTTTACCTTATTGCTATCATCACATTTAAAAACTACAAAAACATGATAAAATTATAAGACCAAAGATAATTCACTTCACTTAATCACTTGGACTTAGAGGATCCCATTCAGGACCTTTGCTTTGAGGCCTTTTTCCTTTTCTTTGTGATACTTTGTTTCAAACTTTGGGTTTCATTTGTACTTACATACATGTTGTAAGAATGTCATCATGGCACCACCTTATGGGGACATGTTTGTAATACCATTATCCTTTTGTTTAGTATAGGTCACTTTTGCACACACAAGGCATTCTCTTGGGCTACCTTACAATGATCTCCTTTTATTTTCTTGTTGGCTACTTTGAATTCATGTTGCATAAGCCAAAATTTATTAATAAAATAAACAAACCCTTGATTCAACGTCAAACGGCTTTTTCTTAATCAAATTCAAAACACTTAATAACTACGATTAGTGTTATACGCCACGAGCCTTAAGTGGTGGAGAATGAGTGAGAATGGAGCATTCCTACCCTCACTCTTATTATTTTTGACACAAGACGCTTGACTTGTTGTCTAGAATATTCACCTCCGCCCCTAGAATTTAGTGCAATCTAATCACAAACTCTTTTCATAAACCCTGTTTTAAGGTAAAATCAACATAATCCATCAAATCTAATTTTTGTGCCTTAGGGCATCCACCCGAAAACTCTTTTCTCAAAGGTAAAATCAACCAACACAAACATTTTCTACTCCGAACTACGGAGGTATGATTCCTCATCCCCGAATGAGTGATACGCAAGTACAAGGGCCACAATCCTTAGCGAGCACCCTAATAAAAAACCAAAACCCCTCTCTTTCACACACATTCTTTTGAAAAATAAAACAATAACGAGATAAATCCCCGTATATGTAAAACAAAAATAATGGTTCCCATGGAGTACCATGGACGTGAGGGGTGTTAATACCTTCCCCTTGCGTAATCGACTTCTGGACCCTAATCTCGGTTGCGAGACCGATACCTTATCCCTTTTAGTGCTTCTCGTGCGCTTATCTTTTTTGAGGGTTTTATTGATTATTTCCCCTCGCCTCTCTGATATAGGCACACAAATAAAATTCAGTGGCGACTCTTCTGATATTGTCTTTCTTCTCTTTGGGGAGGCAGTTCTTTTGTTCAGTTCGTCCAGTCTCCTCGCTAACCCGAAACCCCAGCGGTGACAGACGTTGAGAAACATATGATTGTTGATACTACATTTGTAGTTGATATGGCATAGGTTATTGGCCAGCTGGAATTGCAAAAGCTTGTTGTTGATACGGACTAGGAGTTACTTCATCAACTTGATAATAAGGCACCTTGTAAGCCTTGCCTTTTCCCTTAGATATTGAGGCAGCATTCGCCTCTCCTTCTTTCTTTTTAGTGAACCCGGCATAAGGATTCTTTTCCATATTTGACACAACAACAACACCTTGAATTTCCCCACTTTTCATACAATTCTCAATTCTTTCACCGGCGACCACCGAATTAGAAAATCTCGAAGATGCATTTCCATGCGGTCCAAATAAAGCCCTTGAAGGGTACTCATGAACATGTCTATGAGTTCTATCTCCAAAAGAGGAGGTTGAACTCTGGCATCCAGATCTATCCACTGTTGGGCATATTCTTTGAACGATTCCTCTAATTTGTTGGTAAGATTTTGGAGTTGAGTCATGTTTGGCACCATATTTGTATTGTACTGATAGTGTTTTATGAAGGCATCAGCCAACTCCCTCCAAGTGCGTATATGGGTATGTTCCAATAGTATATAACATTCGAGGGAAGCCTCACTAAGGCTATCTTGGAAAAAAATGCATTAACATCTTTTCATCGTTAGAGTAGAAATCCATCTTTCTGCAATAAGATCAAACTTGAGTCATTGGGCAGCTAACCCCCTTGTACTTCTCAAAATAAGGGATCTTGAATTTGGTGGGAATCTTCACACCGGGTACCAAACACATATATGCATCATCCAAACCTAAGGCACCAGAACCTTCAATAGCTTTCATTTTATCTTCTAGAACATGAAACTTCTTCTCCACTTTAGCGGGTGAGGGCCCATATGCATCATAGACTGAATCAACTTAAGGAATGAAGAAATCATCTTGGTATTCATAAATCTCGGTATGGGCTCACACAGGGATGTTGTAAGTATAAGCAACATTCTGGTTAATAGGACCACCCTCAGGTGGTGGTTGAGTTACAATTGGAGTACCATTACCCCCCAATGGATTCATTAGCATTGTCACAACAGGATTAGCAGCAGCGGCTCTCAGATTATCCTAACGGGTCTCTTCATGGCCCTTGGATATAGCTTGTACAGCTTCCATAAGTTTACTCATCTGGGCCCTTACAATGGTCATATCCTTCCTCATAACAACCTGATTCTGCTCCAACAGATCCATGAGTAGTTTCTGATTACTACGTCTATTATACAAATGCCGAGAAGTTAGCTTGACAGTCGCAGGTTCTGGATAAAGGCCAAACAACAGTGAACTCTCCGTATTTTGGTCTGATGAAGTGCAAGATTATGCATGCAATGTATTCAAAAAGGTTTTTGTTCCCAAGGGAAATGCATATGCTGGAGCAATTTTGATGGTATGATAAGATGCAACATCATAGATTCAAAGGTTTGACGATGCAATAAATCAGCTTTTGAGGTTCAGTATGCACACACTGTTATAACAATAGTATACAATGATGTAAGTTAAAGGCACAACATCTTCTTGATAGCCTATGTATACTAACTGACACAGGTTCAAAGGTCTAACCTTATGTGAGAACAAGGTATGTAGGGTCTTGGTTTCCTGTAGAAAAACCCAATATCCCCTCACAAGTGTGGACTAGTCTTCAAAGGTGGTCCCTAGAAGGTTCCCAGAATCATCGATCCAAAATGAAAATACCCTGCCGTAGAAAATTCTCGCAAGAAAAAAGTACTTCCAAGTGAATCTAGTATGGGTGTAGTTCTTGTGCCAACCGAACGCATGAAACATAGGTTGACACGACTATCCACGAATCTATCATGTGTGTATACTCAAGCTCTGGTATAAAGCTTCTCTCATACAGCATCATCCCAACCCAATAGAGAGTATAGCAAATATATCCAGAGTATGCAGAATATTTAAAGCAATAAAGATAAACACTCAAAGCATGCAAAGAAAGAAACCAAAATTAGGCTCGACTTGCTTAGGCTTCCCCAACAAAGTCGTCAACTGAAGCTACGCGAAATATACTTGAGTGCATCGCACTCTCAAAGATACAACATAGTCACCATCAAACTTTATTTATTCTCGAAGGAAAGGGAAAACATTGATAAAACCCGGGGGAAGAAAAAAAGGGTAAGGAATTCGGTTGTGCAATGGGAAGGTATTAGCATCCCGCACATCAGTTGTACTCAATGGGAACCATTCCAATTGTTCTATGCAAGAACGAGTGTTACTATCTAAAGCTTTACTCGCGAAAGGAGAAAAGGGTTTTAACAATTAGGGTGCTCGCCAAGGATTGGGGCCCTCGTGCCTATGTATCCTCAAAATGCAATAAGGAAATCAGAGCTCTGTAGTTCGTGGAACTGAGACAGATGTGTTAGTTTTTTTAATGAACAGTGTTAATGTTCACGTTCTACAGTTAACTTGCTTGTATGCTCGAGCATGAGAGCTTTAAGCGTTTGTTTATTTGCAATAGAATGGATGTGTATGGATCGCGCTCTAGAAGTTAAACATTGCTTGTATGCTCACGCATGGAGGCTTAAGTTTCGTTCACGGTAGAACGGAAGTAACACGTCCTTTCTGGAAAAAAAAATGAACAAAGAAGATGCCCAAAGGAAAAAATGAGTTTGATGAGGTGAGTTTGCTTTTATTCTGAAAAGAAATTCTTTATTAGAAATATCCTAAAGTCTATGAATGAAGATGAATATGATAAGCAATTGGGTCATTCGTCTTGTACCCAAAGATATTCATAATGGGCATAGGGATTCTCCACTCCCACCCATTCTCCATTGCTTAAGGCTCGTGGCGTAAAATTCTAATCGAATTTTTAATTGTTTTGAGTTTATTCACAAAAATGGTTTTAGTCTTATAAGAGAAAGAAAAGAAAGAGGAAAGAAAACCCTGGAAGGTTGAAAGCTTGATCTTCAGTATGCATCCCATGTCTGTGTAGAAAGACTTGTCAATTATTCGATTTAAATTGCACTAAAGTCTATGATTAAAGGTGAGTACAATGAGCAATTGGTTCATTCGTCCCGTACCCAAAGATATTCAAAATGAAGATAAGAATTCTCCACTCTCACCCTGCTCTATTACTTAAGGCTCATGCTGTGCCACTTGCATCAAAACTGACGAGTGTTGAAGTTGAATCGCCTTGTTGCTTCCTGTGATCAATAAAGATACTTTTTATTTTGAAGAAAGAGAATTGAAAATCATTTGATTCAAAATGTATTAAAGTCTATGAATAGAGGTGAATACGATGAGCAACTATGTCATTCATCCCGTACCCAAAGATATTAAGAATGACGATAAGAATTCTCCAATCTCACCCATTCTGTATTGCTTAAGGATCATGGCACGCAACTTGAATCATGATTGAAAAGTGGTGATACACCTTTGTTGTTCTTGAATAGTAGTCCACTCTATTTGCCTTGTACTGCCTTGAAGTCTTGAACTTGAACTTGAATTTGAATCTTGAGGTCCAGCACAGCTTAAACACAAGGGACTTGCCTTATCAAGTGATCAAGGATCTTTTGATCACTTGAACAGGCTTGGCAAATTTGCATAGTACAAAAGATTTAGATGATCAAAGTAAACTTTAATCAACACAACCAAAGGGAATGGAAGATTAGTTGAATTATGTACAAAACATATCTAAAGGGTTAATCAATCAATTTACATCAAACAATTATTTACAAGCCCTAAAATAGGGGGACATTCATATCTGAACCATAGGGGTTAAATCCTAAACATATAAGTCTAAGGGAACATGCCATGGTTAAAGTGTGATCTAATCAAGAAAATCAACACCAAAATTCTATCAAGAAATAAATGATTAAAAAGATGAAATTAAACCTAACAATTCATGAACAAGATTAATGAACAAACAAATCCTAATCAATTTAAGTCTAATCATGAAATAATTAAACATCTAAAACATGAATGAATCAAATCACATAATAGAATCACCAAGCATTATGCAATTAACAATCTAAATCTAAACAAAAAACCATGTTAAATCATATATTTTTCAATTCATTTTCCAATAATTAATCAAAAATTAATCACTCAATTAATTCTAACCTAATCAATTAATCATGTTAAAATCCTAATTAAAACTATCAAGTTAATTTCCTATCAAGTTGCACAATTTTTAAACAAACTGTAATACATCAATTAGAAAAAAAAGAAGTGTAAAACAATGCAAACATATGGGGTTTAATTGGCAATAAAGTGGTGCCAATAGAAAGGGCGCATGGGCCCAAACAAAGACCCATATCTAATGTACACTCATGCAGCCAGGGGGTGCACAAGTAGAAACAGAGCAACATCAGCATAATTGGCCAAAGGCCGAAACATAATCCCAAATGCAATCAGCAAGTAAAAAATATGGATAAGGAAAATGAGTGGGAGATGAGTCAACATCTAGAGATTCAATTCCATGTAAGATTAATGAATTAAAGGCAATGATGCGCATGTGATAAACATGTTCATAGAACTCGGATCAAAGCATAAATGTGTTCCTCTCGTCTTCAACCTTAGTTCACCTTCCGACGTGTCGGAGGTCCTCTCCGGTGGCGGAGACTCTACAAAACAAAAATTGAAAGCATCACCTAAATTAAATCAGATGCATTTATTCCAAAGAACCTTATGAAATCTCCTAATTCTAACAGATATGCTCGAATCGAATCAAAGAAGGGAAGAACCATAGGTCCAAGATTTGAAATTAAATCACATTCGCTTGGAATCAAAGCCCTAGGGGTTAGGGCTTTGATTCCCCTAACCTCAAACTACATCACAGTAACAAGAATCGAAGAAATCGGTGGAAGAAAATGAAAACTCACCGATGGAGCAAGCGCGAACATCACCGGAATTCTAGGGAGGTCCTCTGAATCCTTATGTTCCGATTAGTGCCTCTGAACAGTGGATTCCTGAGAGAGAAAGATAACCATGAGAGGCCTAAATCTACTCTGTTGAAGCTTCAAGGTGAAGCTTCAATGAGTATGTAGAAGGAGCTCTAGGTTTGATGAGGGAACGTGAGAGAGAACGAAGACTGAAAAATCTGAGAGTGTGAAAAATGATCTTGAATCCTTCATGATTGAAGCAATGACTAATATTTATAGAGTTTGGAATCTCATATTCAGTTAGAAATTAAAATGTAAATTCAATCGAAATCCACATTTAGAAAGTTTGTTAAGGTGAAATTGAAATGGAAATCCAAATGAAATTGCAAATGCAGTTAGTTATTTGAGGAAAATGAAATGAAATAAATGTTAATTGGAATTAGTTGTGTCAAAACTTTCAATTAGAAGGGAAGTTCAGGTAATTTAAGAAAAAAGAATATTTATGTTAGTTAATGTCTCTTGTTAGAATTTGCAGGGCCTTTTCAAATGGTTTACATTGA
Organism: Lathyrus oleraceus; assembly: GCF_024323335.1. Classification (NCBI taxonomy): domain Eukaryota; kingdom Viridiplantae; phylum Streptophyta; class Magnoliopsida; order Fabales; family Fabaceae; genus Lathyrus; species Lathyrus oleraceus. The sequence goes on from NC_066580.1 coordinate 277,897,601, forward strand.
CTTGTTACCATTATGCAGATCAATGCTTTGTTGTTGTGGAAATGTGCTATCATGTTATGCAGGGTCTGAATCATGCTTGGCTTGTGATCTTGCATTGGATATTGGAGTGGATTTTACTTAGAGATGCTTGGTTTTTATAGGTCTTGGATCATTGGCTTTTGGAGTCTTGTTATGGAGCTTGTTTGGAATGTATTTGGACATTCTTGCTCTGACTTAGGATTAGGATGACTATCGAATGTTGTAATTTTGCTGTCACATTGTTGTAATGGTTCAAATGTATGGAAGTTGAATGCATGAAATGGTTATTGATGGTTAAATGTATTTGTGTTTGAATGTGGAAAATTGATGGTTGAATGGAATTTGGCTTTAAAATGGTTTATGTTTGGAAACTTTGATTAATGCATGATGGTTGAATGAACATTGGCTTAATGGAAATTTGTATGAACTTGAATGTTTGAAAATGGTAAATGCATTTAACCATGGAAAATGGTTTTAAAAATGGAACTTGGATTAATGGTTTAAGTGGTCCAATTGTTGGTCTGGTCTAGAAATGGACCAAGTCCCAAAGTCATGAAGAAAACCAATGAAATAAGGATTTTAGTGATGATAATGGTAGAATGAATGGAAACGATGAGTTGACTTTGGTCAACTGGTTGACCAAAAAGTCAACAATTGACCAAAAGTCAACTTATGCAAAAATGATGTAATTTGTAATCTCTTTTCAACGCAATATGGGCAATGTAATCAAGTGAATGGAATATGTTTAAATGTTCCAATGAATCACATGACACAAATTTAAGTCAAATGATCACCTTCTACCATGAAACAAATGACTTAAGTGCCTTTTAAAATAAGTTAAATGTAATGGAAAACATAGGACCAATGAAATGCCTTAAACCAATGGATAGTGAAATTGAGTTAATGGGCTAAAGAATGAAGGGATCATTATGAATTAATGAGACCATGAGTATTAAATGATGACCAATAAGAACATGCAACCAATGAATGGAATGTGAATGAAACATGAATGCAAGCACATCTTAGACCAATCATATGACACCATGAACTATGATTTAGCCAGGTCAAACTCCAAGTCAAACAATAACCAAAGCTCAAACCAAGTGAACAACAAATCGTCAATGCCTTGAGCCAAACTAGGGTTTTCAACTTTCTCAAAGTAATCCACAAGATTCACCAACCTTAAGATCAAGAAATAGGGTTTATCATGGACTGAACTCCAAGATCCAATCTCTAAGGCCTCAAGCATCTAGCAACTAGAGTTTTGATTAATCACAAATCCAAAATTCAACCAACATGGCACTCAAGCACCAATTATCCCTGATTAGGGTTTCAAACAAATCACAAAGCTCCACAAACACATCTCAAACCATGGGCCCATAATTAGGGTGTAGAAGTCAAGTCAAATACACAAAAAGTCAAACACGTGATCCCACAGAAGAAAAGTCAATAGTTATGGCCTGGATGCATAGATGAATGCCATGGTGTAGACTTCATGAATCAAGGTCCCAAAGGATCAATAAATTAGGGTTTTACCCCATATGATGAGCAATATCATAATCTCCAAGAAAAACCCTGGTTTTTATCAACAATAAACCTTGAATCTATGATGCTTGTTAGAAAGTGTTAATCATGAATGAATGATGCACATGAATGAGGCATGAATGAGTACAGAGGAATCTGAAGCCATATGTTAGATGAAAAGTGAAAAGGCGAGGGAAAATTTTGGGGTATAACAATGGGTACATAGCGAGGTACCTCTTCCATTTGAGTATCACAACTTAAGTTATTTACCATAATCTAAGTTACCTTTGTTAATATTATTCACCTAGCTATGAGCTTAGGTTTAATCTCACTCATCATCATAGTATTGGATCAATTACTTTATTCAATGCAATTTGTCATAGTATAAGTCATAGAGCATACATGATAGTATAACATTATCAGTCATGTAGTATTTGGCATTCACATATAATTTTTTTCTTACAAGTTCTTTAATTAACATACCGATTAGGCAAAGGTTTCATGCAACCTGTGTCGCAGTAGGAATCGGAGACCAAGCTATTGGATTAACTTGACTCGCAAAAAACATCGATATCACCACCAGACTTTTATTTTCCAAGGGAAGGGGAAAAGATTCAAAATAAACCCAAAATAAACATGCATAGCAAATAGTAAAACAAGAAGAAAAGCAAGTAGAGATCGAAGGTACGGGGGTTGGTTATGCAAATGGAAGGTATTAGCATGCTAAACATCTGTAGTACTCTACATGAACCTTTTGAACTTATCTAAGTTTTGGTTTAAAAGTTGTTTGCAGTTTTGAATGGGGGAATAAAGAGGTAAAAATGTTTTGGAGAGTGTTACTTGACTAAAGGTAAGTCAAAGTTTGAGTTTGATATGCTTCATGTGTACTAAAGCATTTGAAAGTGTGATTGAAAGTCCATTGACTAAAAGTAAGCCAAAGTTTATGTTTGAAATGCTTCATGTGTTCTAAAGCATTTTCAAGTGTAATAAAGAAAATCAATTGACTAAAAGTAAGTCAAGGTTTGAATGAGTGTTTTAGTTTGAAAAAGGTTTAGGATAGATGCCTGAATGGACAAACAAAGTCAACAAACAAACAGACATTATATGACTAAGAAGTCAACATAAGATCCTTTCCCTTGGATTAGTGCATAAAGACACATAAATTTGTAATACATGAACAAGCTAATTGCATTTTTTTGAGGCATGATAAACATAAACAATGCATGACAAAGGTTCATATAACATCACAAAAGATAGCACATGAACAAGCATAAGATACATATTCAATCATTTTGGAAGTTTATGAAGTAAATACTTGAATGAAATGATAAACAATTACAAGATATGGATATAACATCACATATTGAGATATAATTACAAGACATGATTTAAACAAGTGTACATCATTAAACACAAGGGTATCAAACCACATAAGACAAGTATCATAATCAAGATATATGGTTATCAAGCAAAGTTGTGACAGAAAGACATTCAACACATGGATCATATGAACATAGTATGGATAAAGTAAAACCCTAAATGGATCACCATGCATTCAAGTCATACAATAGGCAAGAATTTTAGGGACAAGTTTAGTGCTAAACCCTAATCATGGAATGAATAAGGAACAAGTAAGTGCTAAGCCTAATCACCTCCTAACCATTCATTCAAGCATGTTTTCAAGGTGAATCAATTGAGACAAGGTATGAAAATAATCAAGTTTAAACATGTTAGGGACAATAATCAACACTTGAAAGAGTGTTCTATGATCATACAAACATTCAACAACAAGAACAACCAAGAGATGAACTAAAGGAATTGGTTAGGAGCCTAAAAAAACACTTAAAAGCACATGTTTTACATTCAACCAAAAATGGTGAAATAAATAATATTTTTGGGATTTTTTGGTATCATCATAAAATAGAAATTCTCATGAATACATGGCAAAAATAATGGTTCAAAAAGGTTAAGGGATCATGAAGTTATGGATTTTTGAAGTTATGAAGGAAAATGAACATTTTAACAAGTGAGAAAAATAAACATTACATTGGCCAAGTTCGAATCCACACTCTTGGGGTTCCATGCGCTGTTTGAAAAAATAAAAACCAAAGGTTGGGGCGAGGGGGATTCAAACCCCAAACCTTTTGGTTATAAGTGACTTAAGGTGCACGCTTCTACCACTGGGGTGGCTATACATCTGTTCATTAAAACACACATTTGTATATACTATATAACGTGTTTTGTTTGACTTTGTCAATGCCACATCAGCATCATCTTCAAACTTACACTTTTCATTTTTCATTCTTCATTTTTTATTATTTTTCCATATTTTTCAACAATGATATCTCTCTCATTTCTCAACCATTTCTAATAAAATAAAGATCAAAGTTGCTCAAAATAAAACAAGGAACAAAATGGTACAATAGGTTTTAGCTAAAACTCAAAGATAATGACATACAAAGGTCAAAACCAGGCCTGAAACCCTAGGTTTCATGCAAGTGTAATTCACATTAACCGCAAGATAAATGGCATGTGAACTAATGATCAATCTTAACACAATAAGTGCTACATGTTTGCTTCAGAAATCACATGGAAATGATGCATGTATAATGAGTTTCGAAGTCAAAGTATACCTATTGGAGCAAGGTATAATGCCTCTTAAACTCTACTTCCAGCTGTTGTTTGATGTCCCTCCCAATGCCTATGAATTCCCAGAAGGTGATTGGACCCTTTGGTTTGCAGAATGCACGAGGAAAATATGAGAGTGGAGTTTAAGGTTGAAAAGCACTCAAGAATGGAGTTTTGCTTCTTAAGCTTGATGTATGGACAAATGAGGCTTTGTCCTCTATTTATAATGATCCTTGGGGGTTTGAGAAGTCTCAGATATCATAAAATAATTGTGGCTTGTACTGGTTTGCTTGCTTGGTTGGTTCTTGCACAAATCACCAAGTGGGAAGCATGGAAAAAGTATGAAGTACATGGAGTGTTTGGTACTACTTTTTTTGAAGCATAGGAGTTGACTTGAGGTTTGGAGTTGGTATGTATCAAAACCAAATCCATTTGGAAGCTCAATGGTATTTCTTGTTGGATTAAAGTCACTTTACATGAATGGAAGTGTGATCTTTATGCAAAAATGGAATAATTCATTGTGTAATGGTTTAGTTGCTTGGGTAATGACTCAAAAGTGTGTGAAATCTTCTAATTAGAATGAGATTTAGAAGCAAGAATGACATGTACTTGGAGATCTTATGGATTTGTTTGGATTTACAATGTACTTTGGCTTGGATTCAACCTATGAACCACTTCATGATGTTGTCTTCCCAAATTTGATTCTATTAGCTCAAGCATTGGAAATTCTTGCTCTTGGACATTTTTGAAAGATGGAATCATGATATACAAATTTCAAGTTGAGCATTTTGCTTGAATCAGTTGGGATCTTGGTGAAAAGTTGACATAAAGTTGGTCATTTGATTAGGTTAGCATGCTGAAAATTTCACTAAGTGTTTTACCACTTGTGAAGCAAATAAAACTTCCACTCCATGGCCTCCTATCTTCTCACTCATGCATTTTTTGAGGTTTCATCACTTATGACAAAGTTGAATTATGAAGTAATACATTCAATTTGATCATTGGAGGAAAGAAAACGGTGGCTTGGGTTACAAGTTATGGCCTCGGAAAGTTGGGTACTTGAACATGGTTTTTAGGGACTTAGTAAAATTTCCAATTCTCCATCTTTGCCCCTTTTGTAAGTAACCTTGATTTTATTGATTAAACTTGATCAAATTAATTCATTGATCATATTTTCATGATCCTTGACTTGAAAGGTCCATAGTTGACCAAAAATCTTAAAAGTCAACTTTGACTTTAAGCATCTGTTGACTTTTCATCAATTGTGTTCAAAACTGTCATTTGTCCATGAACCTAACTTCTTGGACCATTTTAATCATATGAGTAGGTTGTGAGGACACATTTGAAGACCTTAGATCATCCCTAATTTGGAGTGCCAAATGAATTGTGGCTTGATGAACTTGAATTGAGGTGAGTACAAACTTTGATTGTTGATGGAGGGAGACTATTGATCACCTTGAGATATTTATGATTACATTAAGTCTTGATTGACCCATCCCTTGAACTTCTTGATGCCAAAACTCTAACTTGCAAACAAAGCAAAGCAAGACAAATGTTTTTTTGTGTTTTTGATGACCTTGATGTTATGAAAATGATAAGGGATCTTAGGGGTGAAATTAGGGTATTACAACCTGCTTTAGCCTAAGTAAATTCACTCATACGCTACATGGTAAGTGCACGACCGATCATCATATGGTAGGGTTAAACATACCAAACGGGGAATTAGATTGGAATAAGAACATATAAGTTCCACTATGTTATAGTTCATTATCATTATCTAAGTAATAATTGGAACACATACATGGTTTATCTTACCAAAAGGTATATAATTGAACTAGCTTTCTAATGTATTTGACCTCTCATCAATCGGAGTTACGAATCTCGTTTTATGGTGGAAAGGGAAACAAGTGATTCCTCAAGGTTCCAGGACTCTCGCCTAGCGAGGTGTCCAAGAGAGCTTTCCCGTAAAGAGCTCCCACCGAAGCTCAAGAGAGGTAAAAAAAATGACATTTTTCTCAAAATTTGTTGTCTCGCCTAGAGAGTATAGCATAACAACTTTTGCACTAGAACTGATATGTTTACCTAGCGATGGTTTAAGATAATTAGGCGTGCAAAACATTAAGATTATCATGCATCAACATCAATTTCACACACATAGCAAAAAATCACAAAACCTAATTCTATTTTCATGAATCCCCCCCCCCCCCCCCCCCCCAAGGCTAGTTTTACCTAGGAACCCGCCTCATAGGAAGAATATTGATGAAGAAATTAAGATGATTCTTCTTGATCTGATTGTTCGCTATTTAGTTTGAAGTTAACCTGAAAACTTCATTTCTTTGTATAAGGTTCGTGGAAACATCCTTCTAAAATATCTCAAGTTTAGTAGACACTCTCAAGAGTAGTTCTCGGGGATAAGAGTAGATCACCTTAAGGCCGAACCTATATAATTCTATAGTGTTTTTTCTCTTCCCTTAACTCTTTCAGTTTTCAGTATATTTATTTCCTTTGGTTTTCCACTTCCGATTTACTCATTTGATTTACAAAATGTTTTTAAACTATGATTTCTCAAATGATTTTGTTTAACACCAACAAACCTCCAAAATTTGACCCCGTCTTGTGTATGAAGTCCTATTTTCAATAGTTTCCGGTGCCGTCGTCGGAGATAGTTTATTAATTCAACAAGGAAATTAAATTGTGCTTAGGATTTGTTTTTATTTTTGTTTTTTTGTTTTTATTTTTCTAGTTTCTATCTATTTTTTGTTTTTGTTATTTTCAAGTATTCCCGCGTATTAGTTGTTTTTCAGTTATGCAGTGCTATTGATGTATTGTTTTTCTTTCTTATTGTATATGTGAGGTAAATGATTTACTAGATTGCTTTTTGATTCAGGAGACCACACATAAAGTGAAAAAGGTCAAAGCAAGTAATGTATGGTTGAACTTGATTTTCAACTTGCACTGTTAGCATAAATTGAAGTTGTATCAAAGCAATTAGGTGTCTATAATATATGTTAAGGCAATGTTAATTGAATCTTGATATTAAAATATGTTTTTGTGGTGAAGATCATGCCAATGGACATTGTGTACCATAGGGATACGCTGAAGAGGCTCATTGTGCTGGAATTTATGGTGGGAAGATCATTCAAATTTCCAATGGAGTGAAAATTAGTATTAAAATATTTATCAAGAAGCTTCTCAAAATCCACCACCAAGGAAGCCATCTTCTCTACAAGAAACTATGCATCAATTCGTGAAGATGATCCAAAACAACTTTGAAATAATGACCAATGACGATGAAACATTCATCAATAATATGGAAACACACATTGGGTAGTTATCTAAACAATTGACATCTTAATTAAATGGAGGTTTTTAATAGAAATATAATGCTTAATCTTGGGAATGAGAGTTTCATGGCTAAAGTTGCAAGAGAATTCAAAGATGAACGAGACTTTTTATTGGAAGTTTCATTGTCTAAAGACAATGTTTCAAAGGTATTAACACTTCTTTTAACTCTTATTCCTCCATTTTAAAAATAAATTTTTTATCCCTAAATTTTACATCCGTTGAGATTTTTATGGTCCACTCCAATTTTGCTTATATCAGAGACTCATTAATGACATGACACTTCTACGATGTGTCTATATTTTTAAATTCTAAATTAGGAATTTTATAATTTATAAATGAGATTAAAGGTAGTGCATTGTCAGTGTAAAAAAATATTACACTCACATTCAATCAAAATATTTTAAAATCTCATTGATTGACAGTGTAAAAATATTTTATAACGTGCATATCCCTTTTTCTGTCCGTAAATTACTAAACTTTTTATAATCATTTTTATATTAATATTAATATAAATTAAATTATAAAAAACTAAAAAATCTACCGATCTCATCCTTCATTCATATTCAACATCATAATTCATCTTCAAATTTTTCCTTCATTCATTCTCAATTAGTTAAAAGAAATCTGCAAAATATCATCATCTTCAATTTCTTTTAATTTCTCCTCCATTCATTCTCAGTCAATTTAAAGAAATCTAAGACATGAATAAAATTTCTAAATCTGATCAAACAAACATTAAAGTCCCAAATCTACTAATCTTAAATAATCTCTGCAAATCTTAAAAATTTGTAAATATGAAAAATCAACCAACATTAATATCCCAAATCTGAAAAATCAACAAACATTAAAAAAAAAAAAAAAAACGCGACAAACACGTAAATTCCCAAGACTTTTGTTTCATTCAACCCTAAATCCCTTTCTTTCCATTGAATAAAATTATCCTTCAATCACCTTAAATCCTTTTTAGAATGTTTTGATTCTATTGTGCAAAGTAAAAAGTAAGATTCCATTACATAAGAACAAGGTTAATGAAAGCGAAGTGGTGTGGTTGTGGCAGTTAGTGGTGATAGAAAGAACGATCGTATTTCACTCCAACAATAGAACCTTGTGAGAACTCAGATCTAGAAGCGATGAGAAGGAACGACAGCGCATGTTTCGTTTTCCTTTTTTTTACTGAGCTATTGAGTTGTGTTGTTGTTGGGTGTTGAATGTATTGATTCTTGAATTATATATACGAGTGAGGAAGAAGAAGACTGCAGATCTGTTCTTTCCTCTTTTAATTCATATTGATTAAATTAATTTAAAATGTTTATATTAATTATATATGTTATACAAATTATAAAAATAAATAATTTCCATTAAAAAAACTTAAAACATGACATGGCTCACTGCAATGTCATTAATGAGTTTGCCATATGAGCAAAATCGGAGGATGATCATGAATTAATTGTTAAAATGCTAATTTTTAAAATAAGAGATTAGAAGTAAAAATATCAAATTAGAAGGACTAAAAATATATTTAAATTTTAAAAACTAAAAAAAATAAGTAACGTTGTGCTTAAAACAAAAGTAAAAGGAAAAATAAAAATAAAAAATTCTTTTGCTTATTGTTTTCGTTCAAACATTATTTAAAATAACAAATATTATAAAAAAATAACAAATATTCTTTTGATTATTATTTGGCTTATATGCACTCTTGATTCTTTATTTTAATTTTTTTTAATGTTTTAGTTTTCTTTTAAAAGTTTGACTTTTTAATCTTTATGTTTAATATTTTTTGGATTTTTTTATCTCCTTTAAATTTGCGTAGATTGCAACGAAGTAACATTGGTGATTAGGATAACAAAATTAAAATAATATAAAAGATAAAATAAAAACCTTAATTAACATTTATAATATTGTTTAAAATAATATAAGAATATATTTAAAAAAACTAAAATAACATGAAATAAATTATATTAAAAAATTTTAATATATTTTCTATACATTAACATTGGTTAAATTAATTATATATTTTTTTAATATTAGTTATATATTTTACACTAATATCTAATAGGAATTATCACCTTATGTGATTAACTTAAAATAATTTTATAATGCCATCTAATAGAAATTCGTCCATCTATCATCTCATATGATTAACTTAAAAATTATAATTTGATCTGACATATAACTTAAAAATTACAATCTGATAGGACAGAATATATAATGCCTATTGATTGACAATTAAGAATTAGTGCATATCCCATTTTTTCTTTTAGAAATTAATGAATTAGAATGGAAATGATAACCAAAATTTTATAAGGAGCCAAGATTCAAAACTCAACCTTGGCATCCACTAGCGACAACTCTACGATCTTGATCTTGGCTACGCTTCTGTTTTGCTAGCATTTTCCATATTATTTCCTTAACAACAAATATCATGATAAGAACAATTCAGACTCCAAAGCTGTAGCACTAGAATTTATCAAAGATGATACTCGTAGATGATACTCGTAGATGTAAATCAGATTTCATATTTGTAGTTATTGTTGGGAAACAGCCGTTGTGCATTACACATAATTGAACAAGCCAAGACTGAAAGAAAACAAGGCAGGGATAATTAATAGTTTTCAAAAATTGTATAAAAAAATACTTTTTATGAAAAACTATTTGGGATAGTTTTAAAATTAAATTATCTTTTGAAATTTTATATCAAATTTTTTTTTTGATAAAATGATAAAATATCTAAAATAATATTTTAAGTATAATCATTTAAATTAAATTTTCATTTAAAATTTTTATGAATATTTTTTGTAAATTTCTTTTAAACTAAAATATAACACTATAAAGTTTATTTGTAAAAAAATGCAAAACAATCGGATACAGTATCTTTTATTAAAAATTAATTATGATGTTCTTCTCATTCTCTTTTGTCTCCATCAAAAAATTATTTATTGTATGAATTTTCTTCTCATTCTCTTTAGTTTCCAGCTTCTCAGAAGTCATCAAAGAAGGAAACTGAAGCTTCTTTATTTTTCATTTTCAACTTCTCAAAAATTATAAATAAAAAAATATCAAAGAAATCTTGAACCGAAATTGGAATGACTTTAAGTTCCAAAGCATTATGAAGGACAAGCAATGCAAAAAGATGGATTTTCTACTGCAATATTCATATCAATTATATCTTACTTTCGTTTAAAAAAACTGCTTAATCTACTATAATGTTTACTTTTTACTTTTTTACTATTTAATTTCTATCTTTTAATGATAATACTTATTTGTGTTGGGTCCATCTAAACTTTCATGATAGAAACATTAATTTCCTCACTACTACTTCTTTAAAATGTGGGATTTAATGAATATTTTCATGGTAATTTAATTTCTATTATATTTTTTATTTGTAATTTAATGAATATATTCATGGTAATTTAATTATGCATTTTATAGGAAGGTCATTGTGAGATAATTTGTCTTATTCATATACAATATCCATTAATTAGGTGAACATTGTATGAAAGAGAGAATAATAAAGTGGAAAAGATGGGATAAAAGTGTCAAATGTCAATTACATATATTGATTTTTTTTTCTATTTAGGTTGAATTTTCTTTGAATTTTTTTTTTGAAATAACCAATTTTTTCAATTTAAATACTAAAACAACATATTTTTTAAATTAATTACCGAAATAACTACATTTCACTAACTGACACATCCAATTACCATTTAAAGGAGGCGTTGAAGCATCTGGCGCATGCATGTGTGCTGGTGAGTGTGCGCCACATGCATTGGCGCATGCATGTGACATGTGTGTGTGGCATCTAGGACAATGGCGCATACATGTGTGTATAAATATATTGCGCATCTTCCATAATTTTTCACACAATTTCTTACACTCCTTCCATTTTCCTTCATTTTTCTTCAATCTCCTTCAATTTCTTTTCTTTAACCATGTCTGAATACTCATATATTCACAAGAGAAATTTCGATTTAATCTTTTCAGCAGTGCAGCCTCCGATAAAGATCTGACTTTGGAATATAGAAACGTCTGAACGTCTTAATAGGATGTTGAACCGTTGGATAGATGGAGAAATTGCAGAGGGTGAAAGGATCAGAAGAATTCAATAGCTTGAGTCTACGTTCAACCAAAATGGAGAAGTTCGTGTATGGGTGGATATTAAGACTGACAGAGACGTTCACAAGATGATGTATACTATGTTCAAAATGGTTTTGATAGTTGTAATCGCACAGTTATGTTGTTGTAATCGCATAGTTATGTTCTTTATGTGTTGTATTTGTTAGTAATGGTATTTTATTTGTTGCAATTTGTTGTGTTGTTGCTTACGTGTTACTTATGTGTTGTATTTGTTTGTGATGGTATTTCCTCACAAAGTTATCATATGAAATAAAAGTTGTTTTTCATATAAAGCAAAAGAGTTACAATTAAAATTATCATGTTGTGTTTGTTCCAACATTGGGACAGTTAGTACGATTATGACCGGGCTAGCGACATAAACTACATAATCTAACCATTTTGTTCGCCGTATCCATTTCGGTTCAAATACGGGTGCTGTTTGGACGATCATTTTTCTTTCTTCGCATTATTTCATTATGCCAGAGAATGTATCCTTGATATGCAGGTCAATAGTCCTCTTTTGCTACCACTGAAAAACTAATTTTGTAAACATTGGAAAGGATTATGACTTTGTAAACGTCGGATAATAGGTAAGATGGATCCCGTCGAACCTTTGAACATGCCGCTATGACATGGGAGCAGGGCATACGAAAGACTTAGAATTTTCCGCAGTCGCATCAACCTCTATCTAGTTCCACTTTATAGTGTCCCCTCGGCATGCCTTCATTGTGATCCATGGACTCAGCAACACTGTACCAACCTTTAGTACGGCCAAACAGCGTGACCACATGTGTGTTAGCTTTGGCAGATTTCTATCTAATTAATTTCATTGAAGCATCACTGAACAACTGCTCAGATTGTAACACTGAACTCCATTTGGAACGTCTGATCTTAAACAGCGCCCCTAGCCTGAAATAGGTTGCTTTCACTAAAGCGGTTATAGGTAGTTTTCGGATGCATTTGAAGACATAGTTCATTGATTCCACAAGATTTATTGTCAAGTGGCCCCAATGTTGACCGTTGTCATATACCCTAATCCATTTCTCCAATGGAATATTGTCGATCTATCATATTGTATTTGCGTTTGACAATATGATGCCTTCGCAGCAGTGTTTGAAAGAAGGTTTTGTTAATGCATACCCTGCGTTGACAACCTTCTTCCGTAAAGTTTTGTCTTTGATCTCCCGTATAAAATTTTGAGCGATATGTCTAATGCAGTAGACATGCATCGACGGAGGATCCTGCCATCCATTATCAATTTTTTTGTAGGCACTCACTATTGAAGGGTGTCGGTCTGAGATCAAACATAAGTTAGGCTGAGGAGCAACGTGCAATGAGATATTTTTTAGGAAAAAACTCCATCCCTCGGCAGTCTCCCCTTCAACTAGAGCAAATGAGATTGGAAAAATGTTGTTGTTGTCATCTTGTGCCAATGCCATCAATATCATTCCTTTATATTTCCCATACAACCATGTACCATCAATTTATATAATAGGTTTACAGAAAGAAAAACCTTTGATGCATGGTTGATACGCCCAGAAGAGTCGGTGGAATATTCCATTACAAATAGCATAAGTCCTGTCTGGGGTATACGTCGGCAACATTTCCAAATTAACAATAGCCCCTGAAGCATAATATTTAAGAGCCACCAAGTATTTTGGAAGTTATTTGTAAGACTCCTCCCAATTGCCAAATACTTTTTCAACCGCATTGGTCCTAGCTATCCAAGTCTTTCTGTATGATGGAGTATAGTTGTATTGTGTTATTAATATGTGAGATTATTTACTCACATTTAACGACGGATTGTCGCTAATATGTTGAATATCATCCTCTCCAACTGATAAAACTTTACTTGGTTGTCTGCAAAGAACACCAAATTTTGTAGATGATTTGTCCCACCTGACTACACTGCAATTTCTTTTCTATTCTTTGTTTCAAATGTGAAAAATTTGATCGTCGATTTATTGTAAACTGAGTTACTTCTATGTTGCGAAAACAAAAACTGAATAATTGATGCTCAAATATTTCACCATCGGTATGGGCATTGATCATGTAATGTGGTGATGAGGAAATGTTTTTAAAATGTAAATTTAGTGTTTAATGGTGAATGCATTGATCACATATTAGCATACAATGATATAAGGTATATGGTGAAGGCAAGGTAAGGCATGCACCTGTATGATTCCATGCATAGACAAGACAGGGCAAGGCATGGTAAGACAAGATTCCATGCAGAGACAAGACAAGGCAAGGCATGCGCATGTATGATTCTCTTCCCTAATAAGCTAAGGCATGCGCCTGCAAAGATGTTTTTGCCCTAATACGCCAAGGCATGCGCCCTTATCAATGGCGCATAAAGCAAGCCATGTGCCCTAAGCTTTGGCGCCTACTCTCATGCATGCATAAACACATGCATCCGCCCTTAGCTTTTCCGCCTACCATCATGCATGCAAAAGTAAAAGGCATGCACCCTTAGCTTTGGCCCCTACTACCATACATCACATGCCAACCTATCTCATCTATAAATATTGCAGATTGTAGCAACTCACAACACTCAACATCTGCAATGCTCAATATCTGTAACACTCAATACCTGCAACACTTAACCTCTGCAACACTCAACCTATACAACACTCAACCTTTGCAACACTCAATATCTATAACACTCAATACCTACAACACTCAACCTATGCAACACTCAACCTCTGCAACACTCAACCTATACAACACTCAACCTCTGCAACACTCAAAACTAAAATGTATATATTGTTTTATGACTTCTTCTTACTTATTTCTTACTTATGTTTTATAAGGACCCAACGTGTACATGAATATGTACCACACGTGAAGGTGAGAAAAAACAAGAAAGGGGGGTTTGAATTGTTTGGAAAAATAAGCGCTTTTCAAAAAGAAAATCACACAAGGATTTTATACTGGTTCGCTTATAACACAAAGCTACTCCAGTCCACCCGGCCAAGGTGATTTTGCCTTCAACAAGGACTTAATCCACTAATCTTGAAAGATTACAAACAACACCTAAGAGAGAAGAAAATCTCTTAGTCTTCTCAAGTCTACTGACCACACAAAGTCACTTGAGGAAATCAAACAAATAAAAGATACAAGATATGTAATCTAGAGTGCTTCTAAGAAAGCAAGTATTACAAACTTAAGAACAGATTTTTCACTTAATAAGCAAAAGCTTAGTGAAATTCTTTGAGAGCAAAGATGATTTTCTTGAGCGTGAAATAATTCAGTATAGTTTTGGCTAGTTGATTTCTTGTTACTGAATGTTGATTGCAGCTCTATTTATATATGAGTTGAAGTAGAGGTTGAATCTGGTGGATATTAAACTGAGTTTACTCCATCACTTAAATAGCTTCTGCAGTTTAACTTTTCATCTTTGAAGTGACTACTTACCACAAGTAGTATCTTCTCTCTTGGAAGTGGAGATTAACGTCTCTTTCTCTGTTTAGGAAATCTATTTGAAAATCTTTACTTGACTTGAACGTTACTTCTTCATGATTAGCAAATCCATAATCAGAGTATTTGTGTTTCTGGAGAATCTTGGAATCTTGCTTCTGATGTTGATCTCTTGAGAGTTCAGATGGCGCTGATAACTATCAGAATATACAGATAACGTTTCTCCAGAATCAGAGCTTCTAGACTTTACTTCATGTTCAGATGCTTCTGATACTTTGCAGTTTTGTCCAGAGTCAGAGCTTCTAGACTTTCTTGAACGTGCTTCCACTTCAGATGCTCCTAATACTCTAGAATTTGTATCTGATCTTGTTGTGCATCTGATGACATCATCAGATTCATTTCTTCTTTCTTTAGAACCCTACACACTTAGAAACTTTTCGTTAGGGTGCCATTTTTGGTTTCATCCTTTGTTATCATCAAAATCAAGGAATCTGTTGTAGAACAATTTTTGTTCTTACAATCTCCCCCTTTTTGATGATGACAAAACAACTTAAAATAGCAGATGAAACATGAATGAAATAAGATCAGATAGACAGAAGTTCCCCCTGAGTTAGTGCTAGGGAGTTCAGAAGTTCTTACCAGAGCTTTCCAAGTAATGAGATTTCTGAAAACTTTCTGCAATTTCTTAAATTTAATGTTAGAGCTATTTAATCAGAGCTATTTTTATCAGAGCTATTTCTACAATTGTTGCAGAGTGCTTAAGGTTTTTAGACAATTTTCATCAGAGCTATTTAATGATTTCTCCCCCTTTTTGTCAGAATCAAAAAGACATAGTAATAAAAATTGAATTAAAGAGAAAAACATTTCATTAAAGATAGAAACACAAAACATCAGTTTCAAAAAGAAGACAGAAGCAAAAACAACAAAAGGCAAGCAAAACATAAAATCCTAAGTGCCTAAGGGTTCTGAGGCAATTTCTGCAAGATCATGGCAAGCATCTTCTGGATGTTCTCATTGACCGTATCTTGCTTGTCCATTCTGTCTCGGAGGATGTTCTGATCTTCCTTAAGGTCCTTCAGAGTCTGAAGGATCATGGGAACAGCAGTTGAAGACTCCCCCTGAGTCAGAGCCTGCTGGGCTTCAGCTTCTGCAGCAGCTTGAGCTTCTGCATCTGCCAGAGCCTTAGCTTCAGCTTCTTGTTGCCTTAGGATTTCTGCTTCCTGAGCAATTCTTTCCTCTTCTATTCTTCTTGCTTCTTCTGCTTCTCTGGCCAACCTCTCTTCCTCAAGCCTTCTGGCTTCAGCCTCTCTAGCAAGTCTCTCCTGGAGTCTTGCCTCAGCATTTCTGATGTAGTCATTTCTGACTTGTTCAGATATGCTCTTCAGCCTAAAGGACTCAGATGTCATCCAGCCAATGACTATGTTCCAGTGTGTCCTTACAGATTCAGGATCATCACTGATTTCAGAGTTAATGACCAGAGAATCAACCTTTTGAGCTGAAGCCTCTGCAATCATAAAGATGGCTTCCTTAAGGGTAGGTTTAGAAAGCTTAGGTTCAGGTTCTGGTTCAGAGGTATGAGGTGGAGGGCTGAGATTCAAGGTTTGAGGTTCAGATTCTGACTCAGGTTGGAGTTCAGATTCTGCTTCTGGTTGAAGACTGGGGGATGAAGCATAAAGTGGGTTTAAATCTAAGGGTTCGGATTCTGGTTCTGGGACAGCGGGAAGGATTGGTGGGGTGATATCAGAGGTGTGGGGATCAGATGGTTGAATTTCAGAGGGTTGAGTTTCAGAGGGTATGGTTGTTGTTTGTTGTGGTGGAAGTGAAGTTGTTTCAGGTTCTGTGGTTTGTGGTTGTTGTGAAGCAAGTCTATGAGCATATAGAGTGGCTATGGTTGGGGAGTCAGGATCAGAAGGTTCATGGTCAGAGGAAACAGTAACGTAGGGAGGTGATTCTGGCATAGAGGATGATGAAGAAGAAGAAGTGATTTGGTGAGTTTGTGCAGGTATAGAGGGAGGAATGAAAGTTCTGGCTATGTTTAGAACTGGTGTAGGTTGGGAGGTTCTGGTGATTGAGGGTGGGATTTCAGATGTAGTATAAATGGGTTGAGAGGAGAGAGGGTTAGAGGAAGCCATCTGAAGATTAGAGGAGACAGGAGGAACAGACTTACCAGTTGAGATTTGCAGAGGAGCTGAAGATCCGCTTCCAGAAGCTCCTTCAAGTCTGGCTTTCTTTGCTTTCCTTGCCTCAGCAGCTATCTGTTTCTCAGAGACACCTCTCTTGTATCTGACTAGATCTTCTTCTGAATCCAGACAGTCATCGAGGCTGAAATCAGATATATCCACACCATCATTCAGTAGACGCTGAAGATAGATGGCAACAGCATCTCTTGGCTCGTTCTTGAAGAATCTGGTAAGGCCATGAGGCATCTTCCTCTGATCTTTTAGAGATTCCCAGGTTGTATCCAGAGTGGGCTTGACTCTAATCTCTTTGATGATTCCCATGCTTTTGAGGTTTCTGGCATTCAGAGGCTTTCCCACATCAATTGCCAGATCATCCATACATCTGGTCTTTTCCAGTTGGTCAACCAATCCATGCTCAATGAAGACATCAGAAAGCAATCTTCCCAGAGGGATGTAAGACCTTGGCTTCATATTGTTTCTGGTTTCTTTGACAGAATCCCTCAGATATCTGAAAAGGAGAACAGGGAGGTTGATCTGGATACCCTTCTGAATACAGTATAAAATGCATTTTTGATCAGCATTTATGTAATCAGAGGAGTTGGAGGCTGGGCGATGGTGAATAGTACCCAGAATGATTTTTAGCCATACTCGGAGGTTCTGGTGTAGCTCTTTGTTCTTAGAGGGGTTTCCTTCAACATTTGGTTTGAATATTGTTGGGTTGATAACTTCAGTGATGCGTTTAGACCTAGGAGGGATGTTGTAAATCCTTTTTCCTCCAGTTGTCTCCATGTTCAGCAAGGAGGCAATTGATGCTTCAGTGATAATAATCTTTACCCCTAGAACAAAAGAGACAATGAATTGGTCATCTGCATCAGCATGTCTCCAGAACTCCTTGACAAGAAGAGGGTAGATAGGACCATAAAGCCTGTTGAAGTAGGTTTCCCATCCTTGTTGACGAAGTTCCTTAGTAAGATCAACGCCATTTCTTCTTAGGTTGTCAAAATCAACCAAAGATTCACACAAAACATCCAAACCTTCAAAGGGAGTTGAAAGGTTTATGTGGCGTTCTCGGTCAAGAATGTGGGGTTCTTGATAAACAGGGGTTATAGAAACACCGGTGACGGTTGGAGTTGAAATACTAGAGGTTTGAGCGGTGGAACTTGACTCCATTTGCTGTGAGTAGTTGAACAGTTATTGTTGTTGAGCATCCATTGTAAAGAAGAAGATGAAGATGAAGAAACTTGCAGAGAATGCTCGAGAGAGGGTTTAGGGTTTTAGAGTGAGTGAGAGTGATAAGTGTGAAATGTGAGAGAAAGTGTTTATATACTCTAAGTAAAACACATGCAAAACGACACCTCAGAATGCGTTAGACACAACACTCAAAATAGCACGCTTGGGGGGAAAAATGATTACAGCTAATAAATGAATGTCTAATCCCAACAGTACGCACACTGCTCTAGGAGATTTCAAACGTTCTGACCTTTGATTTCTATTGACAGCTGTCTAGAAGTTCTAGGGTTAGACATTTAATGCTCCACGTGTTGATGTATCTGATCTTCAGGAATACCAAAGGATTGGTTTCTGAAGATTTCTAACTCAGATATCTTCTTAACTTGTAGAAGTATCAGAGTCAGAGGCAGAAGTGTATTTGTTTTTATCAGAGTCTCATTTTACATGTTCAGAGCCAAATTTTACTCAGGGCAATTTTTAATGTTCAGATTTTCTAAGATAAAAAGAAATCTATCTTCAGCTAGAGGCTTAGTAAAGATATCTGCCCATTGATGTTCTGTATCAATGAACTTCAATGTTACTATCCCTTTCTGAACATAGTCTCTGATAAAATGATGTTTTATTTCTATGTGTTTGGCTCTGGAATGTAGAATAGGATTCTTACTTAAACAAATAGCAGCAGTATTATCACAAAAGATAGGAATGTTACTCTCAAATATCTGAAGATCTTCTAGTTGATGCTTCATCCAGAGCATCTGAGTTGTGCACAGTGATGCTGAGATGTATTCTGCTTCTGCAGTTGATAGAGCGATAGTTGACTGTCTTTTGCTAGCCCAGGAGATTAGATTGTTTCCCAGAAGCTGGCAATTTCCAGAAGTACTTTTTCGTTCTATTCTATCTCCTGCGTAGTCTGCATCACAGTAACCAGAAAGTCTATACTCTGATGTTTTCTCATACATCAGGCCCAGGTTAGGAGTTCCTTTCAGATACTTAAGAATTCTCTTAACAGCTGTTAAATGAGATTCTCTAGGATCTGATTGGAATCTGGCACAAAGACAGACGCTAAAGAGAATATCAGGACGAGTAGCAGTCAGATAGAGAAGAGAGCCTATCATACCTCGATAGAGCTTCTGACAAACTTTGTTGCTTACCTCTTCCTTCTCCAGAATGCAAGTTGGGTGCATGGGAGTCTTTGCAGAGTTGCATTCAGTCATGTCAAACTTCTTCAGAACGTCTTTAATGTATTTACTTTGATGGACGTACGTGACTTCTGGAGTTTGATTAATTTGAATTCCCAGAAAGAACTTTAGTTCTTGCATTAGACTCATTTCAAATTCTGCCTGCATTAACTTAGAAAATTCTTGGCAAACAGAGATATTAGCAGAACCAAAAATAATATCATCAACATAAATTTGGCATATCATGAGATCATTATTAAGGTTTTTACAGAAGAGTGTAGAATCAACTTTCCCTCTGATAAAATTTTGTTCCAGAAGAAAATTGCTTAAGCGTTCATACCAAGCTCTGGGAGCTTGTTTAAGTCCATATAAGGATTTCTTAAGTTTAAAAACATGTTCTGGAAAATTTGAATTTTCAAAGCCTGGAGGTTGATTGACATACACTTCTTCTGAAATATAACCATTAAGAAATGCACTCTTGACATCCATTTGGTATAATTTGATAGAATGATTAATAGCAAAAGATACAAGAAGACGAATAGATTCTAACCTCGCGGCTGGAGCAAAGGTTTCATTATAATCAATACCTTCTTGTTGACTATAACCTTGAGCTACCAGTCGTGCTTTGTTTCTGACAACTTCTCCTTTTTCGTTCAGCTTGTTTCTGAAAACCCATCTGGTTCCAATGACATGAGTGCCTCTGGGTTTAGGAACGAGATCCCAGACATCATTCTTGGAGAATTGATCTAACTCTTCTTGCATAGCTGCCACCCAATCGTTATCTTGAAGAGCTTCATCACAGGACGTAGGCTCAATCAGAGACACTAGTCCCAGAGGAATATCTTCAAAAGTTCTGAAAGTAGATCTGGTTCTAACAGGTTCATCTTTGTTTCCCAAAATCAAATCTTCAGATACGTTAATGCGACTTTTAACTTTCCTCGGAATTTCTGGAGATTTAATTTCTTCAGAGTCTTGAGTGACAGTTGCTTCTGGAGTTTTCTCAGATTCTACAAGAGTGATTTCCAAATCTGCAAACTTTTCAACTAGCTTTGACTTTTCAGGGTCAAGCTTATCATCAAATCTGACATGAATTGATTCCTCCACAATTTTGGTTTCTGTGTTGTATACTCTATAGCCTTTAGAGCGTTCTGAGTATCCTAACATAATACCTTTCTGTGCTTTGGAATCAAACTTGTTCAGATGTTCTTTAGTATTTAATATAAAACAAGAGCATCCAAAAGGATGAAAATATGAGATGTTGGGTTTTCTTCCTTTACACAGTTCATAGGGAGTCTTTTCTAGAATAGGTCTTATAGAGATTCTATTCTGAATATAACACGCTGTATTTACAGCTTCTGCCCAAAAGTGCTTTGCTACATTAGTTTCATTGATCATGGTTCTGGCCATTTCTTGGAGTGTCCTATTCTTCCTTTCTACAACTCCATTTTGTTGTGGAGTTCTAGGGCAGGAGAAATCATGGGATATTCCATTAGAATCAAATAATTCTTCAAAATCTTTATTTTCAAATTCTCCACCATGATCACTTCTGACTCTAACAATTTTAGAGTCAAATTCTTTTTGCACTTTAGAACAGAAACTGGTGAATACAGAGTGAGACTCACTCTTGTGCTTTAGGAATTTTACCCATGTCCAGCGGCTGTAATCATCAACGATTACTAGTCCATACTTCTTTCCATTGACTGATGCTATTTTCACAGGGCCAAATAAGTCAATGTGAAGAAGCTCCAGAGGCTTAGAGGTAGAAACAACATTTTTCTTTTTAAAAGATGTTTTTGAAAACTTTCCTTTCTGACAAGCTTCACACAGAGCATCTGAAGAAAACTTCAGTTTAGGTAAGCCTCTGACTAACTCATGTTTAGTTAGTTGAGAAAGTTTTCTCATGCTAATGTGGCCTAAGCGTCTATGCCATACCCATTGCTCTTCGTGAACTGACATTAAACATTTAACATTTTGATCTTTTAAATCAGAAAGATTTATTTTATAAATGTTGTTTTTCCTCTTGCCTGTGAAAAGGACAGAGCCATCGTTCTGATTAATGGCTTTACATGTTTTTTTGATTAAAGATTACATCATAACCGTTATCACTTAATTGACTTATGGATAACAAGTTATGCATTAATCCTTCTACATAAAGAACATCAGATATAGAGGGAAGAGTACCATTACCAATAGTTCCGGAGCCTCTGATCCTTCCTTTCTGATCTCCTCCGAAGCCTACAAATCCAGCGTCTTTAAGTTCCAGGCTTTGGAACATAGACTTTCTTCCCGTCATATGTCGCGAGCATCCAGAGTCCAGGTACCATGACTGGTGTCTGAACTTTGCTGCATAGGATATCTGCAACATAGATAATCTTATCTTTCGGTACCCAGAATCTCTTGGGTCCTTTCAGATTAGTTTTCCCAGAGTTTCTTACAACTTTGGGTCTTCTAGCATTTTTAAATTTGTGTTCTTGTGTGTGTGTGTAGTGATATGAAAAAGGCGATTTAATTTGGTTACTGGTAGAGGTTTCATCTTCCTTAGGATCATACCCAATTCCCCTTTTATTATTCTGACTTACTCCATAAATCATGGATGCCATAATACTCCTATCTATTCCATTCTTCAGAAATTTTTGAAAGGCTTCTTCATATTTATAAATAATTTCATTTGAAGTTTGTGGTGCTTGAGACAACGCTTCTTCTAATTCTAAGCTTTTTGTTTTAGCTCCATCTCTTTCTAACGTTAAAGATTTGATTGTATCTTCATATGCTAGAATTATTGTTTCAAGTTCACTACATTCTTCAAATTTTGTTTTAAGACAGCCTTTAACGTTTTTAAACTTTTGTTTTAATTTCTGATAAGAAGTAAGAGTTTCTGACAAACATGATTCTAAGTCAGATCTAGAAAGTTCAAAAAATACCTCTTCAGATTCTTCGTCTGAGCAGCTGGATGTGGTAGCCATAAGTGCTACGTTGGCTTGTTCATCAGAGTCAGATTCTGATGATCCAGATTCACTGTCATCCCAGGTAGCCATCAGTCCTTTCTTTGTTCTGAAGGTGTTTTTCTTGAAGCTTTCTTTCCTAGGGTTGTCCTTCTTCAACTTGGGGCATTCATTTCTGTAATGACCTGTTTCTTTACATTCATAACAGGTAATATCTTTGTTAGCTTTACCTTTTGAAGTTGACTCTGATCGATCCCCTCTGGGTCTAGGTCTTCTGAAGTTGTTGTTCCTCTTTTTCCAGAGTTGCTTGACTCTTCTGGTTAGTAGGGACAACTCTTCTTCGTCATCAGAGTCTTCTGGTTCAGAATCGTCAGTATCTTCAGCTTCTGCCTGGAGAGCTTTGGTTCTGTCAGGTTTCCGTCTTACAGATCTGGACTTCAGCGCTACTGACTTGTTCCTTTTCTGAGGCTCATCCTCCTCTAGTTCTATCTCATGGCTTCTGAGAGAACTAACAAGTTCTTCAAGGCTGATATTGTTCAGATCCTTTGACAGCTTCAGAGCAGTAACCATAGGTCTCCATTTCTTTGGCAGACTTCTGACTATCTTCTTAACATGATCTGCAGTCGTGTATCCTTTGTCTAACACTTTAAGACCTGCAATAAGAGTTTGAAATCTAGAAAACATAGCCTCTATAGCTTCGTCGTCTTCCATTTTGAAGGCTTCATATTTCTGGGTAAGTGCCAGAGCCTTCGTCTCCTTGACTTGGGAGTTTCCTTCATGGGTCATCTTCAGAGAGTCAAGTATATCTTTGGCAGTCTCTCTGTTGGTGATCTTTTCATATTCATTGTATGATATAGCATTTAGAAGTATTGTTCTGGCCTTGTGGTGATTTTTGAAAACACGTTTCTGATCTTCTGACATTTTGCTTTTGGGAACTTCAGCTCCATTTAAGACTGGAGGTTTGTATCCATCTGTGACAATGTCCCAGAGGTCAGCATCATAACCCAGAAAGAAACTTTCGATTTTGTCCTTCCAGTAATCAAATTTTTCTCCATCAAAAACAGGAGGCTTGGCATTGTAAGAATCTCTTTCATTTGAGTGGGCCATTGTTTTTCTCGTACTGGATCTCTCTACACGGTTAAGTGTTTGATTAGAAAATCAATAACAGAGCCGGAGCTCTGATACCAATTGAAGGTGAGAAAAAACAAGAAAGGGGGGGTTTGAATTGTTTGGAAAAATAAGCGCTTTTCAAAAAGAAAATCACACGAGGATTTTATACTGGTTCGCTTATAACACAAAGCTACTCCAGTCCACCCGGCCAAGGTGATTTTGCCTTCAACAAGGACTTAATCCACTAATCTTGAAAGATTACAAACAACACCTAAGAGAGAAGAAAATCTCTTAGTCTTCTCAAGTCTACTGACCACACAAAGTCACTTGAGGAAATCAAACAAATAAAAGATACAAGATATGTAATCTAGAGTGCTTCTAAGAAAGCAAGTATTACAAACTTAAGAACAGATTTTTCACTTAATAAGCAAAAGCTTAGTGAAATTCTTTGAGAGCAAAGATGATTTTCTTGAGCGTGAAATAATTCAGTATAGTTTTGGCTAGTTGATTTCTTGTTACTGAATGTTGATTGCAGCTCTATTTATATATGAGTTGAAGTAGTGGTTGAATCTGGTGGATATTAAACTGAGTTTACTCCATCACTTAAATAGCTTCTGCAGTTTAACTTTTCATCTTTGAAGTGACTACTTACCACAAGTAGTATCTTCTCTCTTGGAAGTGGAGATTAACGTCTCTTTCTCTGTTTAGGAAATCTATTTGAAAATCTTTACTTGACTTGAACGTTACTTCTTCATGATTAGCAAATCCATAATCAGAGTATTTGTGTTTCTGGAGAATCTTGGAATCTTGCTTCTGATGTTGATCTCTTGAGAGTTCAGATGGCGCTGATAACTATCAGAATATACAGATAATGTTTCTCCAGAATCAGAGCTTCTAGACTTTACTTCATGTTCAGATGCTTCTGATACTTTGCAGTTTTGTCCAGAGTCAGAGCTTCTAGACTTTCTTGAACGTGCTTCCACTTCTGATGCTCCTAATACTCTAGAATTTGTATCTGATCTTGTTGTGCATCTGATGACATCATCAGATTCATTTCTTCTTTCTTTAGAACCCTACACACTTAGAAACTTTTCGTTAGGGTGCCATTTTTGGTTTCATCCTTTGTTATCATCAAAATCAAGGAATCTGTTGTAGAACAATTTTTGTTCTTACAACACGATCCTTTGATAAAACCATATATTCGAGGATGCGGTTTTGGTAGTCTACTCAACATACTCTCATACTCAGTTGACTATAAATTTATTCTTGTTTTGTTAGAGAGATGGAGACCCGAGACCCACACATTTCACCTTCCTTTCGGTGAGTGTACCATCACACTTGAGGACGTCTACATGTTGTTAGGTCTACATATCGATGGTAAGACCGTAAATGGTAGAGTCAAACAATATAACTCTATATGCGATGAATTGTTGGGTGCCCCTTTGTGTGAAGACACAACTACGGGAGATACTTCTGGTCAAGCTAGGGGTCAAGGTATTAATTTAAAATATCTTAAACAATATTATACAAGTATAACATTAAACGAAGAATCTACTGAGTATGAAAAGATAATTTAAGCTCGGTGTTATATTATGATTCTCTTTGGTAATTTTTTATTTCCTAGAAGTAGTGGTAATACGGTAAATATTATGTATTTGTCGTTGTTACGAAACAAAAATAAGTTACGCACATATAGTCGGGGTTCAGTTATTTTGTCTCATCTATATAGTTTGTTGTGTAAAAATGCAAAAAAAAAAAAAAACTTGTACGTTTTGATCTTGCGCCTATTTGCTACAAGCATGGGGTTGGTCAAGACTGCAGTCACTCGCCCTCGTCAAGGAGAAGTCGTTCATATTCCCCTTTGCAACAAAGTAAGTTTAAAATTTTACCATCTAATTTATTAGAATTTATACTACAACTAACTGTAAATAATATTTTCAAATATTTTCGATCTAGATGGTCAGTTAAAGGGATGAACTACAACAGGTGTCTGAAACACGTTGTAATAGTCTATCGCAATCTTTTAGGCCACATTGGACCAAACTGTGTAATACTACTACAAAACTCTACATTTGATTTTAAAAAAATTATCCAATTACATTTCATCTAATCATGTCATATTCTTGTACAGTTTATCTAGAGGTCATATTTGGATCTTGATCATGAGGTTAACCACGATGATGATGCAGTTTGGACAGTAAAAGCACCAATTATTCGGTTCACTACTGTGGAGATGCACCAGAGCAACTGTGTAAAATTGCAGTTCGGCATGCAATAATAAATTCTAGAACCTCCGACGTGTTTGGGAGATTGGCATCAACAAAAAGTCGATGGCCAATGGGATTATTCCGACTGGAGAGACTTCACAAAAGAGATTTGATTGATCCACGCCAACGAGCTTCGTCGTCAAACACCCAACAAAAAATCCCCGCCCAAGAATAATGTCAACCCACCCAAACCCAACGACCAACCTCACACCATCACCCTACCATATACATCCAACCACCAAACACCCAACCTCAAAACCAATTCATGCCACACACCTAACCTCAAAACCAGGAATTAAACCCTAATCATCAACAACCATACGCAGCCACCACAATGATCTATAGCCCAGATAATTCATACGATTCAGCGTCATGCCATTGTAGCCCCCCACGAATGAACACTCAAACATCTCATCGCCACAACACTCAACCATTGTTTGACTTTAGTACACCACAATAACCATTGCTTCGTTCAAAACGATTCAATGTCTCAATTCGGGAAATCATACCGTCCATAATTACCCAACCACAACAACCCAACTACGACAACATGGGCACCGAACACAATTACGGAAGCGCCGTTGGCGACAACTGTAACACCCCGATAAAATATGATAATTATTTAAATTAAGTTAATAGTATATTTATTAATTTAATTAAATAATTGGAATATTATTGGAATTATTTATATTATTGGAATAATATAAATTGGAATAATAAAGTTGGAATATATATATATATATATATATATAAAGAGTTCCATTTGGTAAAAAGGGTTTTTTTTTACGTGAAAACCAGAAAAGCGACAGAAAGTGAGAAAAGGGAAAAGAGGAAGAGCAGGAGAAGAAGGTTGAAGAAGGAAGAGCTTGAAGCTAAAGGATTGCCGGATTAACTCAGGTAAGGGGGGTTTATCGTCGTTTAATGGGTATTATGGGTTAACATGTAATGGGTAGTGATAAGCCATTGAATTGACCTTAATTGGGATGATGAGTGCTGAAAAATTGTGATGAATAAGTTATGTTAAAGCTGTAATTGAATCTATATTTGGGTGAGTTGTGATTTTCCGAACGTGTAGCCTTTTACGGAATTGGAATCGGAGGTCCGGAAGTCCTCCAACGGCGGAAAATGCGGAGAATTCTGCATTCTGCTTCGTGTTAGCGCAGGAACAACTTTCTGTCTTGCGTTAACCGGTTAACCCAGGGTGTTAACCGGTTAACACTGTTATGAATTGTGAAGTATTGCTTTCTGTCTTGCGTTAACCGGTTAACCCAGGGCGTTAACCGGTTAACACTGTTAAAATGTGCCAGGAAGCGTGTTCTGTTTGCGTTAACCGGTTAACACAGGGCGTTAACCGGTTAACACTGTTTGAAAAGTGGAAAACTGATATTTTAAATATTGTGAACAATCGATGGTTGGCCTATATTGGTGTATGATATAGGAGGGATCAAATTCCCGTTGTTTTGAGCAGTGTAGGTATTAGTAGAGTGTGCTAATACTGTGATTGATTATGTGGCATGACATAATATGATTCTGTGATAATTGTATTGATGATGTATGATGGTGTGCATAATGTTGTGAATATATCTATTATGTATGCTATTGTGAATGGACTGTTTATGGCTTAGAGTGTGAGCATATGTCCATTGTGGATTGTTGATGGTTGCATGCTAGGTGATTTAGCGTGCATAATATGGCCTTTATGGTGGTAGCTAATTCCCATGGTGAGGAATTAGTGAGTGAATTATTGTGGATTATTGTTGATGTTTGCATGCTAGGTGATTTAGCGTGCATGGCATAGCCCTTGGGGTGGTAGCTAATTCCCATGGTGAGGAATTAGTGATGTGAGTCACTAGGTCTCAAATGAGTGGGACTAGTGAGCTTGGTAGCCGTATCTGGATTTGATCGGTGAGGTTGAACTATATGTTCACGAATAGTCGGTACCGCATGCATGGAGTCTCATTGCATAATGTATGTATGGCGTATAATATGAATGGATGTATTCCAATATTATACGTGTGTTTTGTGTTGTGTTGAATATGATTGTGATTATGAGTTGGTGTTGCCGTTACTGAATGTGTGATCTGATTAGGGTGATGAAATGTGTTAATTTACTTAGCATTACATGATATTTTATAATGCTTATTATATCGATTGAGGAACTCACCCTTACAACTATGTTTTCAGGTAACGAGCAGTGATTGAGTAGAAGCTAGTGATTGGAGTCTAGCGTAGTTCCTTAGTGAGTCATGCTCTGGTAGATGTAACATCGGGACGGGATGTTTTACTTGTTTTCATTTGGTTGTTGAACAACTTTACATGTAATGTGTTACATGGCTTGTATGTTGTTAGATTTCTAACCGCTGCGTATTATGCAATGTTTTGTTTTGATAAATAAATGAGCATGACGAACTATTTTGATGAATGGTGTGAAGTGTCAAGTGTGACACCCTTAAATTGCATATCTACTCTGATTCATATTTTGTTGTTTTAATTAATTATTGGGGTATTTTAGAAGGGTGTTACATTAGTGGTATCAGAGCATAGTCGGTCGAGTCGAGTCGTAATTATTCTGTTTCCCTGTACGGGATAGGTGTTATGTAACCCTATCAGTACTTATTGTTTTAGCTTGTTGGGCTTTCAGAATAGAGATGGCTGGAAGAGGTAGAGACGATGCTGCGATTGCTGAGGCTCTGGGTATGCTAGCTGGAGTACTTGGAGGGAATCCGAATGTTGTGGGATTGGGAGCTGCTCGTCAACTGAGTGAATTCCAGAAGAACAATCCTCCAATGTTCAAGGGAGCATACGATCCAGATGGCGCTCAGAAGTGGTTGAAGGAGATCGAGAGGATCTTCCGAGTGACTGAGTGTGCCGATAACCAGAAGGTCAGGTTCGGTACGCATATGCTGTCAGAGGAAGCAGATGATTGGTGGGTTGCTACCCGCACTGAGTTGGAAGCTGCTGGGAGTGCTGAGATCACTTGGGCGGTGTTCAGGGAGAGATTCCTGAGGAAGTACTTTCCAGAGGATGTCAGAGGAAAGAAAGAGATAGAGTTCTTAGAATTGAAGCATGGCAACCGGTCTGTTACTGAGTATGCTGCTAAGTTCACAGAGCTGTCGAAGTATTACACTCCCTATGATGAGGCTACTGGGGAATTTTCGAAATGTGTGAAGTTTGAGAACGGGTTACGTCCTGAGATCAAGCAGGCTATTGGGTATCAGCGGATTAGAGTGTTTTCTGATTTGGTTGACTGTTGCAGGATTTTTGAACAGGATACCAAGGCCAGAGCGGAGAGCTATCAGCAGAGGGTTGATAGGAAAGGCAAGAATCAGAATGATCGTGGGAAACCGTATGCAGCTGGCAAAGGTTTCCAGAGACAGAGTGGGATGAGGAGACCTAGTGGGGGAGACTCCAGTGCCCCTGCTAAGTGTTACAGATGTGGTCAGGCTGGACATCGTTTCCATGAGTGTACCAGTACTGAGAAGAAGTGTTTCAAGTGTGGCAAAGGTGGTCACTTGGCTGCAGTGTGCCGGTTGAAGACTTTGACTTGTTTCAACTGTGGAGAGGTGGGTCATATCAGTCCACAGTGTCCTAAGCCAAAGAAAGAGAACCAGTCGGGAGGCAAAGTCTTTGCTTTATCGGGTTCTGAGACTTCTGCAGATGATCGTTTGATCTGAGGTACGTGTTATATTAATGGCTTTCCTCTTGTAGCTATTATTGACACAGGTGCGACTCATTCCTTTATATCTTTGGATTATGCTATGAAACTTAGATTAGAGATATCTGAGATGCATGGAAGTATGGTGATTGATACTCCTGCGAAGGGTTCAGTGACTACTACTTCAGTTTGTTTAAATTGTCCTTTGAGTATTTTTGGTAGAGACTTTGGGATGGACCTCGTGTGTCTTCCACTAGTGCAGATTGATGTTATCCTGGGTATGAACTGGTTGGTGTTTAACCGAGTTTATATCAACTGTTTTGATAAGACTGTGATCTTTCCTGAGATTGAGGAAGGAAAGAGTTTGTTTCTATCAGTAAGGCAGGTGAATGAGGCAGTAGCAGATGGGGCAGAGTTGTTTATGCTGTTAGCGACTTTGGAGGCTAAAGATAAACTGGTGATTTGCGATCTAGCCGTGGTGGGTGATTTTCCTGATGTGTTTCCTGAAGAAGTGAATGAATTACCACCAGAGCGTGAAGTTGAGTTCTCGATTGATTTAGTACCTGGTACTAGGCCGATATCGATGGCTCCGTACCGTATGTCTGCTGTTGAGTTAACTGAATTGAAGAGTCAGCTGGAAGATCTGTTGGATAAGAAATTTATTCGTCCGAGTGTGTCACCGTGGGGCGCACCAGTGTTATTGGTTAAGAAGAAAGAAGGTACTATGAGGTTGTGTGTGGACTACAGGCAACTGAATAAAGTGACGATCAAGAATCGGTATCCTTTGCCGAGGATTGATGATTTGATGGATCAGTTGGTTGGTGCGAGTGTGTTCAGCAAAATAGATTTGAGATCGGGGTATCATCAGATACGTGTGAAAACTGAGGATATTCAGAAGACTGCTTTCAGAACAAGGTATGGACATTATGAGTATTCTGTAATGCCTTTTGGTGTGACTAATGCGCCTGGGGTATTTATGGAGTATATGAATAGGATTTTCCATCCGTACCTAGACAAGTTTGTTGTAGTGTTTATTGACGATATTTTGGTGTATTCGAAATCTGAAGAAGAGCATGCTGAACATTTGAGAGTGGTTTTAGGAGTTCTACGAGAAAAGAAGTTATTTGCTAAACTGTCTAAGTGTGAATTTTGGTTAGAAGAGGTTAGTTTTCTTGGTCATGTGGTTTCAAGAGGTGGTGTTGCTGTCGATCCTTCTAAGATAGAAGCGATATCTAAGTGGGAAGCTCCGAAGTCAGTTTCTGAGATAAGGAGTTTTCTTGGACTTGCAGGTTATTATAGGAAATTCATTGAGGGATTTTCTAAGTTGGCGTTACCGTTGACGATGTTGACTAGAAAGGGGCAAGCGTTTGTTTGGGACTCAAAATGTGAAGAAGGTTTCCAAGAGTTAAAGAGAAGGTTAACTACTGCTCCTATTCTGATATTACCGAGTCCGTCAGAACTATTTGAGGTTTACTGTGATGCTTCATTGTTGGGTTTGGGTGGTGTTTTGATGCAGAATAAGCAGGTTGTAGCTTATGCTTCGAGACAACTGAAGGTTCATGAGAGGAACTATCCGACACATGATTTAGAGTTGGCAGCTGTGGTATTTGTTCTGAAGTTATGGAGGCATTATTTGTACGGGTCAAGATTTGAGGTTTTCAGTGACCATAAAAGTTTAAAGTATTTGTTTGATCAGAAAGAGCTGAATATGAGACAGAGGAGATGGTTAGAGTTTCTGAAGGATTATGACTTTGGTTTGAATTACCATCCGGGTAAAACAAACGTAGTGGTTGATGCATTGAGTCGGAAATCATTGCATATGTCTATGTTAATGGTTAAGGAATTGGATTTAATTGAGCAGTTCAGAGACTTGAGTTTGGTGTGTGAGAGTACTCACAATAGTGTTAAATTGGGAATGTTAAAGTTAACGAGTGGTATTCTGGATGAGATTAGAGAGGGTCAAAAATCCGATGTGCTTTTGGTTGATAAGTTGACTCTAGTGAATCAAGGTCAAGGTGGTGAATTCAGAGTTGATGAGAATGGTGTTTTGAAATTTGGTAATCGGGTGTGTATTCCGGATGTTACCGAACTTAAGAAGAGTATTCTTGAGGAAGGACATCGTAGTGGCCTGAGTATTCATCCTGGGGCTACGAAGATGTATCATGATTTGAAAAAGTTATTTTGGTGGCCGGGAATGAAAAGAGAAATTGCGAGTTTTATTTATTCTTGTTTGACTTGTCAGAAGTCAAAGATTGAGCATCAGAAGCCGTCTGGGCTAATGCAACCGTTGGCTATTCCAGAGTGGAAGTGGGATAGTATCAGTATGGATTTTGTTTCTGGTTTACCGAGGACAAATAAGAATTTTGAAGCTATTTGGGTGATTGTTGACAGATTGACAAAATCGGCTCATTTCATTCCGATCAGAATGGATTATCCGTTAGAGAGATTAGCCGAGTTGTATATTGAGAAAATTGTAAGTTTGCATGGTATTCCGTCGAGTATTGTTTCGGACAGAGATCCTAGATTTACATCGAAGTCTTGGGAAGGTTTGCAGAGGGCTTTGGGAACTAAGCTGAGATTGAGTTCTGCATATCATCCGCAGACTGATGGTCAGACTGAGAGGACGATTCAGTCACTGGAGGATCTTTTGAGGGCTTGTGTTTTGGAAAAGGGAGGTGCTTGGGATTGTTATTTACCTTTGATTGAGTTTACCTACAACAATAGTTTTCATTCGAGCATTGGTATGGCACCGTTTGAAGCTTTGTATGGTAGGAGATGTCGGACACCTTTATGTTGGTATGAGTCCGGTGAAAGTGCTGTGGTTGGACCGGAGATTGTTCAACAAACTACGGAAAAGATTAAGATGATTCAGGAGAAGATGAGGATTGCTCAGAGTCGTCAGAAGAGTTATCACGACAAGAGAAGGAAGTCACTTGAGTTTCAAGAGGGAGATCATGTGTTTCTTCGTGTTACTCCGATAACTGGGGTTGGTCGAGCTTTGAAGTCGAAGAAGTTGACACCTCGATTTATTGGTCCTTATCAGATTTTGGAGAGGATAGGGGAGGTAGCCTATCGTATCGCTTTACCGCCGTCACTTGCGAATTTGCATGAGGTTTTTCATGTGTCTCAGTTGAGGAGGTACATTCCTGATCCGTCGCATGTAGTCCAAGTAGATGAGGTACAGGTGAGAGATAACCTGACTGTTGAAACATCACCTATGAGGATCGAGGATCAAGAGTTGAAGCAGTTGCGGGGTAAAGAGATTGCTTTGGTAAAGGTAGCTTGGGGAGGACCAGCAGGTGGCAATGTGACTTGGGAACTTGAGAGTCAGATGAAGGAGTCTTATCCAGAGTTATTCGCTTGAGGTATGTTTTCGAGGACGAAAACTCTTTTAGTGGGGGAGAGTTGTAACACCCCGATAAAATATGATAATTATTTAAATTAAGTTAATAGTATATTTATTAATTTAATTAAATAATTGGAATATTATTGGAATTATTATTATTATTGGAATAATATAAATTGGAATAATAAAGTTGGAATATATATATATATATATAAAGAGTTCCATTTGGTAAAAAGGGTTTTTTTTTCACGTGAAAACCAGAAAAGCGACGAAAGTGAGAAAAGGGCAAAGAGGAAGAGCAGGAGAAGAAGGTTGAAGAAGGAAGAGCTTGAAGCTAAAGGATTGCCGTATTAACTCAGGTAAGGGGGGTTTATTGTCGTTTAATGGGTATTATGGGTTAACATGTAATGGGTAGTGATAAGTCATTGAATTGACCCTAATTGGGATGATGAGTGCTGAAAAATTGTGATGAATAAGTTATGTTAAAGCTGTAATTGAATCTATATTTGGGTGAGTTGTGATTTTCCGAACGTGTAGCTTTTTACGGAATTGGAATCGGAGATCCGGAAGTCCTCCAACGGCGGAAAATGCGGAGAATTCTGCATTCTGCTTCGTGTTAGCGCAGGAACAGCTTTCTGTCTTGCGTTAACCGGTTAACCCAGGGTGTTAACCGGTTAACACTGTTATGAATTGTGAAGTATTGCTGTCTGTCTTGCGTTAACCGGTTAACCCAGGGCGTTAACCGGTTAACACTGTTAAAATGTGTCAGGAAGCGTGTTCTGTTTGCGTTAACCGGTTAACACAGGGCGTTAACTGTAACACCCTTCTAGAATACCCCAAATATTTAATTAAAACAACGTATATAAATCAGAGTAATTATGCAATCAAGGGTGTCACACAATATTTCACACCATAATAACTGTCATGCTCTTTTATTAACTCAAAACATAAAACATTTTCACAATACGCAGCGGATAGAGATCAAATCGATCATTCAAAACATGTAACACGATACATGTAAACTGGTTCACAACCAACAATAAAACATTTAAAACATCCCATCCCGATTTACATCTATCAGAGCATGACCCACTAGTGAGACTACACTAGACTCCAAGCACTAGCTTCTACTCAATCACTGCTCGTTACCTGAAAAATAGTTGTAAGGGTGAGTTCCTCAATCGATATAATAAGCATTATAAAATATCATGTCATTTTAAGTAATTTAACACATTCATTCACCCAAATCATATCACACATTCAGTAACGGCACATCAATTCAAATATCATACTCATACTCAATATTAACACAAACACACGTATAATATTGGAATACATCCATTCATATTTAACGCCATACACATATTATGCAATGAGACTCCATGCATGCGGTACCGACTATTCGTGAACATATAGTTCAACTTCACCGACCAAATCCAGGTACGGCTACCAAGCTCACTAGTCCCACTCATTTGAGACCTAGTGACTCACATCACTAATTCCTCACCATGGGAATTAGCTACCACCCCAAGGGCCATGCTATGCACGCTAATCACCTAGCATGCAAACATCAACAACAGTCCAAAATGACCAACATCACTAATTCCTCACCAGGGGAATTAGCTACCACCATAAAGGCCACAATATGCATGCTAATCACCTAGCAATGCTAAATCATCAACAACAATTCAAGAATAGACATATGCTCACACTCTAAGCCATAAAACAGTCTATTCACAAATGCACACATAACTGATACATTCACAGCATCATGCATACCATCACACATCATCAGTATTTTATCACATAAGCATATTAGATCATGCCAAATAACAACCCCAGTATTAGCACACTCTACTAATACCTACACTACTCAAAACAACGGGAAATGATCCCTAATATACCATACATCAGCTAAATTACATTACTCAGCTGAACAGCTAAAAACTGCACAACAACAGCTCAGGAAAATCACAATCCTGCCCATACGCGTATTGCCTATTCCCATACGCGTATGGCCCATCTCCTGACCAATTCCCATACGCGTAACACCATCTCATACGCGTATGCTACGCGTATCACTTCCCCATACGCGTACCAACAGAGACCAAAACACGTTCAAAACATCATCTTCCTCATCCATACGCGTATTGCCTAGTGCCATACGCGTACCAGACCATCTCATACGCGTATTGCCTAGTGCCATACGCGTATGACCAGAAACCAGAATTTCCAGATCTGCTCTGGTTTTCTCTGCTACGAGATCTATCCGATTCCACCTTCCACAGTCCAATTTCACCCAATATTCGTCCATATCATATAACACAATTCATATCCTATTCGATTTCACAAATTCTAACATTTTGACATCTAATTCCTACGAATTTCCTTTGATTATAATCCAAATTTCGTTCACTCAAAAGTTCATAATTTCATCATGCATCATTCTAATCAGAGGCAAATCAATGGTTTATCACTATCCATTACATATTATCCCATAATACCCATTAAACGATGATAAACCCCCCTTACCTGAGTTAATCCGACAAATCTCTGAGCTTCAAGTTTTTCCTCTCTTCAACCCTTGTTCTCTTGCTCTTTGCCCTCTTTCCACTTTTTTGTCTCTTTTTCCTTTTCACGTGAAAAATAACTCTTTTTACCAAATGGGACCTTTTCTAATTCCAACTTTTATTCCAATAATAATAATAATAATAATAATAATCCAATAATTTCAATTATTTAATTAAATTAATAAATATAATATTAACTTAAATTAAATAATTATCTTATTTTTATCGGGGTGTTACAACTCTCCCCCACTAAAAGAGTTTTCGTCCTCGAAAACATACCTCAAGCGAATAACTCCGGATAAGACTCCTTCATCTGACTCTCAAGTTCCCAAGTCACATTGCCACCTGCTGGTCCTCCCCAAGCTACCTTCACCAAGGCAATCTCTTTACCCCGCAACTGCTTCAACTCTCGATCCTCGATCCTCATAGGTGATGTTTCAACAGTCAGGTTATCTCTCACCTGTACATCATCTACTTGGACTACATGCGACGGATCATGAATGTACCTCCTCAACTGAGACACATGAAAAACCTCATGCAAATTCGCAAGCGACGGCGGTAAAGCGATACGATAGGCTACTTCCCATATCCTCTCCAAAATCTGATAAGGACCAATAAATCGAGGTGTCAACTTCTTCGACTTCAAAGCTCGACCTACACCAGTTATCGGAGTGACACGAAGAAACACATGATCTCCCTCTTGAAACTCAAGTGACTTCCTCCTCTTGTCATGATAACTCTTCTGACGACTCTGAGCAATTCTCATCTTCTCCTGAATCATTTTAATCTTTTACGTAGTTTGTTGAACAATCTCCGGTCCAACCACAGCACTCTCACCGGACTCATACCAACATAAAGGTGTCCGACATCTCCTACCATACAAAGCTTCAAACGGTGCCATACCAATGCTCGAATGAAAACTATTGTTGTAGGTAAACTCAATCAAAGGCAAATAACAATCCCAAGTACCTCCCTTTTCCAAAACACAAGCCCTCAAAAGATCCTCTAGTGACTGAATCGTCCTCTCAGTCTGACCATCAGTCTGCGGATGATATGCAGAACTCAATCTCAACTTAGTTCCCAAAGCCCTCTGCAAACCTTCCCAGAACTTCGATGTAAATCTAGGATCTCTGTCCGAAACAATACTCGACGGAATACCATGCAAACTCACAATTCTCTCAATATACAACTCAGCTAATCTCTCTAACGGATAATCCATTCTGATCGGAATGAAATGAGCCGATTTTGTCAATCTGTCAACAATCACCCAAATGGCTTCAAAATTCTTAATTGTTCTCGGTAACCCAGAAACAAAATCCATACTGATACTATCCCACTTCCACTCTGGAATAGCCAACGGTTGCATTAGCCCAGACGGCTTCTGATGCTCAATCTTTGACTTCTGACAAGTCAAACAAGAATAAACAAAACTAGCAATTTCTCTTTTCATCCCCGGCCACCAAAATAACTTTTTCAAATCATGATACATCTTCGTAGCTCCAGGATGAATACTCAGGCCACTACGATGTCCTTCTTCAAGAATACTCTTCTTAAGCTCGGTAACATCCGGAATACACACCCGATTACCAAATTTCAAAACACCATTCTCATCAACTCTGAATTCACCACCTTGACCTTGATTCACTAGAGTCAACTTATCAACCAAAAGCACATCGGATTCTGACCTTCTCTAATCTCATCCAGAATACCACTCGTTAACTTCAACATTCCCAATTTAACGCTATTGTGAGTACTCTCACACACCAAACTCAAGTCTCTAAACTGCTCAATTAAATCCAATTCCCTAACCATTAACATAGACATATGTAATGATTTCCGACTCAATGCATCAGCCACTACATTTGCTTTACCCGGATGGTAATTCAAACCAAAGTCATAATCCTTCAGAAATTCTAACCATCTCCTCTGTCTCATATTCAGCTCTTTCTGATCAAACAAATACTTTAAACTTTTATGGTCACTGAAAACCTCAAATCTTGATCCGTACAAGTAATGCCTCCATAACTTCAGAACAAATACCACGGCTGCCAACTCTAAATCGTGTGTCGGATAGTTACTCTCATGAACCCTCAGCTGTCTCGAAGCATAAGCTATAACCTGCTTATTCTGCATCAACACACCACCCAAACCCAACAATGAAGCATCACAGTAAACCTCAAATGATTCCGACGGACTCGGTAATATCAGAATAGGAGCAATAGTTAACGTTCTCTTTAACTCTTGGAAACCTTCTTCACATTTTGAGTCTCAAACAAACGCTTGCCCCTTTCTAGTGAACATCGTCAACGGTAACGCCAACTTAGAAAATCCTTCAATGAACTTCCTATAATAACCAGCCAAACCAAGAAAACTCCTTATCTCAGAAACTGACTTCGGAGCTTCCCACTTAGATACCGCTTCTATCTTAGAAGGATCAACAGCAACACCACCTCTCGAAATCACATGACCAAGAAAACTAACTTCTTCTAACCAAAATTCACACTTCGACAGTTTAGCAAATAACTTCTTTTCTCGGAGAACTCCTAAAACCACTCTCAAATGCTCAGCATGCTCTTCTTCAGATTTCGAATACACCGAAATATCATCAATAAACACCACAACAAACTGATCTAGGTACGGATGGAAAATCCTATTCATATACTCCATGAATACTCCAGGCGCATTAGTCACACCAAAAGGCATTACAGAATACTCATAATGTCCATACCTTGTTCTGAAAGCAGTCTTCTGAATATCCTCAGTTTTCACACGTATCTGATGATATCCCGATCTCAAATCTATCTTGCTGAACACACTCGCACCAACCAACTGATCCATCAAATCATCAATCCTCGGCAAAGGATACCGATTCTTGATCGTCACTTTATTCAGTTGCCTGTAGTCCACACACAACCTCATAGTACCTTCTTTCTTCTTAACCAATAACACTGGTGCACCCCACGGTGACACACTCGGACGAATAAATTTCTTATCCAACAGATCTTCCAACTGATTCTTCAATTCAGCTAACTCAACAGCAGACATACGGTACGGAGCCATCGATATCGGTCTGGTACCAGGTACCAAATCAATCGAGAACTCAACTTCACGCTCTGGCGGCAATTCATTCACTTCTTCAGGAAACACATCAGGAAAATCACACACCACAGCTAGATCGCAATTCACCAGTTTATCTTTAGCCTCCAAAGTCGCTAACATCATAAACAACTCTGCCCCATCTGCTACTGCCTCATTCACCTGCCTGGCTGATAGAAACAAACTCTTTCCTTCCTCAATCTCAGGAAAGATCACAGTCTTATCAAAACAGTTGATAGAAACTCGGTTAAACACCAACCAGTTCATACCCAAGATAACATCAATCTGCACTAATGGAAGACACACAAGGTCCATCCCAAAGTCTCTACCAAAAATACTCAAAGGACAGTTCAAACAAACTGAAGTAGTAGTTATTGAACCCTTCGCAGGAGTATCAATCACCATACTTCCGCGCATCTCAGATATCTCTAACTTAAGTTTCACAGCACAATCCAAAGATATAAAGGAATGAGTCGCACCTGTGTCAATAATAGCTATAAGAGGAAAGCCATTAATATAACACGTACCTCGGATCAAACGATCATCTGCAAAAGTCTCAGAACCCGATAAAGCAAAGACCTTGCCTCCCGACTGGTTCTCCTTCTTTGGCTTAGGACACTGTGGACTGATATGACCCACCTCGCCACAGTTGAAGCAAGTCAGAGTCTTCAACCGGCACTCTGCAGCCAAATGACCACCTTTACCACACTTGAAACACTTCTTCTCAGCACTGGTACACTCGTGGAAACGATGTCCCGCCTGACCACATCTGTAACACTTAGCAAGGGCACTGGAGTCTCCCCCACTAGGCCCCTTCATCACACCCTGCCTCTGAAAACCTTTGCCAGCTGCATACGGTTTTCCACGGTCATTCTGATTCTTGCCTCTCCTATCAACCCTCTGCTGATAGCTCTCCGCTCTGGCTTTGGAATCCTGTTCAAAAATCCTGCAACAGTCAACCAAATCAGAAAACACTCTAATCCGCTGATACCCAATAGCCTGCTTGATCTCGGGACGTAACCCGTTCTCAAACTTCACACATTTCGAAAATTCTCCAGCAGCCTCATTATAGGGAGTGTAATACTTTGACAGCTCTGTGAACTTAGCAGCATACTCAGTAACAGACCTGTTACCCTGCTTCAATTCTAAGAATTCTATCTCTTTCTTTCCTCTGACATCTTCTGGAAAGTACTTCCTCAGGAATCTCTCTCTGAACACAGCCCAAGTGATCTCAGCATTCCCAGCAGTTTCCAACTCAGTGCGGGTAGCAACCCATCAATCATCTGCTTCCTCTGACAGCATATGCGTACCGAACCTGACCTTCTGGTTATCGGCACACTCAGTTACTCGGAAGATCCTCTCGATCTCCTTCAACCACTTCTGAGCACCATCTGGATCGTATGCTCCCTTGAACATTGGAGGATTGTTCTTCTGGAACTCACTCAGTTGACGAGCAGCTCCCATTCCCACAACATTCGGATTCCCTCCAAGTACCCCAGCTAGCATACCCAGAGCCTCAGCAATCGCAGCATCGTCTCTACCTCTTCCAGCCATCTCTATTCTGAAAACCCAACAAGCTAAAACAATAAGTACTGATAGGGTTACACAACACCTATCCCGTACAGGGGAAACAGAATAATTACGACTCGACTCGACCAACTATGCTCTGATACCACTAATGTAACACCCTTCTAGAATACCCCAAATATTTAATTAAAACAACGTATATAAATCAGAGTAATTATGCAATCAAGGGTGTCACACAACATTTCACACCATAATAACTGTCATGCTCTTTTATTAACTCAAAACATAAAACATTTGCACAATACGCAGCGGATAGAGATCAAATCGATCATTCAAAACATATAACACGATACATGTAAACTGGTTCACAACCAACAATAAAACATTTAAAACATCCCATCCCGATGTTACATCTATCAGAGCATGACCCACTAGTGAGACTACACTAGACTCCAAGCACTAGCTTCTACTCAATCACTGCTCGTTACCTGAAAAATAGTTGTAAGGGTGAGTTCCTCAATCGATATAATAAGCATTATAAAATATCATGTCATGTTAAGTAATTTAACACATTCATTCACCCAAATCATATCACACATTCAGTCACGGCACATCAATTCAAATATCATACTCATACTCAATATTAACACAAACACACGTATAATATTGGAATACATCCATTCATATTATACGCCATACACATATTACGCAATGAGACTCCATGCATGCGGTACCGACTATTCGTGAACATATAGTTCAACTTCACCGACCAAATCCAGGTACGGCTACCAAGCTCACTAGTCCCACTCATTTGAGACCTAGTGACTCACATCACTAATTCCTCACAATGGGAATTAGCTACCACCCCAAGGGCCATGCTATGCACGCTAACCACCTAGCATGCAAACATCAACAACAGTCCAAAATGACCAACATCACTAATTCCTCACCAGGGGAATTAGCTACCACCATAAAGGCCACAATATGCATGCTAATCACCTAGCAATGCTAAATCATCAACAACAATTCAAGAATAGACATATGCTCACACTCTAAGCCATAAAACAGTCTATTCACAAATGCACACATAACTGATACATTCACAGCATCATGCATACCATCACACATCATCAGTATTTTATCACATAAGCATATTAGATCATGCCAAATAACAACCCCAGTATTAGCACACTCTACTAATACCTACACTACTCAAAACAACGGGAAATGATCCCTAATATACCATACATCAGCTAAATTACATTACTCAGTTGAACAGCTAAAAACTGCACAACAACAGCTCAGGAAAATCACAATCCTGCCCATACGCGTATTGCCTATTCCCATACGCGTATGGCCCATCTCCTGACCAATTCCCATACGCGTAACACCATCTCATACGCGTATGTTACGCGTATCACTTCCCCATACGCGTACCAACAGAGACCAAAACACGTTCAAAACATCA
This sequence comes from Lathyrus oleraceus, assembly GCF_024323335.1. Taxonomy (NCBI): domain Eukaryota; kingdom Viridiplantae; phylum Streptophyta; class Magnoliopsida; order Fabales; family Fabaceae; genus Lathyrus; species Lathyrus oleraceus. Next base: position 277,939,218 of record NC_066580.1, read on the forward strand.
TCTTCCTCATCCATACGCGTATTGCCTAGTGCCATACGCGTACCAGACCATCTCATACGCGTATTGCCTAGTGCCATACGCGTATGACCAGAAACCAGAATTTCCAGATCTGCTCTGGTTTTCTCTGCTACGAGATCTATCCAATTCCACCTTCCACAGTCCAATTTCACCCAATATTCGTCCATATCATATAACACAATTCATATCCTATTCGATTTCACAAATTCTAACATTTTGACATCTAATTCCTACGAATTTCCTTCGATTATAATCCAAATTTCGTTCACTCAAAAGTTCACAATTTCATCATGCATCATTCTAATCAGAGGCAAATCAATGGTTTATCACTACCCATTACATATTATCCCATAATACCCATTAAACGATGATAAACCCCCCTTACCTGAGTTAATCCGGCAAATCTCTGAGCTTCAAGTTTTTCCTCTCTCCAACCCTTGTTCTCTTGCTCTTTGCCCTCTTTCCACTTTTTTGTCTCTTTTTCCTTTTCACGTGAAAAATAACTCTTTTTACCAAATGGGACCTTTTCTAATTCCAACTTTTATTCCAATAATAATAATAATCCAATAATTTCAATTATTTAATTAAATTAATAAATATAATATTAACTTAAATTAAATAATTATCTTATTTTTATCGGGGTGTTACATTAACCGGTTAACACTGTTTGAAAAGTGGAAAACTGATATTTTAAATATTGTGAACAATCGATGGTTGGCCTATATTGGTGTATGATATAGGAGGGATCAAATTCCCGTTGTTTTGAGCAGTGTAGGTATTAGTAGAGTGTGCTAATACTGTGATTGATTATGTGGCATGACATAATATGATTCTGTGATAATTGTATTGATGATGTATGATGGTGTGCATAATGTTGTGAATATATCTATTATGTATGCTATTGTGAATGGACTGTTTATGGCTTAGAGTGTGAGCATATGTCCATTGTGGATTGTTGATGGTTGCATGCTAGGTGATTTAGCGTGCATAATATGGCCTTTATGGTGGTAGCTAATTCCCATGGTGAGGAATTAGTGAGTGAATTATTGTGGATTATTGTTGATGTTTGCATGCTAGGTGATTTAGCGTGCATGGCATAGCCCTTGGGGTGGTAGCTAATTCCCATGGTGAGGAATTAGTGATGTGAGTCACTAGGTCTCAAATGAGTGGGACTAGTGAGCTTGGTAGCCGTATCTGGATTTGATCGGTGAGGTTGAACTATATGTTCACGAATAGTCGGTACCGCATGCATGGAGTCTCATTGCATAATGTATGTATGGCGTATAATATGAATGGATGTATTCCAATATTATACGTGTGTTTTGTGTTGTGTTGAATATGATTGTGATTATGAGTTGGTGTTGCCGTTACTGAATGTGTGATCTGATTAGGGTGATGAAATGTGTTAATTTACTTAGCATTACATGATATTTTATAATGCTTATTATATCGATTGAGGAACTCACCCTTACAACTATGTTTTCAGGTAACGAGCAGTGATTGAGTAGAAGCTAGTGATTGGAGTGTAGCGTAGTTCCTTAGTGAGTCATGCTCTGGTAGATGTAACATCGGGACGGGATGTTTTACTTGTTTTCATTTGGTTGTTGAACAACTTTACATGTAATGTGTTACATGGCTTGTATGTTGTTAGATTTCTAACCACTGCGTATTGTGCAATGTTTTGTTTTGATAAATAAATGAGCATGACGAACTATTTTGATGAATGGTGTGAAGTGTCAAGTGTGACACCCTTAAATTGCATATCTACTCTGATTCATATTTTGTTGCTTTAATTAATTATTGGGGTATTTTAGAAGGGTGTTACAACAACCCCCTAGCTATTAGGGGCAAATGATGACAAATATATCAAATACCACTTGACCTTCAATCGGACCTTCACACCAACCATCATTGCATCATGTCGGCACTCAAAGATCTCAAACACCTCATGGAAATCGTGGGAGACCTCGAAGAGAGGCTAACGTGTAACACCCCAATTAAAATAAGATAATTATTTAATTTAAATTAATATTTTATTTATTAATTTAATTGAATAATTGGAATTTTGGATTATTATTATTATTTTGGGAATAATAATTATTGGAATAATTATTTATTGGAATATATAAGTTGGAATAAAAAGTCCCAATTTTGGAACAAGGGTTTTCACGTGAAAAGGAAAAGAGAAGCGGCTGAAAGAGAAAAAGGGCAAAAGGCAGAACAAGAGAAGAGGAAGAGCTTGAAGCTGCAGAATTTGCCGGATTAACTCAGGTAAGGGGGGTTTATCGTTGATTTAACGGGTATTATATGATAATATGTCATGGGTAGTGATAGACCTTTGAATTACCTCTGAATTGGATGATTAGGGTGAAATTGTGAACTTTTGGGATGAATGAAATTGGGGAAGAATCGAGAGGAAATTCGTAGGAATTTGATGTAAACGTGTTAGGTTTGGTGTAATCAAATAAGATACGAATTGTGTTGACAATGAGGACGATTAATTGATGTAAATTGGACTGTGGAAGGTTGGATCGGATAGGTTTCGTAATAGGGAAAACCATTGTAGACCTGAAATCTGTTTTCTGTAGCAGAGGGTTCTGTTCGCGCGCGATTCGCGGTGCGAAGCCCCGTTCGCGGCGCGAACTTGTAACATCTCAAAATTTGCCCTCCTCTTCTTAAAAAAAAAAAAAAAAAAAAAAAAAAAAAAAAAAAAAAAAATTTTTTTTTTTTGCAGGCTATGAGTCGACGCATAGGGTCAGCGCATAGACCACGGGTCAGCGCATAGCAGGCTATGAGTCGACGCATAGGTCAGCGCATAGGCTTCGGGTCGACGTATAGCAGGCTATGAGTCGACGCATAGCAGGCTATGAGTCGACCGCTCGCGCGAAAATGCAGTTTTCTGGGTATTTTTTGCTGTGTGGAGCTGTTTTTTGGTTGTTAAGTTAGTTATTTTCCAGATTTTGTTCACATAACTCATTTTTCACTAATTTCACTTCATTTTGCTAATTGAGGTGATTAAGGATGGATTAAGTTGGAGTATATATTCCTAATCATAACAAACTCCTAAGAGAAGACACACTTTCCAAAACCAGATCTGAAAACTCATCACATTCTCTCAATTTCCTCAAGAATACAAAACCTTCAACTTCATCAAACTTCATCAAATCTTGATCAATCTTCGAAATTCTTCTTGCATTGATCTTGTATCATCATCTTCTACATCTGTTTTTGCTTCTCATCATCAATCAAGCCTCCAAACACGACTGTTCAAAGAAGCATCATTCATGGTGGATTGTGATTTCGCGCGTTAGGAGCTGTTTCAATCAAACCTAATCGCATCATTCAACTCCCTGAAGCATCTAGTTCATCTGTTTGAGGTTGAAGCACGCAAAGAACAGCTAGAACACCACTGCCATTACAGGTATGTGATTTTTTCGAGTGTCACGATTCTTCAAGTGCTTAGGTGCGTTTTGTAGAGCATAGAACGTAGGTTATGGTGATGTGAGTAGTTTAGCAAATGATGCACTGTAGGCTAAGAGATCTGGATTTGAAATTATGAACCAAAACCCTAAGTTGATCGATTCATGAGATAGAGGAACTTTTAGGTTAAATTGAGTTGATATTTGAGATCTACGTGGTGAGACGAGTCCAACGGTTATCCATTTGCTTGTTTTGGTGAAAGTTTTGTGTTCATGTGTTCTTCGTGTGCTGGAGGAAGAAGAGGAAGTTTTCTGAAAATTGTTGAGTTTGATCTTCATTCTCGTTTGAAAATTTAAACTACCTGTTTCCCGCTCCCGCCTTAATTAATTACAATAATGCCATTGGATATTCATTTTAATTTAATAAATTCATAAAAAATCATTAACATGTTTAAAAATTCATAAAAAATTGTAGAAAATTCAGAAAAATATGGAAATTTTTTCTATAGCTTCCTTGTTGAGTGTAGGTTTTTTTTGACCTATTGGTCAAAGTTGTGCTTGGGGAATATTTTATTTGACCTAGGGTTTTCCATTGTATGTCCATTTTTGATACATGTTTGTAATTTGATCATGAAATGCTCATAATGTAGAATAAATTCTTGAAAATTTTTGTGGTGGTTCTTGACTCATTGAGGATTATTTATATGTAAATTTCATGAATTTTTGATACCTGGTTAGAGAGCAGAAAATTCTGGAACTTAGGTGTGACAATTTGTGTCACACCTCTCGATGTCAACTTGTTGAATTTAATTGGATGACCTATGCATGTTGGAATTGGCTGAAATTTTGCATGATGACTTGTTGACATGTTAGGATGCTTGATGAATTTTTGTAGGATTTTTCACTGTATTTTCAATTTAATCTTGATTTTTCATTTCTGGTCGTTGAAATTGCAAGCTCATGTGACATAGGTTGGTAGATTGATTGGGAAATCCTCATATTGTATTGTATGGCCATGAAATTTGATATGCATGAACTAGACACATGTTAGGACCTCCCTGTTTTGGTCTCATCCATTTCTTTTTTGTTTTCAATGAGATATGAATTTTTGAAGTGGATGTATGCATTGATGGTGTGAATTGAAGCATGAAATTGTGTCTGTTTTTGTTGATTTTCATTGACATGGTTCCATTTGCCCAATTAAGCTCAAATTTGACATGGTAGACCTTGATTGACCCCTGTTTAGGTGTATTTAATTTGAGAATTTTTGGATTTATTTTGATAGGGATTTGAATGCAATACTTCTGTTTGTATGTTTGGTGGTTCATTTGGCATCATTTGATTTCTTTTGTGCATGAATTGAATATGATGGATGATATAAACATGAGACCAATGATGTTGGCTCTTGTTTGATGATAATTTGATGTTGGTTGATGAATACCTTGCTGTTTTAGATTTTTTCTTGCTTTTGGACCCTAGGCTTGGCCTAGTGGTCTAGGTGCTAATATTTGCTTGATTTTTCAGGATCAAAAAAGCAATGTATATGGAGAATGATCCAAATCAATTTTAATTGATGTTGTTGATATTTGTACACTAACATAACATTGTTTTGTAGGTTGGAGCTTGGGCTTGAGCCTTGAGCTTGCTTTGTGTTGTATTGTTTAAACTGTTTGATTGTTTGCTGTATAGTTTGTCTGATTGAGTATTGACTGAGTTTGATTGTTTCCAGGTACTTTAGTTGCTCAGTTCCTTGTGAACTATTGCTTTGCTTTGCGTTGCTTAAGCAACTTGCATTGAGGTAAGTCCTCTTGACTTCATGTAGTCTGGAGACCCGGCTGTTACCGGGCCGGGCAAATAAATGTCTGAAGTCCTCCTTAAGAGGCAATGATTGTGTATGTTTATTTTTAAGCCAAGCAGGAAAAGCCCTTCAAGTAAGGCAATTGGTGGAAGGTAGGGACAAGCAACCTGTCCCCCACTATTCAGTTGAGTCTTCTCCTTGCTCCCATTACATGGTTGTAGCATTGAGATCAAAAGCCCAAGATCCTGTGCAGTGCACATTGTGTCTGAGTCATCGAGTATAAAAGGGTTCCCCTATTCTGGACCCATGCTCATTTGTCAGCTCTCCCTGGTTAGGGATATGAGCTGTGAGGTCTGATCCTCACTTCATCCTTTCATCTGCTTCACCTTAGCCTCGTAATGGCAAGGTTAAGAGCAAAACCAGCCTGTACAGACGACTCGCTTCGGCGGTCAAACCCCATTGATTGAGCCTCTTGTTTGGTTATAGTGGGTGTTTTGTGATTATTTGATTGACATGTTTGTTTGAGATACCTGTTCTCATTCGATGATATATGATTGTATGCTTGTGTGCTAGCTTCTTTCCTGGTTAGGTTAGTTTGCTTATGCAAGTAGGATAGAAAACCGAACTTAGGGTTAACGATGCATGACAACATTAGGCTCGAGTCTCAGCTCCCTAGTTGTGTATCTTTCCCCGGTTTCTGGTTAGCAATTTAGTCCCTTTCAGGGGAACTACATCGCCCTGATCCTCGTGCCAGACGAGGTATGTAGGCAGGTGGTCGTGCGAGACCACTCCGGGCAACTTTTTTCTTTTTTGCGTGCGTTTACTTGTTATCTGACTGTGTGTTTTGGCTCGGATGCCGACGTAAGCCCAGGGATTGGCAGTCGGGCTCCATGTTTGCCCTTTTGAGTGTGTTTTGGTTCGGATGCCGACGTAATTCCATCCAGTGGTTGTCGGGCTCCATGTTTGCCACCCTTGCATGTGTATGATTGTTTTGTGTTGTTTGGCGTGCGTAAGCCGAACTACAGTGGCTCTGATTCTTGTTCAGACAAGATATGTAGGCCTAAGGTGCGACGCCTTATCGAGCCCGTTTCTCTTAACCCCACCTGCGTTCCCCGTGTGTGTGTGTGATGTTTAGCAACCTTTTCTTTATTCTAGGACGTGGATCCCGTCGAGTACGACGGACGTGAGGGGTGCTAATACCTTCCCCTCGCGTAACCGACTCCCGAACCTTTTCTCTCTGGTCGCGAGACCATGTCTTTCCAGGTTTCTCTGAGCGTTTCCTTTCCCTATCTTGGGATAAATAACGTTTAGTGGCGGCTCTGTGTGTTTTATTTTGAGTCTCGCCGGTTGATTTTTCGCAGGATGCGACAGCTGGCGACTCTGCTGGGGACCTACGATGTAGACCTATGCTGGTCCATCGTCCCTAAGCGAGTCCTTCCTAGCGTTCTAGGATTAGTTTAGGTTGCTTGTGTGTGTTATTTATTGCATTTATTATTCTGATTGTGTATATATTTGCATTTAATGTCTGCATGCATCATACTATCATATTGTTGCCGTCCTCTGTACAGGTGGTTCCTCTGTTTTGGGGTGGGAGTTACTCGAGGTAAAAGGCCCAATACCCAGGCTATGAGTGAAATCTAGGAAACCTAGGAATAGAGTGATTCATGGGAAGCGGGTGGTATGGCGCCACTTAGCGGAACATTGATATCACGAGCAGTTCAGACCCTGGTGGGATATTATCGTTACATACTTCGGGTGTGTATATGATGGTATTCTGCGAAAGGTTATTTATGCTGCGTTTCTTTCGACTTTACCCTGGCCTAGATGACACCCGTGAGTGGGGAGGGAATGATCATTTTAACAGGTACAGATGGTGACTGTTGGTGATTGATGGTGACTCAGATGGTGGCTAATGGTTCCGTGGATCCGAGTCATATTTATAAGTCGGATTTATGGCCGTTTATTTTTGAGACGCCGGAGTGTTGTCCGTGGCATTTATCAGTGGGAATCCGTTTATTTCGGATTCCCCGCGCCGAGATATTTTATCAGTGGGGATCCGTTTATTTCGGATTCCCTGGGCCGATTCAGATGGTGATGGTGTGTCTGATCAGAGACCAGTGGTGATGATGATGTATCTGTCTTCCGTTTATTTCGGAACCCGTGGGTCAGAATTGTGATTGTGTTCCTCAGATGGTTATGATCAGTTCGGAGACCAGATTCAGTGCAGATGATCAGATAGCTTGGAGGATGGCAACGCATTGCATTCATTCATCAGCATCATTACATCTTGCATTAATTGCATCTAACACATGTTTATCCATATGCAGGGACACTTTTGATCGAGATTCTGGTTGAGAGACTTTCTGTTTAGAGATGAGGACCGGCCTGAAATACAACATTGCCTACAGTTTCTTTGATCCAGAGATTGGTGTGCTAAAGGAGATGATAGCATTGATCACTCCCGACCATGTGGGGACGTTTAGAGAGGCATATGGCGGTATCCTGAAGATGGTTTTCAGGCTCACTGACAGTGACAGAAGCGCCATCCATACCCTTCTCCAGTTTTATGACCCGGGGCTGAGATGCTTTGTATTTCCAGATTATCTGTTGGGACCTCTGATGGAGGACTATGCTGGCATCCTGAGTATTCAGATCCGTGATCAGATTCCGTTCCATGTCACCAGAGCAGAGCCTGATGTCCTTGGAATTTCACGTGCTCTTTATTTGAGTCCGGAAACGGTCAAGGAAGGATTGAAGGAAAAGGGGAAGTTACCCGGTTTTCATTTGAGTTTCTTGGAGGCTAATACCAAGGAACATGCTGCTATGGGTAACTGGATGACGGTGTGCGCATTGATTGCTGTGAGCATTTATGGGATTGTTTTGTTTCCTAATCAGAAGAATTTTGTGGACTATAATGCTATCAGATTGTTCATGCAGAAGAACCCTATTCCTACTCTGGTCGGGGATGTTTACTATTCAGTGCATAACAGGAATGAGAAGAGGCGTGGTGGCTTGATCAGATGTTGTTCCCAGTTGCTCTTCAAATGGTTCATGGGGTATTTGCCTTCTCGAGGTGCCTTCGTTCAGATTGATCCTAGTGTCAAGTGGTCCTTCAGGTTGATGGGTCTGCGGGCTGATGATATTTCTTGGACTCATAATGGTCTGGCTGGAAGAGATCTTATATGCAGTTGTGGGAGTTTACCTAATGTGCCTTTGGTAGGAGTTCAGGGTTGCATTAATTACAACCCAATGCTTCTCAGGAGACAGATGGGGTTTGCTATAGAGGGTCCTCCTCTCGGGCAAGAGATTCAGGAGTCCTTCTATTTCCCGATTGATGGTAACCAGACTAAGCTGAGGCAGGTATTGGATGAGTGGCGTGACATTCAGAGGAAGGGTAAGGTTCCTTATGGGGAAGTTAACTGTCAGTATTTTCCACTCTTTGAAAATTGGTTGCGGAAGAGGATTGAAGCTACATTTCTACCATTTCCTGGAGGTGATCCTGCGTGTCCTATGATTGAGGGTCCAAGTTCTTCTGTCAGCATGGAAGAATTCCTTGAGATGAAGAGGGCCAGAGACCAGTTACTTGCAGAGAAAGTTGAGTTGGAGAGAAGTGTTGCTCGTTTTCAGGCAGTTAATCAGGAGATCAAGGTAAAGATGGAAGAACAAGACAAGCGACATGCTTTGGAGGCCAAACGCTTCGAAATGGATACAGCCTACTATGGGGAGATCAGCCAAGCTTTAGCATCATCCAACCGGGAGCACGACATCACGAGGGAGAAGCTGTTCAGAGCATCGAAGGTCATTGAGGATGAGAAGAGGAGGCAAATCCTTGCCAGGGATCAGAGAGAGGAGAGAGTCAGAAGCCTCATTGCTGAGTGGGAGACCAAGCTGAAGGTCAAGGAAGCAGAGAATCTGAAGATCAGGGCTGAGAGAGATCATTATGTTGCTGAGAGAGACCATTACTTCAGACAGATGAAGATTCATCAGAAGGAAGTTGGGAGATTGCAGCAGGAGAACACCGAGCTCAGGTTCGCCGCAGAGTTCGCGAGGATGGAAGGCGAGATAGGGCCATCTGCGGGACCCTCATCCAGTTAGATCTTTCATTTGTGTTGGATTACCGTCAGGCTTGTTGACGGAATTCACTTGTCTGTATTTCTTTCCTATTCTGGAGGATTGTATCTGACCTTATCTGGTTGATGTATGACTATTGCACTGATTGTGCACTTTTGCTATGTGATGGTGATTTTTCATTCAGTGATTGGTTTTCAAGCTTTATTTGCTTTGCTGTATGCACTCTCACGAGCACACACATGGTTGGGGGTATCATGCTAAATCACATATCTCCAATCTGCACGATAAAATCAGACGCTGAATATCAGAATATTGATGCCGGATTATTATTTGTCTCAGTGATGCCAGGATCGAGAGACAAAGTGTCCTTCATATGAATAGACACTGCATCCATGCATTGATCATAATGACTGTGCTTTATTTTGCAGGTGTTTGTTATTAACGTGCTTGCTTGTGACAGGAATCATTGCTCGCGCTCGAAGGACAGTACCTTTGCGCTCAACACGCCCTCACAGATATTATACCAGAAGGAATACTCCCAGACTCATGGAGCTTCCCAGTGCTGATATGCTTGAACTGAAGGATAAAATGAACGAGCTGATCAATATAATGCAAGGCTTTGCAATTGGTCAGAAAGCGTTGGCAGATAAAGTTGAGAAACTCGAGCGGGTTTCTGCAGCAAACAGTGGGGTCAACCTGGATGGAGTCTCCAACCAGGGGCAGGGATCTCGTGATGGTGGAAAGAGGACAACAGTTGGTCTGGTGAATAATGCTGGTGGTGTTGGTGGCCAACCGGGGCAGAATACGAAAGACAACTTTGTGCCTCCGTTTTATGGTTTTGACGAAGATCAGGAGGAAGATAGAGAGGCTGACCAGTTCTCTATGCGAAATGAGCCTTTTGTGCCTTATGACATTCCTCCTCAGAACAAGGAAATTCAGCTGCTGGCTGAGAAGATAAAAGTGCTTGAGAGCTATGCCACGCCTGGGATGGTAAACATGTCCAACATGGGATTGGTGGAGGGAATTGTGATTCCTCAGAAGTTCAAGGCGCCTGCGTTCGATAAATACAACGGTAGTTCCTGCCCGGAAACTCATCTCCAGGCATTTGTCCGCAAAATCTCAGCATACACCGCGGATCAAAAACTGTGGATGTACTTTTTCCAGGACAGCCTGTCTGGAGGCTCCTTGGAATGGTACACCAAGTTGAGATCGTCCGATATCAAAAGCTGGCAAGATTTGGGAGATGCTTTCTTTAAGCAATACCAATTTAATGCTGATATGGCTCCGAGTCGTACCCAGCTGCAGGGTATGTCTCAAAAGCATAACGAAGGATTCAAGGAGTATGCTCAGCGATGGAGAGAACTGGCTGCGAGGGTGCAACCTCCTCTGGTGGACAGGGAGATGTCGGATTTGTTTATGGGGACATTGCAGGGGCCCTTTGCGGAAAGAATGGTAGGATGTCCTGTGACCAACTTCTCAGATATAGTGGTAGTTGGAGAGCGTATTGAAAGTTGGTTAAAACTGGGCAAGATCCAGAGTGGTGCGTCTTCTTCTTCTTCAGGTTCGAAAAAGCCATTCGGTAGTAATGGTGGGCAGAGGAAGAAGGAAGGAGACACCAGTGCAGTCTATACACAACGTGGACCCAGTAGGGACCGTTACTTCCAGCACAATGCTGCGGTAACAATTCCTGCTGAGTCTCAGCCAGCACAGCAACAACAGCAGCAACAGCAACAGAGACAACAACCCTTTCAGCAGAGGCAGCAAAGGGCTGGTTATCAGATCCGTGGCAGAGCACAGGATCGTCAGTTTGATAGGCCTCCAGTGAGCTATGCTTTCTTGTTTAAGAAGCTGCAGGATTTGGGCCTTGTGCAAACTAGAACTCTGGCACCTTTGAGACCTGATCAAAGGCCGCCCAGTTATGATGAGAATGCTAAATGTGAATTCCACTCGGGTGCGCCCGGGCACAACATTGAGAACTGTAAAGCTTTTAAGCACACAGTTCAAGACTTAGTGGATTCCAAGGCGATTAATTTTGCTCCATCCCCCAATGTCAATGCAAATCCCATGCCTGCGCATGGTCAAAGGGGGGTGAACGCAATTTCTGAGGAAAATAGGGTTGGACTGTCTGAGGTTGATCAACTGAGGACGCCTTTGGCTGAGTTGAAAAGACAATTGTTGATGAATGGGGTATATCCGGGCTGCGGGTCTGAGTGTGCTGAGTGCACTACTTCTGCAAACGGTTGTGAGCTTCTGCGGAAGCATGTCCAGGGGCTGATGGACGCAGGGGTTATTCTGATTGAAAGGGCTGGTGAAGAGAAGGAAGAGGTTTCCACCATAACCATTTTCTACGATCCGGTTGATTTGTCTAACCTGGTGGAGGAGGCTCCAGTTACCATCACGGTACCTGGGCCGATTCCATACGACAAAGAGGATGCCGTGCCATGGCATTATGGGGGAGAGGTATATTGTAATGGTGAGAGGTTGGAAGAACAATCTGCTAGTGAAACCACCGTGCTAAAGGTGGATAATGCCGGTCCCAGCGGTTTCACTCGCAGTGGAAGGCTGTTTGCTCCCGATGCTTTGAGGAGGGGGGAGGAAGAAAAAGATAAAAAGGAAAAGGCCGAGGCTTTAGCCAGGGCAAAGGGAAAGGCTGTGGCAGATAGTGGTAGTACTCCTGTGATGACACCGGCGCCCGCGGGGTCGGATAACAAAATTGATGATGATGCGGAGGAGTTCCTCAGAATCATTAAAAAGTCAGAGTATAAATTGGTGGATCATTTGCAGCAGACTCCTTCAAAGATTTCAATTCTTTCACTGCTGTTGAGTTCTGAGGGACATAGGGAAGCTCTGTTAAAGATTCTGAAGAAAGCTTATGTGCCTCAAGAGATCACGATCAACCAACTAGAGACGGTCGTATCCAACGTGCATGCTAGCCATGGGTTGGGCTTTACTGATATGGATTTGACCGTGGATGGAAGGAACCACAATCGGGCTTTACACATTGCAATGGAATGCAAAGGAGCCGTGCTTTCGCATGTGCTGGTTGATACCGGCTCTTCTTTGAACGTGTTGCCTAAGAAAGCCTTGGCCAAATTGAACTGTGAAGGGCTGATTTTGACCCCGACTGATTTGATAGTGCGTGCATTTGATGGGTCAAAGCGAGCCGTATTCGGGGAGGTGGAGTTACCAGTAAAGATTGGCCCGGAGGTGTTTAAGTCAACCTTCTATGTTATGGACATCCAGCCAGCCTACAGTTGTTTGTTGGGTAGGCCATGGATCCATGCTGCGGGAGCAGTTACATCGACTTTGCACCAGAAGCTGAAGTATATCTGGGAGGGCCAGGTCGTTACTGTTTGCGGAGAAGAAGACATCTTTGTCAGCCACCTGTCTTCGTTCAAATACGTTGAGATGGACGGCGAGATATGGGAGACGCCTAGCCAGGCATTTGAAACCGTTAAAGTGGAGAATGCTCTGTTTGCGAAGCAAGAGGAAGAGAAACCGTCCATCGCTTCCTATAAGCAGGCTGCTGAGGTGGTTAAAAGCGGAGAAGCTCCAGGCTGGGGCAGAGTAATGGAGGTTCCTGAGAAGAAGGACCGATTCGGGGTTGGATATAAGCCGAGCCGAGGCTCTGAGCCGAGCAGAGGGGGTCGTGTGCGTGTAACTTTCACCAGTGCTGGAATGCTGGATCCGGATCACATCTGCATGCTGGGTGAAGACTCTGACAGCGACTGTGACATGGATCAATGGATAACGCCGTGCGAACCAGGGATTGAAATCCGCAACTGGAAGGCCGAAGAGATCATCCGGGTCACTCTCCTCGAAGAGTAATATTTTTCTTGTTTCTTTCTTATTTGCATGCAAACCATGCGTGTTGCCCGACACGTAATGGTCCATTGTAAGGGCCTCCTCATGTTCATAAATTTGTAAGATTTTGCATCATTAATAAAAGGATGTTTTTTAGTCAAAAGCGGTGTTCCCTGTTTTTCATTTATTTTTGCAGTTTAAAAAATAAAAACGAAATAAAAATGGCAATGTTTTCATTTTTCTTTTTCGATTTCTCACACCGGTTCTAAAGCAGTGCATGAATCAACATTCATGCAGATGCAATTCCTCTCCGGATCTCATTGATAACAATCCTGTTACACCCTCGTATGACTTCGACAATCCGATCTATCTTGCTGAAGAAGAAGACGAAGAAGATTGTGAACTGCCAGGGGAATTAGCCAGGTTGTTAAAACAAGAGGAGAAGGTGATTCAGCCACATGAGGAACAGATTGAGGTTGTGAATCTGGGTACCGATGAGGTTAAGAAAGAAGTGAAAATCGGGGCTGCTTTGGAGGAAAGTGTTAAGAGCAGATTGGTAGTGTTGTTGAAAGAGTATGTCGACATCTTTGCCTGGTCTTATCAAGATATGCCAGGGTTGGATACCGATATCGTTGTGCACAAGCTACCGTTGAGAACAGATTGTCCTCCAGTGAAGCAGAAGTTGCGCAGAACTCGACCTGACATGGCAATGAAAATTAAAGAGGAAGTGCAGAAGCAGTGGGATGCTGGTTTCCTTGCTGTCACTAATTATCCGCCATGGGTTGCGAACATTGTTCCAGTCCCGAAGAAGGATGGGAAGGTGAGAATGTGTGTGGACTACCGAGATCTGAATAGAGCTAGTCCGAAAGATGATTTTCCACTACCTCACATTGACGTGTTGGTAGATAATACAGCTCAATTCTCGGTATTTTCCTTCATGGATGGCTTTTCTGGCTATAATCAGATCAAAATGTCGCCAGATGATATGGAGAAAACAACGTTCATTACACCGTGGGGCACCTTTTGTTACAAGGTAATGCCATTTGGTCTCAAAAACGCCGGTGCTACTTATCAGAGAGCTATGGTGACTTTGTTTCATGATATGATTCATCATGAAATTGAATGCTATGTTGATGACATGATAGCAAAGTCCCAGACAGAAGAGGGGCATTTGGTAGATCTGGCCAAGTTGTTTGACCGGCTGAGACAATTCAGACTGAGGTTGAATCCGAATAAGTGCACGTTCGGAGTGCGGTCCGGTAAACTGCTGGGGTTCATTGTAAGTGAGAAAGGAATTGAGGTTGATCCTGCAAAAGTAAAAGCAATAAAAGAAATGCCTGAACCGAGAACAGAGAAGGAGGTTCGTGGTTTCTTAGGTAGATTGAACTACATTTCACGGTTCATATCTCACTTAACAGCCACGTGTGAACCGATATTCAAATTGTTGAGAAAAGATCAAACGGTTAGGTGGAATGATGATTGCCAAGCGGCGTTTGAAAAAATAAAAGAGTATTTGCAGGAGCCTCCGATTCTGATGCCTCCTGTGGAGGGAAGACCGTTAATTCTGTACCTGACAGTCCTCGAGGGGTCTATGGGGTGTGTATTGGGGCAGCATGACGAGTCTGGTCGAAAAGAGCATGCCATATACTACCTTAGCAAAAAGTTTACCGACTGTGAAACAAGATATTCACTGCTCGAGAAAACTTGCTGTGCTTTGGTCTGGGCTGCTCGCCGACTAAGGCAGTACATGTTGGTTCATACCACTTTGTTGATTTCCAAGATGGATCCGATCAAGTACATTTTCGAGAAGCCAGCATTGACCGGACGGGTTGCAAGGTGGCAAATGATTTTGACAGAATATGATATTCAGTACACCTCTCAGAAAGCGATCAAGGGGAGTGTATTGTCTGATTACCTCGCCCAGCAACCCATTGATGATTATCAACCGATAAAGTTTGAATTCCCTGATGAGGACATCATGTTTCTCAAATCGAAAGATTGCGAGGAACCGATCCCGGAGGAGGGGCCTGACCCTGAATCCAAATGGATTCTGATGTTTGATGGGGCCGTTAACGTGAACGGAAGCGGTGTTGGTGCTGTTTTGGTTACGCCGAAAGGATCCCATATTCCTTTTGCTGCCCGGCTAACATTTGAGTGTACCAACAACGTAGCTGAATATGAAGCTTGCATATTGGGTATTGAGGAGGCTATTGATTTGAGAATCAAGAACCTTGCGATATATGGAGATTCAGCTCTGGTGATAAATCAGGTTAACGGAAAATGGTATACGCATCAATCTCATTTGGTTCCGTATCGAGATTATACGAGGAGATTGTTGACGTTTTTTACTAAGGTGAAGATGCATCACGTGCCCAGAGAGGAGAACCCTTTGGCAGATGCTTTGGCTACTCTGGCCGCCTTGATTAAGGTGCAGAGGTGGAATCAGTTCCCCCATGTTGAAGTGGGACGTCTGGATAGACCGGCTTATGTGTTTGCTGTTGATACGGCCTCTGATGATGAGAAACCGTGGTATTATGATATCAAGCGCTATCTAGAGACTCAAGAGTATCCTGAGGGAGCATCGAAGAAAGATAGAAAGACTCTGCGGAGGTTAGCCATGGTGTTCTACCTGAATAAGGATGGGGTTTTGTATAAGCGGAATTTTGATTGGGTCTTGCTCAGATGTGTTGATGATGCAGAAGCAAGCCAATTGATGAAAGAGGTTCATGAGGGATCGTTCGGTACCCATGCCAGTGGGAATGCAATGGTGAAGAAGCTGCTGAGAGCAGGTTATTATTGGATGACAATGGAGGCCCAATGTTTTAATTTCGTGCGGAAGTGTCATAAATGCCAGATTTATGCTGATAAGGTGCACGTGCCTCCAAATCCGTTGAGCTTAATGTCGTCTCCATGGCCGTTTGCTATGTGGGGCATTGATATGATTGGAAAGATAGAGCCTACGGCTTCGAATGGGCACAGATTCATATTAGTGGCTATTGATTACTTCACCAAGTGGGTAGAAGCAGCCTCTTATACGAATGTGACGAAGCAGGTTGTTGCTAGATTTCTCAAGAGAGACATCATTTGCCGATATGGAGTTCCCGAGAGAATCATTACTGATAATGGTTCTAACTTGAATAATAAGATGATGGCAGAGCTGTGTCGGGAATTCAAGATTGAGCATCACAATTCTTCTCCCTATCGTCCGAAGATGAATGGGGCGGTTGAGGCAGCCAACAAGAATATAAAGAAGATTGTGCAGAAAATGGTGGTAACCTACAAGGATTGGCATGAGATGTTGCCGTTCGCATTGCATGGGTATCGAACGTCGGTACGCACATCTACTGGGGCAACTCCGTTCTCGTTGGTATATGGGATGGAGGCTGTATTACCCGTTGAGGTTCAGATTCCCTCTTTGAGAGTCCTGATGGACGTGAAATTGCAAGAGGCTGAATGGGTAAGGACCCGGTACGAAGAATTGAGCCTGATAGAGGAAAAGAGGCTAGCAGCCATCTGTCATGGGCAGTTGTACCAGCAGAGGATGAAGCGTGCTTTTGACAAGAAGGTGCGACCTCGGGTGTATCACGTAGGTGATATGGTGCTGAAAAGGATCCCTCCTCCTCAAAACGATCGAAGGGGCAAATGGACACCGAATTATGAAGGTCCATTCGTGGTCAAGAAGGTTTTCTCTGGAGGAGCCTTGTTGTTAACGACCATGGATGGTGAAGATTTCCCATCCCCTGTGAATGCGGACGCGGTTAAAAAATACTTCGTATAATTGACCCGCTGGACGAAAAGAATAAAATAGTCCAGGCAAAAATGGGCATCCCGGCGAACCAAAAACAGAAAAGAGGTTCGGGCAAAAATTAGGGATAAAAATGAAAATGTACACCCGGCAAGTCGAAAACCTGAGAAGGCGACTTGGGCAAAAATGGGTATCCCGGTGGACTGAAAACCCGAAAGGGGGGTCCAGGCAAAAGAGGGATTGAAACGAACAACTGCGTCTAGCATGATCGTTTGCGCTTTGGTTAAAGCATCATGGATAATACCCGGTAGGGATCAGTTGGAATCGTCTTGTTCAGAAAGCAGAAAGCATGGAGAGTCTGAGGACATATGGGGTGTAACCGAGTTGGAACTCGATGAGATCACGGGTTTCACATTGCCATTAGGATAGATTTTTCCTTTTGAGCGCAATTACCTCTTTTCAGGAATTGCTTCCTTTTGTATTGCTCATTTGAGCCACACACTTTTCCAATCAATAAAATGCACATTCAGTCAAATAATTTTGTTTTTGTTTTTCATAACCGCTTTGATTGCAAAAACATCCAGATATTTTTGATAAAGAATCTTTGCATTTTAAAACATACAGGTTTCCTTCCAATGCATGTTTATAAGATTGAAAGCTTGAAATCTTATTTGGAAGGTTGAGTGACCCAAGTGTTGAAATCTTGACACGCCTGGGGCACGGTTTTATCTGACGGTCTGTTTTGCAGGAACTGTTAGGTATTCGTCACTCACTTGCAGGTTGTGATATGGAAGCTTTGTAACAGATCCCTAGAGAGTTCGCTCAGGGACGAATGAATGAAAAGCGACGAAGTGACGTTGAGGCGTACGACGATCCTTGGTGGTAACCAAGAAGACTCTTCAAAATCGGAAGATTGGAAAGTATGTAATTCCCCGCAGAGTTCGATCAGGGACGAGTGCACGAAGAAGGGTGACGAAGAGACGACGAGAGACGTCCGGCGACCTTTGAAATTAATCAAGAAGACTCTTCAAAGTCGGAAAATTGAAATTTCTGTATAAATCCCAGGAGTACGTTTCTCGTCGAGCGCGGAGCGACTTGGAATACAAGATGATGGAGCAGAAAAGGTCCAGATGAGTCTGGGAATTCTCAAAAGTGGAAAGCTGATACGAGACTGGAAGGTGGATACTGTGGTTCGATGCGTCGATGGGTGTTCTATACCAACTTTTCTCATTTTCCAGCTAGGTCCCCAAGCAGAGTTATAGGGCTAGCTCCCCAGCAGATCCAATGTCTGTGGACTTCTCCAGCCGAGTCAGGATGGTTATCCCCGGCAGGTTTACAATGGTGTTCCTCAGCAGCCAGGCCTGAGGGTAGCAGTTCCCCGAGTGGAGCGGGTTTCAATGAAATATATCTCCAGCAGTGTTCATCCTACCTGAGGATTGGACAAGTTTCCGTAGCGGACGGATGGATTTTTGCATCCCCAGCTGAGCGGATTATACCTATGGGTTGCATGGGTTGTCCCCAGCGGAGTAGTATTCGTTTCCCTAGCAGGGTCAGGATGGTTACCCAGCAGGTGATAGAGTGGGGAATCCCCAGGTGAGTCCGGAGATTGCTATTCCCCTAGCAGAGCCTCTGTGAGTGTTTCCCCAGTGAAGTCAACAGGTATCTGTGAGGGTTTTCCCGAAGCGGAGTCAGTATTGATATCCTCAGCAAGTCAAAGATTGTTGTATTCCCCACAGAGTGTTGGTGGTGCTTATCCCCAGCAGTTTCTCGAGTGGATTGGGTGCAAAGGAGGTTCTTCCCCAGCAAGGGTTGCCTTATTCCCCGCAGCAGCGTTATTCCCCAGCAGGGTGGAAATCCGAGTGGTGGCGAGTTCTCAGCAGAGTGTCTCGTATTCCCCAGAAGGGTCCCTTGAGGGGGATGTTTTTGTTTTTTATGCATTCATCATGAAGAAATAACATGGCATATTGCATAGAAAAATAAATAATAGCGTAGCATTTCCATAATTATGGAGCATTACGCAGAAAAAATCAATCATACATCATTGCAAGCATAAGCTAGTCTCAAGCCGTGGTTACCGTTTGAGGAGTGGTTTTGGCCAGACAGTGAAGGTGTTACTCCGAGGAGTTTAGCCTTATAATTTGAGTAAAGGTATTTCCCCAGTAGTGCGATACTGGAGGAGGTTTTCCGTCGAGCCGAGATGGGAAATGTTTGGCGTTCAGCGCAATTCAAGCCGTGGTTACCGCTTGGAGTCTTTATTTCGCCTGAGGGTGAGGGTGTTACTCTGAGGAGTCTAGCATCAGGACGTCAGGTCAGCAGTGTTCCCCAGTAGTGCAATATTGGAGGAAATGTTTCCGTCGGGCAGAGATGGAAATAAAATCAGAAGACGTTACGCGATCAGCGCGATTTCGGGGTTCAACTGGAGAAAAGGAAGTGTTGCGGCATTTTCTGGGGTTCAAATGAAGATGGAGTTGAAGATTACATCCGGGATGAGGTCCTTAGGATTATCTTCTGTTCATGTGTCACCGTAGACTCTGGCTGAGGCCAATGGAGGTCGTTATAGGTGTCTTCTGAGGAAGAGATACACATGTTACCTTCCTTTGTGAAGGTATACCCTCTGACATGTCGCCCTCAGAGTGGTTTGGTGTTATTTCCGACGTTGCTAGCGGAATTATCACGAGAGATGGGAGAAAAGGACATGCTGAGGCATTTTCCTGGGGATCAAATGGAGAAAAGGAAATGTTGAGGCATTTTCTGGGGTTCAAATGGAGAAAAGAAGATGTTGAGGCATTTTCTGGGGTTCAAATGGAGAAAAGGATATGTTGCGGCATTTTCTGGAGAACGGGGTTCATATTGGCGATCGCGGGTTATCGTCAGCATCATGCATACCATCACACATCATCAGTATTTTATCACATAAGCATATTAGATCATGCCAAATAACAACCCCAGTATTAGCACACTCTACTAATACCTACACTACTCAAAACAACGGGAAATGATCCCTAATATACCATACATCAGCTAAATTACATTACTCAGCTGAACAGCTAAAAACTGCACAACAACAGCTCAGGAAAATCACAATCCTGCCCATACGCGTATTGCCTATTCCCATACGCGTATGGCCCATCTCCTGACCAATTCCCATACGCGTAACACCATCTCATACGCGTATGTTACGCGTATCACTTCCCCATACGCGTACCAACAGAGACCAAAACACGTTCAAAACATCATCTTCCTCATCCATACGCGTATTGCCTAGTGCCATACGCGTACCAGACCATCTCATACGCGTATTGCCTAGTGCCATACGCGTATGACCAGAAACCAGAATTTCCAGATCTGCTCTGGTTTTCTCTGCTACGAGATCTATCCAATTCCACCTTCCACAGTCCAATTTCACCCAATATTCGTCCATATCATATAACACAATTCATATCCTATTCGATTTCACAAATTCTAACATTTTGACATCTAATTCCTACGAATTTCCTTCGATTATAATCCAAATTTCGTTCACTCAAAAGTTCACAATTTCATCATGCATCATTCTAATCAGAGGCAAATCAATGGTTTATCACTACCCATTACATATTATCCCATAATACCCATTAAACGATGATAAACCCCCCTTACCTGAGTTAATCCGGCAAATCTCTGAGCTTCAAGTTTTTCCTCTCTCCAACCCTTGTTCTCTTGCTCTTTGCCCTCTTTCCACTTTTTTGTCTCTTTTTCCTTTTCACGTGAAAAATAACTCTTTTTACCAAATGGGACCTTTTCTAATTCCAACTTTTATTCCAATAATAATAATAATCCAATAATTTCAATTATTTAATTAAATTAATAAATATAATATTAACTTAAATTAAATAATTATCTTATTTTTATCGGGGTGTTACATTAACCGGTTAACACTGTTTGAAAAGTGGAAAACTGATATTTTAAATATTGTGAACAATCGATGGTTGGCCTATATTGGTGTATGATATAAGAGGGATCAAATTCCCGTTGTTTTGAGCAGTGTAGGTATTAGTAGAGTGTGCTAATACTGTGATTGATTATGTGGCATGACATAATATGATTCTGTGATAATTGTATTGATGATGTATGATGGTGTGCATAATGTTGTGAATATATCTATTATGTATGCTATTGTGAATGGACTGTTTATGGCTTAGAGTGTGAGCATATGTCCATTGTGGATTGTTGATGGTTGCATGCTAGGTGATTTAGCGTGCATAATATGGCCTTTATGGTGGTAGCTAATTCCCATGGTGAGGAATTAGTGAGTGAATTATTGTGGATTATTGTTGATGTTTGCATGCTAGGTGATTTAGCGTGCATGGCATAGCCCTTGGGGTGGTAGCTAATTCCCATGGTGAGGAATTAGTGATGTGAGTCACTAGGTCTCAAATGAGTGGGACTAGTGAGCTTGGTAGCCGTATCTGGATTTGATCGGTGAGGTTGAACTATATGTTCACGAATAGTCGGTACCGCATGCATGGAGTCTCATTGCATAATGTATGTATGGCGTATAATATGAATGGATGTATTCCAATATTATACGTGTGTTTTGTGTTGTGTTGAATATGATTGTGATTATGAGTTGGTGTTGCCGTTACTGAATGTGTGATCTGATTAGGGTGATGAAATGTGTTAATTTACTTAGCATTACATGATATTTTATAATGCTTATTATATCGATTGAGGAACTCACCCTTACAACTATGTTTTCAGGTAACGAGCAGTGATTGAGTAGAAGCTAGTGATTGGAGTGTAGCGTAGTTCCTTAGTGAGTCATGCTCTGGTAGATGTAACATCGGGACGGGATGTTTTACTTGTTTTCATTTGGTTGTTGAACAACTTTACATGTAATGTGTTACATGGCTTGTATGTTGTTAGATTTCTAACCACTGCGTATTGTGCAATGTTTTGTTTTGATAAATAAATGAGCATGACGAACTATTTTGATGAATGGTGTGAAGTGTCAAGTGTGACACCCTTAAATTGCATATCTACTCTGATTCATATTTTGTTGCTTTAATTAATTATTGGGGTATTTTAGAAGGGTGTTACAACAACCCCCTAGCTATTAGGGGCAAATGATGACAAATATATCAAATACCACTTGACCTTCAATCGGACCTTCACACCAACCATCATTGCATCATGTCGGCACTCAAAGATCTCAAACACCTCATGGAAATCGTGGGAGACCTCGAAGAGAGGCTAACGTGTAACACCCCAATTAAAATAAGATAATTATTTAATTTAAATTAATATTTTATTTATTAATTTAATTGAATAATTGGAATTTTGGATTATTATTATTATTTTGGGAATAATAATTATTGGAATAATTATTTATTGGAATATATAAGTTGGAATAAAAAGTCCCAATTTTGGAACAAGGGTTTTCACGTGAAAAGGAAAAGAGAAGCGGCTGAAAGAGAAAAAGGGCAAAAGGCAGAACAAGAGAAGAGGAAGAGCTTGAAGCTGCAGAATTTGCCGGATTAACTCAGGTAAGGGGGGTTTATCGTTGATTTAACGGGTATTATATGATAATATGTCATGGGTAGTGATAGACCTTTGAATTACCTCTGAATTGGATGATTAGGGTGAAATTGTGAACTTTTGGGATGAATGAAATTGGGGAAGAATCGAGAGGAAATTCGTAGGAATTTGATGTAAACGTGTTAGGTTTGGTGTAATCAAATAAGATACGAATTGTGTTGACAATGAGGACGATTAATTGATGTAAATTGGACTGTGGAAGGTTGGATCGGATAGGTTTCGTAATAGGGAAAACCATTGTAGACCTGAAATCTGTTTTCTGTAGCAGAGGGTTCTGTTCGCGCGCGATTCGCGGCGCGAAGCCCCGTTCGCGGCGCGAACTTGTAACATCTCAAAATTTGCCCTCCTCTTCTTAAAAAAAAAAAAAAAAAAAAAAAAAATTTTTTTTTTTTTGCAGGCTATGAGTCGACGCATAGGGTCAGCGCATAGACCACGGGTCAGCGCATAGCAGGCTATGAGTCGACGCATAGGTCAGCGCATAGGCTTCGGGTCGACGTATAGCAGGCTATGAGTCGACGCATAGCAGGCTATGAGTCGACCGCTCGCGCGAAAATGCAGTTTTCTGGGTATTTTTTGCTGTGTGGAGCTGTTTTTTGGTTGTTAAGTTAGTTATTTTCCAGATTTTGTTCACATAACTCATTTTTCACTAATTTCACTTCATTTTGCTAATTGAGGTGATTAAGGATGGATTAAGTTGGAGTATATATTCCTAATCATAACAAACTCCTAAGAGAAGACACACTTTCCAAAACCAGATCTGAAAACTCATCACATTCTCTCAATTTCCTCAAGAATACAAAACCTTCAACTTCATCAAACTTCATCAAATCTTGATCAATCTTCGAAATTCTTCTTGCATTGATCTTGTATCATCATCTTCTACATCTGTTTTTGCTTCTCATCATCAATCAAGCCTCCAAACACGACTGTTCAAAGAAGCATCATTCATGGTGGATTGTGATTTCGCGCGTTAGGAGCTGTTTCAATCAAACCTAATCGCATCATTCAACTCCCTGAAGCATCTAGTTCATCTGTTTGAGGTTGAAGCACGCAAAGAACAGCTAGAACACCACTGCCATTACAGGTATGTGATTTTTTCGAGTGTCACGATTCTTCAAGTGCTTAGGTGCGTTTTGTAGAGCATAGAACGTAGGTTATGGTGATGTGAGTAGTTTAGCAAATGATGCACTGTAGGCTAAGAGATCTGGATTTGAAATTATGAACCAAAACCCTAAGTTGATCGATTCATGAGATAGAGGAACTTTTAGGTTAAATTGAGTTGATATTTGAGATCTACGTGGTGAGACGAGTCCAACGGTTATCCATTTGCTTGTTTTGGTGAAAGTTTTGTGTTCATGTGTTCTTCGTGTGCTGGAGGAAGAAGAGGAAGTTTTCTGAAAATTGTTGAGTTTGATCTTCATTCTCGTTTGAAAATTTAAACTACCTGTTTCCCGCTCCCGCCTTAATTAATTACAATAATGCCATTGGATATTCATTTTAATTTAATAAATTCATAAAAAATCATTAACATGTTTAAAAATTCATAAAAAATTGTAGAAAATTCAGAAAAATATGGAAATTTTTTCTATAGCTTCCTTGTTGAGTGTAGGTTTTTTTTGACCTATTGGTCAAAGTTGTGCTTGGGGAATATTTTATTTGACCTAGGGTTTTCCATTGTATGTCCATTTTTGATACATGTTTGTAATTTGATCATGAAATGCTCATAATGTAGAATAAATTCTTGAAAATTTTTGTGGTGGTTCTTGACTCATTGAGGATTATTTATATGTAAATTTCATGAATTTTTGATACCTGGTTAGAGAGCAGAAAATTCTGGAACTTAGGTGTGACAATTTGTGTCACACCTCTCGATGTCAACTTGTTGAATTTAATTGGATGACCTATGCATGTTGGAATTGGCTGAAATTTTGCATGATGACTTGTTGACATGTTAGGATGCTTGATGAATTTTTGTAGGATTTTTCACTGTATTTTCAATTTAATCTTGATTTTTCATTTCTGGTCGTTGAAATTGCAAGCTCATGTGACATAGGTTGGTAGATTGATTGGGAAATCCTCATATTGTATTGTATGGCCATGAAATTTGATATGCATGAACTAGACACATGTTAGGACCTCCCTGTTTTGGTCTCATCCATTTCTTTTTTGTTTTCAATGAGATATGAATTTTTGAAGTGGATGTATGCATTGATGGTGTGAATTGAAGCATGAAATTGTGTCTGTTTTTGTTGATTTTCATTGACATGGTTCCATTTGCCCAATTAAGCTCAAATTTGACATGGTAGACCTTGATTGACCCCTGTTTAGGTGTATTTAATTTGAGAATTTTTGGATTTATTTTGATAGGGATTTGAATGCAATACTTCTGTTTGTATGTTTGGTGGTTCATTTGGCATCATTTGATTTCTTTTGTGCATGAATTGAATATGATGGATGATATAAACATGAGACCAATGATGTTGGCTCTTGTTTGATGATAATTTGATGTTGGTTGATGAATACCTTGCTGTTTTAGATTTTTTCTTGCTTTTGGACCCTAGGCTTGGCCTAGTGGTCTAGGTGCTAATATTTGCTTGATTTTTCAGGATCAAAAAAGCAATGTATATGGAGAATGATCCAAATCAATTTTAATTGATGTTGTTGATATTTGTACACTAACATAACATTGTTTTGTAGGTTGGAGCTTGGGCTTGAGCCTTGAGCTTGCTTTGTGTTGTATTGTTTAAACTGTTTGATTGTTTGCTGTATAGTTTGTCTGATTGAGTATTGACTGAGTTTGATTGTTTCCAGGTACTTTAGTTGCTCAGTTCCTTGTGAACTATTGCTTTGCTTTGCGTTGCTTAAGCAACTTGCATTGAGGTAAGTCCTCTTGACTTCATGTAGTCTGGAGACCCGGCTGTTACCGGGCCGGGCAAATAAATGTCTGAAGTCCTCCTTAAGAGGCAATGATTGTGTATGTTTATTTTTAAGCCAAGCAGGAAAAGCCCTTCAAGTAAGGCAATTGGTGGAAGGTAGGGACAAGCAACCTGTCCCCCACTATTCAGTTGAGTCTTCTCCTTGCTCCCATTACATGGTTGTAGCATTGAGATCAAAAGCCCAAGATCCTGTGCAGTGCACATTGTGTCTGAGTCATCGAGTATAAAAGGGTTCCCCTATTCTGGACCCATGCTCATTTGTCAGCTCTCCCTGGTTAGGGATATGAGCTGTGAGGTCTGATCCTCACTTCATCCTTTCATCTGCTTCACCTTAGCCTCGTAATGGCAAGGTTAAGAGCAAAACCAGCCTGTACAGACGACTCGCTTCGGCGGTCAAACCCCATTGATTGAGCCTCTTGTTTGGTTATAGTGGGTGTTTTGTGATTATTTGATTGACATGTTTGTTTGAGATACCTGTTCTCATTCGATGATATATGATTGTATGCTTGTGTGCTAGCTTCTTTCCTGGTTAGGTTAGTTTGCTTATGCAAGTAGGATAGAAAACCGAACTTAGGGTTAACGATGCATGACAACATTAGGCTCGAGTCTCAGCTCCCTAGTTGTGTATCTTTCCCCGGTTTCTGGTTAGCAATTTAGTCCCTTTCAGGGGAACTACATCGCCCTGATCCTCGTGCCAGACGAGGTATGTAGGCAGGTGGTCGTGCGAGACCACTCCGGGCAACTTTTTTCTTTTTTGCGTGCGTTTACTTGTTATCTGACTGTGTGTTTTGGCTCGGATGCCGACGTAAGCCCAGGGATTGGCAATCGGGCTCCATGTTTGCCCTTTTGAGTGTGTTTTGGTTCGGATGCCGACGTAATTCCATCCAGTGGTTGTCGGGCTCCATGTTTGCCACCCTTGCATGTGTATGATTGTTTTGTGTTGTTTGGCGTGCGTAAGCCGAACTACAGTGGCTCTGATTCTTGTTCAGACAAGATATGTAGGCCTAAGGTGCGACGCCTTATCGAGCCCGTTTCTCTTAACCCCACCTGCGTTCCCCGTGTGTGTGTGTGATGTTTAGCAACCTTTTCTTTATTCTAGGACGTGGATCCCGTCGAGTACGACGGACGTGAGGGGTGCTAATACCTTCCCCTCGCGTAACCGACTCCCGAACCTTTTCTCTCTGGTCGCGAGACCATGTCTTTCCAGGTTTCTCTGAGCGTTTCCTTTCCCTATCTTGGGATAAATAACGTTTAGTGGCGGCTCTGTGTGTTTTTATTTTGAGTCTCGCCGGTTGATTTTTCGCAGGATGCGACAGAACTGTCAATTCCAGAAGGGTTCTGTAACACACCGTTCGCGGCGCGAACCCTGCTGCGCGGCGCGAACTGTGCTGTGCAGAAGTGGATATTAAATTGTGATTTCCTGTGTTATGGTGGTGCAGTTTTTGGCTGTTTAGGCTGAGTGATGTGACTTAGCTGGGGACTGATGTAATAGGGATCATTTCCCGTTGTTTTGAGTGGCATAGGTATTAGTAAGGTGTGCTAATACTATGATTGATTATATGGCATGATATGAGTTGCTTTTGTGATAAAATGTGATGATATGTGATGATGTGTATAATGCTTATTATATTGATTGAGGAACTCACCCTTACACCTATTTTTCAGGTAACGAGCAGTGAGTTGAGTAGGAGCTAGTGCTTGGAGTCTAGTGTAGTCTCCTAGTGGGTCATGCTCTGATAGATGTAACATCGGGATGGGTTGTTTGAATATTTTATTGATTGGTTGTGAACCATTTTGCATGTAATATGTTACATGATGTGAATAATTGAATTGATTTTATCCGCTGCGTATTATGCAGATACTTTATAATTTGGATTAAATAAATGAGCATGACAGGATATTCTGATGATGGTTATGAAATGATTGTGTGACACCCTTCGGGGCATAATTACTCTGATTGATTTATTATTATTTTAATTAAATAATTTGGGGTATTTAGAAGGGTGTTACATTAGTGGTATCAGAGCATCGTCGGTCGTGTCGAGTCGTAATTATTCTGTTTTCCCTGTACGGGATAGGTGTTGTGTGACCCTATCAGTACTTATTGTTTTGGCTTGTTGGGTTTTCAGAATAGAGATGGCTGGAAGAGGTAGAGATGATGCTGCGATTGCTGAGGCTCTGGGTATGCTGGCTGGAGTACTTGGAGGAAATCCGAATGTTGTGGGAATGGGAGCTGCTCGTCAGTTGAGTGAGTTCCAAAAGAACAATCCTCCAATGTTTAAGGGAGCATACGACCCAGATGGTGCTCAGAAGTGGTTGAAAGAGATAGAGAGAATTTTCCGAGTAACTGAGTGTGCTGATAACCAGAAGGTCAGGTTCGGTACGCATATGCTATCAGAAGAAGCCGATGATTGGTGGGTTGCTACCCGCACTGAGTTGGAGGCTGCTGGAGATGCTGAGATTTCTTGGGCTGTGTTCAGAGAGAGATTTCTGAGGAAGTATTTTCCCGAGGATGTCAGAGGAAAGAAGGAGATAGAGTTCTTGGAATTGAAGCAGGGTAACAGGTCTGTTACGGAGTATGCGGCTAAGTTCACAGAGCTGTCGAAGTACTACACTCCCTATGCTGAGGCTGCTGGGGAATTTTCTAAGTGTGTGAAGTTTGAGAACGGGTTGCGTCCCGAGATCAAGCAGGCGATTGGGTATCAAAGGATTAGAGTGTTTTCTGATTTAGTCGACTGTTGCAGGATTTTTGAACAGGATTCCAAGGCCAGAGCTGAGAGCTACCAGCAGAGAGTCGATAGGAAGGGCAAGAATCAGATTGATCATGGAAAACCGTATGCAGCTGGCAAGGGTTTTCAGAGGCAGAGTGGGATGAAGAGGCCTAGTGGGGGAGATTCTAGTGCTCCTGTTAAGTGTTACAGATGTGGTCGAGCTGGACATCGTGTTCATGAGTGTACCAGTGCTGAGATGAAATGTTTCAAGTGTGGAAAAGGTGGTCATTTGGCTGCAGAGTGCCGGTTGAAGACTGTGACTTGTTTCAACTGTGGAGAGTCGGGTCATATCAGTCCACAGTGTCCAAAGCCAAAGAAAGAGAATCAGTCAGGAGGCAAGGTTTTTGCTTTATCAGGTTCTGAGACTTCTGCAGATGATCGTTTGATCCGAGGTACGTGTTGTATTAATGGCTTTCCTCTTGTAGCTATTATTGACACAGGTGCGACTCATTCTTTTATATCTTTGGATTGTGCCGTGAAACTTAAGTTAGAGATATCTGAGATGTTTGGTAGTATGGTGATTGATACTCCTGCGAAGGGTTCAGTGACTACTACTTCTGTTTGTTTAAGTTGTCCCTTGAGTATTTTTGGTAGAGAATTTGAGATAGACCTTGTGTGTCTCCCGTTAGTGCAAATTGATGTTATCTTGGGTATGAATTGGTTGGTGTTTAACCGAGTTTCTATCAATTGTTTTGATAAGACTGTGGTATTTCCTGAAGTTGAGGAAGAAAAGAGTTTGTTTTTATCAGCAAGGCAAGTGAATGAGGAAGTAGCTGATGGGGCAGAGCTGTTTATGCTATTAGCGACTTTGGAGGCTAAAGGTAAACTGGCGATTGGCGACTTAGCCGTGGTGTGTGATTTTCCTGATGTGTTTCCTGAAGAAGTGAATGAATTACCGCCAGAGCGCGAAGTTGAGTTCTCAATTGAATTGGTACCTGGTACTAGACCGATATCGATGGCTCCTTATCGTATGTCTGCTGTTGAGTTAACTGAATTGAAGAGTCAGTTGGAAGATTTGTTGGATAAGAAATTTATTCGTCCTAGTGTGTCACCGTGGGGTGCACCAGTGTTATTGGTTAAGAAGAAAGAAGGTACTATGAGGTTGTGTGTGGACTACAGGCAACTGAATAAAGTGACGATCAAGAATCGGTATCCGTTACCGAGGATTGATGACTTGATGGACCAGTTGGTTGGTGCAAGCGTGTTCAGCAAAATAGATTTGAGATCTGGGTATCATCAGATACGTGTGAAGACTGAGGATATTCAGAAGACTGCTTTCAGAACAAGGTATGGACATTATGAGTATTCTGTAATGCCTTTTGGTGTGACTAATGCGCCTGGAGTGTTTATGGAGTATATGAATAGGATTTTCCATCCGTACCTAGATCAATTTGTTGTGGTGTTTATTGATGATATTTTGGTGTATTCGAAATCTGAAGAAGAGCATGCTGAGCATTTGAGAGTGGTTTTGGGAGTTCTACGAGAAAAGAAGTTATTCGCTAAACTATCCAAGTGTGAATTTTGGTTAGAAGAGGTTAGTTTTCTTGGTCATGTGATTTCCAGAGGTGGTATTGCTGTTGATCCTTCTAAGATAGAAGCGGTATCTAAGTGGGAAGCTCCGAAGTCAGTTTCTGAGATAAGGAGTTTTCTGGGACTTGCAGGTTATTATAGGAAGTTTATTGAGGGATTTTCTAAGTTGGCGTTACCATTGACGATGTTGACTAGAAAGGGGCAAGCGTTTGTTTGGGACTCAAAATGTGAAGAAGGTTTCCAAGAGTTGAAGAGAAGGTTGACTACTGCTCCTATTCTGATATTACCGAGTTCGTCGGAATTATTTGAGGTTTATTGTGATGCTTCATTGTTGGTTTTAGGTGGTGTGTTAATGCAGAATAAGCAGGTTATAGCTTATGCTTCAAGACAGTTAAGGGTTCATGAGAGGAACTATCCGACGCATGATTTAGAGTTGGCAGCTGTGGTATTTGTTCTTAAGTTATGGAGGCATTACTTATATGGGTCAAGATTTGAAGTTTTCAGTGACCATAAGAGTTTAAAGTATTTGTTTGATCAGAAAGAGTTGAATATGAGACAGAGAAGATGGTTAGAATTTTTGAAGGATTATGATTTTGGTTTGAATTATCATCCGGGTAAAGCAAATGTAGTGGCCGATGCTTTGAGTCGGAAATCATTGCATATGTCTATGTTAATGGTCAAGGAATTGGAGTTAATTGAGCAGTTTAGAGACTTGAGTTTGGTGTGTGAGAGTACTCACAATAGTGTTAAATTGGGAATGTTGAAACTAACAAGTGGTATTTTGGATGAGATCAGAGAGGGTCAGAAATCCGATATGCTTTTGGTTGATAAGTTGACCTTAGTAAATCAAGGTCAGGGTGGTGAATTCAGAGTTGATGGGAATGGTATTTTGAGATTTGGTAATCGGGCGTGCGTTCCGGATGTCACAGAACTTAAGAAGAGTATTCTTGAGGAAGGACATCGTAGTGGTTTGAGTATTCATCCTGGAGCTACGAAGATGTATCATGATTTGAAAAAGTTGTTTTGGTGGCCGGGAATGAAAAGAGAAATTGCGAGTTTTGTTTATTCCTGTTTGACTTGTCAGAAGTCGAAGATTGAGCATCAGAAGCCGTCTGGGCTAATGCAACCGTTGGCTATTCCAGAGTGGAAGTGGGACAGTATCAGTATGGATTTTGTTTCGGGTTTACCGAGAACAGTTAAGAATTTTGAGGCTATTTGGGTGATTGTTGATAGATTGACGAAATCAGCTCATTTCATTCCGATCAGAATGGATTATCCGTTGGAGAGATTAGCTGAGTTGTATATTGAGAAGATTGTGAGTTTGCATGGTATTCCGTTGAGTATTGTTTCGGACAGAGATCCTAGATTTACATCGAAGTTCTGGGAAGGTTTACAGAAGGCTTTGGGAACTAAGTTGAGATTGAGTTCTGCATATCATCCGCAGACTGATAGTCAGACTGAGAGGACGATTCAGTCATTAGAGGATCTTTTGAGAGCTTGTGTTTTGGAAAAAGGAGGTGCTTGGGATTGTTATTTACCTTTGGTTGAGTTTACCTACAACAATAGTTTTCATTCGAGCATTGGTATGGCACCGTTTGAAGCTTTGTATGGTAGGAGATGTCGGACACCTTTATGTTGGTATGAGTCCGGCGAGAGTGCTGTGGTTGGACCGGAAATTGTTCAACAGACTACGGAAAAGATTAAGATGATTCAGGATAAGATGAGAATTGCTCAGAGTCGTCAGAAGAGTTATCATGATAAGAGGAGGAAGTCACTTGAGTTCCAAGAGGGAGATCATGTGTTTCTTCGTGTTACTCCGATAACTGGTGTTGGTCGAGCTTTGAAGTCAAAGAAGTTGACTCCTCGATTTATTGGTCCTTATCAGATTTTGAAGAGGATAGGGGAGGTAGCCTATCGTATCGCTTTACCGCCGTCGCTTGCGAATTTGCATGATGTTTTTCATGTGTCTCAGTTGAGGAGATACATTCATGATCCGTCGCATGTTGTCCAAGTAGATGATGTACAGGTGAGAGATAACCTGACTGTTGAAACATCACCTATGAGGATCGAGGATCGAGAGTTGAAGCAGTTGCGGGGTAAAGAGATTGCCTTGGTGAAGGTAGCTTGGGGAGGACCAGCAGGTGGCAATGTGACTTGGGAACTGGAGAGTCAGATGAAGGAGTCTTATCCAGAGTTGTTCGCTTGAGGTATGTTTTCGAGGACGAAAACTCTTTTAGTGGGGGAGAGTTGTAACACCCCAATTAAAATAAGATAATTATTTAATTTAAATTAATATTTTATTTATTAATTTAATTGAATAATTGGAATTTTGGATTATTATTATTATTATTTTGGGAATAATAATTATTGGAATAATTATTTATTGGAATATATAAGTTGGAATAAAAAGTCCCAATTTTGGAACAAGGGTTTTCACGTGAAAAGGAAAAGAGAAGCGGCTGAAAGAGAAAAAGGGCAAAAGGCAGAACAAGAGAAGAGGAAGAGCTTGAAGCTGCAGAATTTGCCGGATTAACTCAGGTAAGGGGGGTTTATCGTTGATTTAACGGGTATTATATGATAATATGTCATGGGTAGTGATAGACCTTTGAATTACCTCTGAATTGGATGATTAGGGTGAAATTGTGAACTTTTGGGATGAATGAAATTGGGGAAGAATCGAGAGGAAATTCGTAGGAATTTGATGTAAACGTGTTAGGTTTGGTGTAATCAAATAAGATACGAATTGTGTTGACAATGAGGACGATTAATTGATGTAAATTGGACTGTGGAAGGTTGGATCGGATAGGTTTCGTAATAGGGAAAACCATTGTAGACCTGAAATCTGTTTTCTGTAGCAGAGGGTTCTGTTCGCGCGCGAAGCCCCGTTCGCGGCGCGAACTGTCAATTCCAGAAGGGTTCTGTAACACACCGTTCGCGGCGCGAACCCTGCTGCGCGACGCGAACTGTGCTGTGCAGAAGTGGATATTAAATTGTGATTTCCTGTGTTATGGTGGTGCAGTTTTTGGCTGTTTAGGCTGAGTGATGTGACTTAGCTGGGGACTGATGTAATAGGGATCATTTCCCGTTGTTTTGAGTGGCATAGGTATTAGTAAGGTGTGCTAATACTATGATTGATTATATGGCATGATATGAGTTGCTTTTGTGATGATATGTGATGATGTGTATAATGCTTATTATATTGATTGAGGAACTCACCCTTACACCTATTTTTCAGGTAACGAGCAGTGAGTTGAGTAGGAGCTAGTGCTTGGAGTCTAGTGTAGTCTCCTAGTGGGTCATGCTCTGATAGATGTAACATCGGGATGGGTTGTTTGAATATTTTATTGATTGGTTGTGAACCATTTTGCATGTAATATGTTACATGATGTGAATAATTGAATTGATTTTATCCGCTGCGTATTATGCAGATACTTTATAATTTGGATTAAATAAATGAGCATGACAGGATATTCTGATGATGGTTGTGAAATGATTGTGTGACACCCTTCGGGGCATAATTACTCTGATTGATTTATTATTATTTTAATTAAATAATTTGGGGTATTTAGAAGGGTGTTACATAACGCACCTGGATGTGGAACATGGGGCGTTTCAATCGGACAGGTCATTGATTTTCTTGTCAATTTTATGTATTTTTACTTTATAATATAATATAATTTTTAATTTAAGTTTTTAATTTAATTAATTATAATTATAAAATTAAAAATTAAAAAAAAAATAGAAAGTGTCTGCGCCACATGCATTGGCGCATACACTGATGTAGTGTATGCATGCGTCAACACATGTGGCTTCAAGACATGCATGTGTCATATGCTTGGGCGTCTAAGCTCATTTGTATTGCAAGCATGCGCCAAATACTTGGGCATCTCCTTTGAATGATAATTGAATGCGGCAGTTTAACTGGCGCATCAGTAATAAAATGTGGTTATTTCAGTAATTAGTTTGAAAAATATATTATTTTAGTATTTAAATTAAAAAAAATTAATTATTTAAAAAAAATCATTTTCTTTTGACTGGAAAAAAAAGACATTTGAAAATTGTTGTTTGTATAAGATTGTATACAAATATCCCATTTCATAATTTCATAGTATCTGAATTTTCGATCTAAACTTTTTTTTATTATAAAATTAGCTTTAAATAAGTGGTCATTATATTTTACGTTTCATTAACTTCTATTGTGAAAATCCATTACCACTTTCTTTTTTAAAAACACTTTCATGTAGCAATTTTATTTTATTTTATTATTTTTTAAAAACACTTTCATGTAGCACTTTTATTTTATTTTATCATTTTTAAAAAACACTTCTATATAGTCATTTTTATTTTATTTTATTATTTATGCAACTATTTCCGTCAACTTATTTTTGTAGTAAGATGACGAGAATGATTTGAAAAAATCGATATGAAATAAATTTGGAATACATCTAATTTTCATTCTATTTTTTGTGATGAAATTTAACTATTGAACTTCCATTTTTTTCTAAAAAGTTGAAGAATATATTGCTATGATATATAATATATTATTGTTGCAGCATAATTAGATCAGTTTTTAATTATTTTATTTTTTTTGAAAGAACACTTATGAATTTGTAGAGATTATTTTGGAAATGGTGTGCTATTTTTCTTTTAATTTGCTTCTCTGTCAACGAATTGTATCCTGTAGTCTAAATCAAAAGCCCTCATTTACTCTTTTAACACTGTAACTGCATTTGCTATCTCATTTAATTACTTTCAATCAATAATAATTACCTCCCTCTCTCTCCCTCTATCTGCATTTATTATTATTTTTTTTATTTAAAATTAAAATGTTTTTATAATATCATTTTTTTTTACTTTTATTCTTTTTCCAATAGTAACATTTTGAAACTGTTAGAAACTTCGGTAAAATTAAATGGATCCAGGACTGAATCGTGATTGAGAATCACTTTCCTTAAAAGTATTTCAAGCACTCTTTTATTATGTCTTAGAGTTGGAAAATGCAAGAACACTCAGGATAATATCAGCCTTAATTTCGAGTCTGCACAAGACAAGTGAAGAACCCGAAATGCAAGGAAGGTTTTTCTGGAATTTGGAAGAGAAATACGTTTTTAGTTTTTTGTGTTATTTTTCTGAATAGAATCATATATTTATAGGAGATATGGATGTTGTTTCAAAAGTTTGCAACCTTTGATGAAACAACACCATTTCACCATAAAACACAATGTTTCATATATGACACTATTTCATGAAAAGATATGAAAATTGAATTCAAAATTCAAACAAAATAATAACTAAAATTCTGAGCACTAATGCTTGGGACCACCGCATGTCCATGTGGCACCTTATTCTCTTTGTTCCTTTGGTGAGTTAAAGTTCCAAAGCATTTATAAATGCTTTAAAGGATGTCTCCACTTTCTATGTGGGACTTAAAGCAAAGCATTAAATGCTATTTAACTCTTTTGTCATTTTGGAACTAATATTGCAAAACAATTTCCAACAATCCCCCACTAGTTCTAATAATGACAAAAATCATTCCAGATAGTGAAATATAAAAAAGTGTTAATACAGTTAGGTATCTTTCGATTTTAAACTTAACCTTAGTGAGGATAACGCAAAGTTTAATCGGAATGTTTGGTAGCAAAGCTTTTAAACCATTAATCCATGGGATCAGACCGGTGTTACCTTACACACACTCTTTAAAGGTTCTTCCTTTACATATCTCGCTTAGCACTTATTTATGGCCATATGCTATCTTTTTCATGAATTTTTCATGAGAGAAACTCCAACTCTCACTTTGAGACGGCACCATCTCAAAATTCACATAGGTGAGGTTCATATAGCATCCTTTCCAATAGATACTCTTCTTCGTTAATGAACTTCATTAAGAGGTTTTGGAAACCTCAACCCTCAATTCAACACAGTCAACCTTATTTCCCAAATTCTTGACTTACATCCAATTCAACGACTTGTTGTTACCCATTGAATCTTGAAGTTAATGTTTTGTTAACATAAGATTGGGTTGCTGCCGCTGTCGGAACTTTTATTTAAGGAGTTTCAACCCCATTCCTCTCGAGGTTGTTCGTACTAAGTCTCTGGCCAGTGGCTTAGTAAACGGATCTGCTAAGTTATAGCATGTTCGTATGTAGGTGAGTGAAATGATTCCATCCTTAATCAATTTTCTTACGAACGAATGTCTAAGTCCTATATGTCTAGACTTTCCATTATACACTTCGCTGAATGCTCTTGCTAATGTGGCTTGGCTATCGCAATGTATCATCACTTTTGAGACATTGTCTTTAGCCAATGGAACTTCCAACAGAAGATCCCTCAACCATTCCGCTTCTTGACCGGCGGAAGCGAGAGCCACGAACTCTGATTCCATGGTCGAAAGTGTAATGCATGTTTGTTTCTTGCTCTTCCAAGAAATTGCTCCACCAGCAAGTGTAAATATCCATCCAGTTGTAGATTTATGGTCTCCAATATTAGATATCCAACTCGCATCAGTGTATCCTTCTAATATGGCAGGGAACCTTCCATAGTGAAGACCAAGGTCCTTGGTTTTCAGTAGATAGCCAAAAATCCTTGTAATTTCCTTCCAATGTTCATTACTTGGATTACTAGTAAATCGACTCATTTTACTGACTGCAAATGATATGTCGGGTCTGGTACATTGCATTAGGTACATTAGACACCCTATTGCACTTGCATATTCCAATTAAGCCACTGATCTTCCATTATTCTTTTGAAGTTTGTTGGCATGATCAAATGGAGTGGTTACTTCCTTAAAGTTTAGATGTTTAAACTTATCAAGCATTTTCTCAATATAGTGGGTTTGACTAAGTTCATAACCCCCACTATTTCGCTTAACCTTGATCCCTAAAATTGTGTCAATAAGTCCAAGATCTTTCATCTTGAAAGTGGATGTTAGAAACTTCTTTGTTTCTAAGATTCCTTTTAAATCATTACTAATGATCAACATATCGTCGACATAGAGACAAAGGAATATTACAGTGGTTTTGAACGTCTTTGTGTATAAACACTTGTCACAAGAATTAGGAATAAATCCATTTGAGAGTATTACAGAGTCAAATTTTTGATGCCACTGTTTTGGTGCTTGTTTTAGTCCGTATAAGGATTTGACAAGTTTACACACCTTTTGTTCATTTCCAGGAAGTGTAACACCCTTCTAAAATACCCCAAATATTTAATTAAAATAACAATATGTCAATCAGAGTAACTATGCAATTAAGGGTGTCACACAATTATTTCACACCATTCACCATAATAACTGTCATGCTCTTTTATTAATTCAAAACATAAGCATTTGCATAATACGCAGCGGATAGAAATCTCATCAATCATGTAAAACATGTAACACATTACATGTAAAATTATTCAACAAGGTAAAACATCCCGTCCCGATGTTACATCTATCAGAGCACGACCCACTAAGGAGACTACACTAGACTCCAAGCACTAGCTTCTACTCAATCACTGCTCGTTACCTGAAAAATAGTTGTAAGGGTGAGTTCCTCAATCGATATAATAAGCATTATAAAATATCATGCAATGTTAAGTAATTTAACACATCTCATCACCCAAATCAGATTACACATTCAGCAACGGCAATATCAACTCAATCATACTCAACATCAACACAACACACAACACACGTATAATACTGGAATACATCCATTCATATTATACGCCATACATAAATTATGCAATGAGACTCCATGCATGCGGTACCGACTATTCGTGAACATATAGTTCAACCTCACCGATCAAATCCAGATACGGCTACCAAGCTCACTAGTCCCACTCATTTGAGACCTAGTGACTCACTCACTAATTCCTCACCATGGGAATTAGCTACCACCCCAAGGGCTATGCTATGCACGCTAATCACCTAGCATGCAACATCAACAACAATCCACAATGATTTACTCACTAATTCCTCACCATGGGAATTAGCTACCACCATAAAGGCCACAATATGCAAGCTAAATCACTTAGTCATGCAAACATCAACAACAACCCACAATGGACATATGCTCACACTCTAAGCCATAAAACAGTCCATCCACAATTACATACATAATATATACATTCACAACATTATGCATATTTTCACACATCATCAGCATATTTATCACATAATCATATCATGTCATGCCAAATAAGTCAATCACAGTATTAGCACCCTCTACTAATACATATACTACTCAAAACAACGGGAAATGATCCCTACTATATCACACACCGATATAGGCCAACCATCAAATATGTACACAACATTTGAATACCAATTTTCCCACTTTTCAACAGTGTTAACCGGTTAACGCCCTGGGTTAACCGGTTAACGTAACACAGAACACGCTTTCTGGCCATTTACAACAGTGTTAACCGGTTAACACCCTGGGTTAACCGGTTAACGCAAACAGAACAACAAATTTTCATAAATCACAACAGTGTTAACCGGTTAACGCCCTGGGTTAACCGGTTAACGCAAGACAGACAGCAATATTTTCACAATTCATAACAGTGTTAACCGGTTAACACCCTGGGTTAACCGGTTAACGCAAGACAGAAAGCTGTTCCTGCGCTAACACGAACAGAATGCAGAATTCTCCGCATTTCTCGCCGTTGGAGGACTTCCGGACCTCCGATTCCAATTCCGTAAAAAGCTACACGTTCGGAAAACCACTACCCATCCAATTACAGACTCAATTACAGCTTTAACACAGTTTATTCATCACAATTTTTCAGCATTCAACATCCCAATTAGGGTCAAATCAACGGCTTATCACTACCCATTACATGTTAACCCATAATACCCATTAAACGACGATAAACCCCCCTTACCTGAATTAGTCCGGCAATCTTTTAAGCTTCCAGCTCTTCTCTTCTCCAACCTTTGCTCTCTTGCTCTTCCTCTTTGCCCTTTCTCCACTTTTCAGCCGCTTCTCTGCTTTTCACGTAAAAACCCTTTCTTTACCAAATTGACTT
Organism: Lathyrus oleraceus; assembly: GCF_024323335.1. Classification (NCBI taxonomy): domain Eukaryota; kingdom Viridiplantae; phylum Streptophyta; class Magnoliopsida; order Fabales; family Fabaceae; genus Lathyrus; species Lathyrus oleraceus. The sequence goes on from NC_066580.1 coordinate 277,977,896, forward strand.
TTTTTCTTATTTCCAACTTATATATATTTTCCAATAATTATTATTCCAATAATAATAATAATAATCCTATAATTCCAATTATTTAATTAAATTAATAAATATAATATTAACTTAAATTAAATAATTATCTTATTTTTATCTGGGTGTTACAACTCTCCCCCACTAAAAGAGTTTTCGTCCTCGAAAACATACCTCAAGCGAATAACTCTGGATAAGACTCCTTCATCTGACTCTCAAGTTCCCAAGTCACATTGCCACCTGCTGGTCCTCCCCAAGCTACCTTTACCAAAGCAATCTCTTTACCCCGCAACTGCTTCAACTCTCGATCCTCGATCCTCATAGGTGATGTTTCAACAGTCAGGTTATCTCTCACCTGTACATCATCTACTTAGACTACATGCGACGGATCATGAATGTACCTCCTCAACTGAGACACATGAAAAACCTCATGCAAATTCGCAAGTGACGGCGGTAAAGCGATACGATAGGCTACCTCCCCTATCCTTTCTAAAATTTGGTAAGGACCAATAAATCGAGGTGTCAACTTCTTCGACTTCAAAGCTCGACCAACACCAGTTATCGGAGTAACTCGAAGAAACACATGATCTCCCTCTTGAAACTCAAGTGACTTCCTCCTCTTGTCGTGATAACTCTTCTGACGACTCTGAGCAATCCTCATCTTCTCCTGAATCATCTTAATCTTTTCCGTAGTTTGTTGAACAATCTCCGGTCCAACCACAGCACTCTCACCGGACTCATACCAACATAAAGGTGTCCGACATCTCCTACCATACAAAGCTTCAAACGGTGCCATACCAATGCTCGAATGAAAACTATTGTTGTAGGTAAACTCAATCAAAGGTAAATAACAATCCCAAGCACCTCCCTTTTCCAAAACACAAGCCCTTAAAAGATCCTCCAGTGACTGAATCGTCCTCTCAGTCTGACCATCAGTCTGCGGATGATATGCAGAACTCAATCTCAGCTTAGTTCCCAAAGCCCTCTGCAAACCTTCCCAGAACTTCGATGTAAATCTAGGATCTCTGTCTGAAACAATACTCGACGGAATACCATGCAAACTTACAATCTTCTCAATATACAACTCAGCTAATCTCTCTAACGGATAATCCATTCTGATCGAAATGAAATGAGCCGATTTCGTCAATCTATCAACAATCACCCAAATAGCTTCAAAATTCTTACTTGTCCTCGGTAAACCAGAAACAAAATCCATACTGATACTATCCCACTTCCACTCTGGAATAGCCAACGGTTGCATTAGCCCAGACGGCTTCTGATGCTCAATCTTTGACTTCTGACAAGTCAAACAAGAATAAACAAAACTCGCAATTTCTCTTTTCATTCCCGGCCACCAAAATAACTTTTTCAAATCATGATACATCTTCGTAGCCCCAAAATGAATACTCAGGCCACTACGATGTCCTTCCTCAAGAATACTCTTCTTAAGTTCGGTAACATCCGGAATACATACCCGATTACCAAATTTCAAAACACCATTCTCATCAACTCTGAATTCACCACCTTGACCTTGATTCACTAGAGTCAACTTATCAACCAAAAACACATCGGATTTCTGACCCTCTCTAATCTCATCCAAAATACTACTCGTTAATTTCAACATTCCCAATTTAACACTATTGTGAGTACTCTCACACACCAAACTCAAGTCTCTAAACTGCTCAATTAAATCCAATTCCTTAACCATTAACATAGACATATGTAACGATTTCCGACTCAATGCATCAGCTACTACATTTGCTTTACCCGGATGGTAATTCAAACCAAAGTCATAATCTTTCAGAAATTCTAACCATCTCCTCTGTCTCATATTCAGCTCTTTCTGATCAAACAAATACTTTAAACTTTTATGGTCACTGAAAACCTCAAATCTTGACCCGTACAAATAATGCCTCCATAACTTCAGAACAAATACCACAGCTGCCAACTCTAAATCTTGTGTCGGATAGTTCCTCTCATGAATCTTCAGTTGTCTCGAAGCATAAGCTACAACCTGCTTATTCTGCATCAAAACACCACCCAAACCTAACAATGAAGCATCACAGTAAACCTCAAATGGTTCTGACGGACTCGGTAATATCAAAATAGGAGCAGTAGTTAACCTTCTCTTTAACTCTTGGAAACCTTCTTCACATTTTGAGTCCCAAACAAACGCTTGCCCCTTTCTAGTCAACATCGTCAACGGTAACGCCAACTTAGAAAATCCTTCAATGAACTTCCTATAATAACCTGCAAGTCCAAGAAAACTCCTGATCTCAGAAACTGACTTCGGAGCTTCCCACTTAGATACCACTTCTATCTTAGAAGGATCAACAGCAACACCACCTCTTGAAATCACATGACCGAGAAAACTAACCTCTTCTAACCAAAATTCACATTTAGAGAGTTTAGCAAATAACTTCTTTTCTCGTAGAACTCCTAAAACCACTCTCAAATGTTCAGCATGCTCTTCTTCAGATTTCGAATACACCAAAATATCGTCAATAAATACCACAACAAACTTGTCTAGGTACGGATGGAAAATCCTATTCATATACTCCATAAATACTCCAGGCGCATTAGTCACACCAAAAGGCATTACAGAATACTCATAATGTCCATACCTTGTTCTGAAAGCAGTCTTCTGAATATCCTCAGTTTTCACACGTATATGATGATACCCCGATCTCAAATCTATTTTGCTGAACACACTCGCACCAACCAACTGATCCATCAAATCATCAATCCTCGGTAAAGGATACCGATTCTTGATCGTCACTTTATTCAGTTGCCTGCAGTCCACACACAACCTCATAGTACCTTCTTTCTTCTTAACCAATAACACTGGTGCATCCCACGGTGACACACTCGGACGAATAAATTTCTTATCCAACAGATCTTCCAGCTGACTCTTCAATTCAGTCAACTCAACAGCAGACATACGGTACGGAGCCATCGATATCGGTCTAGTACCAGGTACCAAATCAATCGAGAACTCAACTTCACGCTCTGGCGGTAATTCATTCACCTCTTCAGGAAACACATCAGGAAAATCACACACCACGGCTAGATCGCAAATCACCAGTTTATCTTTAGCCTCCAAAGTCGCTAACAGCATAAACAACTCTGCCCCATCTGCTACTGCCTCATTCACCTGCCTTGCTGATAGAAACAAACTCTTTCCTTCCTCAATCTCAGGAAAGATCACAGTCTTATCAAAACAGTTGATATAAACTCGGTTAAACACCAGCCAGTTCATACCTAGGATAACATCAATCTGCACTAGTGGAAGACACACAAGGTCCATCCCAAAGTCTCTACCAAAAATACTCAAAGGACAATTTAAATAAACTGAAGTAGTAGTCACTGAACCCTTCGCAGGAGTATCAATCACCATACTACCATGCATCTCAGATATCTCCAATTTAAGTTTCACAGCACAATCCAAAGATATAAAGGAATGAGTCGCACCTGTGTCAATAATAGCTACAAGAGGAAAGCCATTAATATAACACGTACCTCTGATCAAACGATCATCTACAGAAGTCTCAGAACCCGATAAGGCAAAGACCTTGCCTCCCGACTGGTTCTCTCTCTTCGGCTTAGGACACTGTGGACTGATATGACCCACCTCTCCACAGTTAAAACAAGTCACAGTCTTCAACCGGCACTCTGCAGCCAAGTGACCACCTTTTCCACACTTAAAACACTTCTTCTCATTACTGGTACACTCATGGATACGATGTCCAGCCTGACCACATCTGAAACACTTAGCAGGAGCACTGGAGTCTCCCCCACTAGGTCTCTTCATCCCACTCTGTCTCTGGAAACCTTTGCCAGCTGCATACGGTTTCCCACAATCATTCTGATTCTTGCCTTTCCTATCAACCCTCTGCTGATAGCTCTCCGCTCTGGCTTGGGAATCCTGTTCAAAAATCCTGCAACAGTCAACCAAGTCAGAAAACACTCTGATCCGCTGATATCTAATAGCCTGCTTGATCTCGGGACGTAACCCGTTCTCAAACTTCACACATTTTGAAAATTCTCCAGCAGCCTCATTATAGGGAGTGTAATACTTTGACAGCTCTGTGAACTTAGCAGCATACTCAGTAACAGACCTGTTACCCTGCTTCAATTCTAAGAACTCTATCTCTTTCTTTCCTCTGACATCCTCTGGAAAGTACTTCCTCAGGAATCTCTCTCTGAACACCGCTCAAGTGATCTCAGCATTCCCAGCAGTTTCCAACTCAGTGCGGGTAGCAACCCACCAATCATCTGCTTCCTCTGACAGCATATGCGTACCGAACCTGACCTTCTGGTTATCGGCACACTCAGTCACTCGGAAGATTCTCTCGATCTCCTTCAACCACTTCTGAGCTCCATCTGGATCGTATGCTCCCTTGAACATTGGAGGATTGTTCTTCTGGAACTCACTCAGTTGACGAGCAGCTCCCATTCCCACAACATTCGGGTTCCCTCCAAGTACTCCAGCTAGCATACCCAGAGCCTCAGCAATCGCAGCATCGTCTCTACCTCTTCCAGCCATCTCTATTCTGAAAACCCAACAAGCTAAACCAATAAGTACTGGTAGGGTTACACAACACCTATCCCGTACAGGGGAAACAAAATAATTACGACTCGACTCGACCGACTATGCTCTGATACCACTAATGTAACACCCTTCTAAAATACCCCAAATATTTAATTAAAATAACAATATGTCAATCAGAGTAACTATGCAATTAAGGGCGTCACACAATTATTTCACACCATTCACCATAATAACTGTCATGCTCTTTTATTAATTCAAAACATAAGCATTTGCATAATACGCAACGGATAGAAATCTCATCAATCATGTAAAACATGTAACACATTACATGTAAAATTATTCAACAAGGTAAAACATCCCGTCCCGATGTTACATCTATCAGAGCACGACCCACTAAGGAGACTACACTAGACTTCAAGCACTAGCTTCTACTCAATCACTGCTCGTTACCTGAAAAATAGTTGTAAGGGTGAGTTCCTCAATCGATATAATAAGCATTATAAAATATCATGCAATGTTAAGTAATTTAACACATCTCATCACCCAAATCAGATTACACATTCAGCAACGGCAATATCAACTCAATCATACTCAACATCAACACAACACACAACACACGTATAATACTGGAATACATCCATTCATATTATACGCCATACATAAATTATGCAATGAGACTCCATGCATGCGGTACCGACTATTCGTGAACATATAGTTCAACCTCACCGATCAAATCCAGATACGGCTACCAAGCTCACTAGTCCCACTCATTTGAGACCTAGTGACTCACTCACTAATTCCTCACCATGGGAATTAGCTACCACCCCAAGGGCTATGCTATGCACGCTAATCACCTAGCATGCAACATCAACAACAATCCACAATGATTTACTCACTAATTCCTCACCATGGGAATTAGCTACCACCATAAAGGCCACAATATGCAAGCTAAATCACTTAGTCATGCAAACATCAACAACAACCCACAATGGACATATGCTCACACTCTAAGCCATAAAACAGTCCATCCACAATTACATACATAATATATACATTCACAACATTATGCATATTTTCACACATCATCAGCATATTTATCACATAATCATATCATGTCATGCCAAATAAGTCAATCACAGTATTAGCACCCTCTACTAATACCTATACTACTCAAAATAACGAGAAATGATCCCTACTATATCACACACCGATATAGGCCAACCATCAAATATGTACACAACATTTGAATACCAATTTTCCCACTTTTCAACAGTGTTAACCGGTTAACGCCCTGGGTTAACCGGTTAACGCAACACAGAACACGCTTTCTGGCCATTTACAACAGTGTTAACTGGTTAACACCCTGGGTTAACCGGTTAACGCAAACAGAACAGTAAATTTTCATAAATCACAACAGTGTTAACTGGTTAACGCCCTGGGTTAACCGGTTAACGCAAGACAGACAACAATATTTTCACAATTCATAACAGTGTTAACCGGTTAACATCCTGGGTTAACCGGTTAACGCAAGACAGAAAGCTGTTCCTGCGCTAACACGAACAGAATGCAGAATTCTCCGCATTTCTCGCCGTTGGAGGACTTCCGGACCTCCGATTCCAATTCCGTAAAAAGCTACACGTTCGGAAAACCACTACCCATCCAATTACAGACTCAATTACAGCTTTAACACAGTTTATTCATCATAATTTTTCAGCATTCAACATCCCAATTAGGGTCAAATCAACGGCTTATCACTACCCATTACATGTTAACCCATAATACCCATTAAACGACGATAAACCCCCCTTACCTGAGTTAATCCGGCAATCTTTTAAGCTTCCAGCTCTTCTCTTCTCCAACCTTTGCTCTCTTGCTCTTCCTCTTTGCCCTTTCTCCACTTTTCAGCCGCTTCTCTGCTTTTCACGTAAAAACCCTTTCTTTACCAAATGGACTCTTTTTCTTATTTCCAACTTATATATATTTTCCAATAATTATTATTCCAATAATAATAATAATAATAATCCAATAATTCCAATTATTTAATTAAATTAATAAATATAATATTAACTTAAATTAAATAATTATCTTATTTTTATCGGGGTGTTACAGGAAGCAGGTAGCCTTCTGGTTGTTCCATGTAGATTTCCTCATCGAGATCTCCATTTAGGAACGCTGTTTTAACATCCATCTGATGGATTATAAGATCATCCAAAGATGCTAAGGCAAACAACAATCTAATAGTAGTTGTTCTTGCTACTGCTGCGTATGTGTCGAAGTAATCTATGCCTTCTTTCTGTCTAAATCCTTTTGCCACTAATCTGGCTTTATAAGTGTTTAGAGTACCATCGCTATGGTATTTCTTCTTAAACACCCACTTGCATCCAATGGGCCTTGATCCCTTAGGTAAGTCAACAAGTTCCCAAGTGTGGTTTGATACAATTGAATCCATTTCATCTTGGATAGCATCTTTCCAAAAGGTGGAGTCCCTTGAAGTTATTGCTTCCTTATAAGTTTTTGGATCATTTTCCACTTGAAGAATAATCGGAATACGTTGAACAAAGTTCTTACAATTTCCCTCAACAAGATAAAAGGAAATAGATTGAGAATCAATCTCATCTGGTCCTAGATTCTTTGTTTTCCGAATTCTCTTGCTTATCCTAGGCTCGGGTTGTGGTTCAATGATTATAGGAGTGCCTTCAGTTTGTATTTCTACAATCCGAGAAGAGTTATCTTCATGAGATTCTTTATTAGTGGCCGACTCCGATCCTTTATCCTTTGTGATAAGGTTTTCAAAGAATTCTACATCCCGGGATTCAACAATTACATTAGATTCTAGATTTAAGAGTCTATATGCTTTACTGTGTTGTGCATATCCTACAAAAGCACATCTTATTCCTCGAGGACCCAACTTGGTTCTTTTAGGGTCCATGTTTTTGTAGTATGCCACACACCCCCACACTTTAAAGTAACCGATATTTGGCGCTCTGCCTTTCCATGACTCATATGGAGATATACCAGTTTTCTTTAACGGGATTCTATTGATTATATGACAGGCGGACAATAATGCCTCACCCCACAAGTTAAGGGGTAATTTAGAATGCATCAACATTGCATTCATCATCTCTTGATATGTTCGATTCTTTCTTTCTGCCATGCCATTTTGTTGCGGTGTTCGTGGTGTCGAACATTCATGTATTATACCGTGCTCTTCACAGAATGCATCAAATTCAATTGAAAAGTATTCTCCGCCCCTATCACTTCTAAGGACCTTTATACTTTTATTTAATTGATTTTCGACTTCTGCTTTATAAGTCTTAAAGGCATTAAATGCATCATCTTTATGCTTTAAGAGATATACATGAGTGTATCTAGAGGAATCGTCTATGAATGTAATAAAGTATCTATTCCCTCCACGTGTCAACATGCCATTAAATTCGCACAAATCTGAGTGCACAAGATCAAGTAATTTCGTTTTCCTTTCAACGCTTTTGAAAGGCTTCTTAATCATTTTTTATTCAACACATAATTCACATTTTTTGAAATCCTTTATATTACATGAAATTAGTCCAGATTTGATTAGTCTCTTCATAGAACTAATACCACAATGTGCTAATTTATTATGCCATAAAGAAACAGAATCAAGCATGTAAGCGGAATTAGAAATTTCATTAATAATATTATCATTAGTACATAGTTTGATCATTCCCTCTGCGGAATATCCTTTTCCTATGAATACACCATTACGGGTCAAAATAAGTTTGCCCGATTCATATACAGATTTAATACCCGGTTTTCCCAATAAATCCCCACTAACAAGATTCCTATTCATGTCTGGAACATGAAGCACATTTACAAGTGTAACTTTCTTTCCAAAAGTGAAGTTAAGTTCGACCGAACTGGTTCCAACAACTTTAGAGCGGACTTCATTTCCCATTTGTACATCTTGTCCATCAATTGCTTCAGAATAGGTTTTGAATGCAGCCTTGTCATAAGTAACATGCACCATAGCACAAGTGTCATACCACCAACCTTGAACTTTTCCTTTGATTGCCATAATTTCGCTCACTGTAGCAATTATGCCATCATCTGATCGAATTGCATTGATCTCATTTTTTTGCTTTATTTTGTCTGCAATCTCGAGCATAGTATCCAGGTTTACTGCATACGAAACATCCGTTCTTTGGACCTTTATGACCGCCAGAGTTCTTGAACTTGTTATGTTCTTTCTTTGGTCCAAGATGACTCTTCATGCCATCATGTCTCTTCTTTCCCTTGTTGGTCACAGCGTTTGTTTTGAAATGAGTAGGGGGTTCTGATTTCTCCCTCTCCTTCGATTCCTCCTCGATTCGAAGATGTTTCTGAATTTTCTCCAAGGAGAAGTCCTTGGAACTGTGCAACAATTTCTTTCGGTAGCCTTTCCATGAAGGTGGTAATTTTGCAATAATTGCACCGACTTGGAAGGTCTCAGAGATGTCTATTTTTACTGCCTTTATTTTATTGACCAGAACTTGCAATTCATGCACTTGGGGAAGAATGGGCTTAGAATCTAAGAATTTAAAATCAAAATATTTAGATATTAAGAACTTCTTCGTACCTTCCTCTTCAGCCTTGAACTTGAATTCTAGTGCCTTCCATATTTCTGTTGCCGATGGATTGTCTGTGTAGAGGTCGTAGAGACGATCAGATAAAGTATTCAGAATGTGTCCACGGCAAAGCAGTTCGTCCTCCTTGCGTTTCTTGCGCTCCTTCTTGAGTTCTTCCAAATCATTTTCTGTTGGTTCAGGTATTGGTTGTAGGTCGGGATCAAGAACATAGTGAACCTTCAGGGCAGTCAATAGGAATGTCATCTTGTCTTGCCATCTTGTGTAATTTGTTCCATCAAATCGATCTAACTTGACAAGATCCTGGTTCATCACTTTGATGCTTGAAACAGCAGCGTCTGAAGCCATTATGTTACTAATACTTTTAAGATTGTTAGAAACTTCGGTAAAATTAAATGGATCCAGGACTGAATCGTGATTGAGAATCACTTTCCTTAAAAGTATTTTAAGCACTCTTTTATTATGTCTTAGAGTTGGAAAATGCAAGAACACTCAGGATAATATCAACCTTAATTTCGAGTCTGCACAAGACAAGTGAAGAACCCGAAATGCAAGGAAGGTTTTTCTGGAATTTGGAAGAGAAATACGTTTTTAGTTTTTTGTGTTATTTTTCTGAATAGAATCATATATTTATAGGAGATATGGATGTTGTTTCAAAAGTTTGCAACCTTTGATGAAACAACACCATTTCACCATAAAACACAATGTTTCATATATGACACTATTTCATGAAAAGATATGAAAATTGAATTCAAAATTCAAACAAAACAATAACTAAAATTCTGAGCACTAATGCTTGGGACCACCGCATGTCCATGTGGCACCTTATTCTCTTTGTTCCTTTGGTGAGTTAAAGTTCCAAAGCATTTATAAATGCTTTAAAGGATGTCTCCACTTTCTATGTGAGACTTAAAGCAAAGCATTAAATGCTATTTAACTCTTTTGTCATTTTGGAACTAATATTGCAAAACAATTATCCAACAGTAATGTTTTTATAATATCATTTTTTTACTTTTATTCTTTTCCTAATAGTAACATTTTGAAACAATTATTCAATCGATAAATGCAATAAAATCGTCAATGATAACGCTAAATTTTTTGGACTTTAAATTATTTTGGTATCTATTTTTCTAACGCTAAATCAATAAAATTGTTATCATAATTTTTAAATTATATTTTGGACTTTAAATTATATATTATGTCAGTATTCTCCCTTTAACTAGGGTAAAAACGATTGGAAAAATATTGTTGTTGTTATCTTGGGTCACTTTCATCAGTAGCGTTCTTTTATATTTTCCATACAATCATGTACCATCAATTTAAACATTTGATGCATGGTTGATACGCCAAAAAGAGTCGGTGAAATATTCCATTAACAATAGCATAAGTCCCGTCTGGGGTATACGCTGACAACGTTTCCAAATTAACAATAGTCCTTGGAGCATAATGTTTAAGAGCCACCAAGTATTTTGGAAGTTGTTTGTAAGACTCCTCCCAATTGCCAAACACTTTTTCAACCGCCTTGGTCCTAGTGGTCTTAGCTATCCAAGTCTTCTTGTATGATGTAGTATAATTGTATTGTGTTATAATATGCGAGATTATTATACTCACCTTTAACGACGGATTGTCTCTAATGACAGACAAAATTTCATCGCATATTAATTGAGAGCTGAGTTTGCGATGGTCTTGTATTGGTTCGTGATTAAGCATGTGTGAACTGGATCCATAGAACAAATCTCCCAAGAATCACTCCTCTTCCGATAAGATGCTGACAATCGGAACATACAACGTTCATTTCGACAATAAATCTTATACCTCGTTGCATTAGTTCGATCAACCCTATAATCAGCTGATAATTCCATGTGATACTTTTTAATGGCTCTGACACAATCTTCTTTTATGCAAACTGTATCTCATTCTTTCAATGATCCTTGAATTTGTACATAAGGATTGTAAAATATTTCGGATGAAGGTTCAATTGCACCCAAATTCAAACTTGTCATGTATTGAGGTGAACAATATACATGACTAGCTGGTAATGACTCTTCTTCTTCATCATCATTCACCATTGAATCAACCAATAACTCGGCTTCTTCTGTTATATATATATATATATATATATATATATATATATATATATATATATATATATATATATATATAACTCTATATCATTGTACCCAGATCGTTCATGACTGATAAATATATGTTGAACATCATCATCATCTCGAATCTTCAACTGATAAAACTTTACTTGGTTGTCTGCAAAGAACACCAGATTTTTGTAGATGATTTGTCCCACCTGGCTACACTGCAATTTCTTTTTTATTCTTTGTTTCAAATTTGAAATTTTTTATCGTCGATTTATTGTAAACCGAATTACTTTTGTGTTACGAAAATAAAAGCCGAATAAGTGATGCTCAAATATTTCACCATCGGTATGAGCACTGATCATGTAATGTGGTGATGAAGACTTTTTTTTAAATGTAAATTTAGTGTTTGATGGTGAATGCTTGATCACATATTAGCATGTAGTTAAATAGGGTAGATGGTGAAGGCAAGGCAAGCCATGTGCTTGCATGATTCCATGCATAAACAAGACAAGACAAGACAAGGCAAGGCAAGACAGAATTCCATGTAGAGACAAGTCAAGTCAAGGCATGCGCCTGCATGATTCTCTTCCCTAATAAGCCAAGGCATGTGCCTGTAAAGATGATTCTGCCCTAATACGTCAAGGCATACGCCCTTATCAATGGCGCATAAAGCAAACTATACGCCCTTAGCTTTATCGCCTACTCCCATGCATGTGCCCTTAACTTTAACGCCTACTATCATGCATGCAAAAGTAAAAGGCATGCACCCTTAGTTTTGGAGCCTACTACCATACATCACATGCCAACCTATCTCATCTATAAATATTGTAGATTGTAGCAACTCACAACACTCAACATTTACAACGCTCAATATTTGTAACACTCAATACCTGCAACACTCAACCTCTGCAACACTCAACCTCTATAACACTCAACTTATACAACACCCAACCTCTGCAACACTCAATATCTGTAACACTCAATACCTGCAACACTCAACCTCTGCAACACTCAATATCTGTAACACTCTATTTCTGCAACACTCAACCTCTGCAACACTCAACCTCTACAACACTTAACCTATACAACACTCCACCTCTGCACACTCAAAAGTAAAATGTCTATATTGTTTATTACTTCTTCTTCCTTATTTCTTACTTATGCTTTATTAGGACCCGAAGAGATTTTGATGTCGTGTACATGAATATTTACCACACGATCCTTTGATAGAACCATATATTCGAGGATGCGGTTTTGGTAATCTACTCAACATACTCTCATTCTCGGTTGACTACAAATTTATTCTTGTTTTGTTAGAGAGATGGAGATCCGAGACCCACATATTTCACCTTCCTTTCGGTGAATGTACCGTCACACTTGAGGACGTCTACATGTTATTAGGTCTACGTATCGATGGGAAAACCGTAAATGGTAGAGTTAACTAATATAACTCTATATGCGATGAATTGTTGGGTGCCCCTTTGGGTGAAGACACAACTATGGGAGATACTTCTGGTCAAGCTAGGGGTCAATGTATTAATTTAAAATATCTTAAACAATATTATGCAAGTATAACATTAAACGAAGAATCTATCGAGTATGAAAAGATAATTTAAGCTCGGTGTTATATTATGATTCTCTTTGGTAATTTTTTATTTCCTGAAAGTACTGGTAATACGGTAAATATTATATATTTGTCGTTGTTACGAAACATAAATAAGGTACGCACATATAGTTGGGGTTCATCTATTTTGTCTCATCTATATAGTTCGTTATCTAAAAATGCCAAAAAAAATACATGTACGTTTTATTCTTGCGCCTATTTTCTACAAGCATGAGTTGGTCAAGACTGTCGTCACTCGCCCCCGTCAATGAGAAGTCATTCATATTCCTATTTGCAACAAAGTAAGTTTAAAATTTTACCATCTAATTTATTAATCTTTATACTACAACTATCTGTAAATAATATTTTTCAAATCTTTTTGATCTAGGTGATCAGTTAAAGGGATGAACTATAACAGGTGTCTGAAACACGCTGTAGCAGTTTATCGCAATCTTTTAGACCACATTGGACTAGACGATGTAATACTACTACACAACTCTACATTTGATTTAACAAAAATTATCCAATTATATATCATCTAATCATGTCATATTCTTGTACAGTTTATCTAAAGGCCATATCTAGGTCTTGATCATCAGGTTAACCATGATGATGTTGAAGTTTGGACAGCAAAAACACCAATTATCTGGTTCACTACTATGGAAATGCACTAGAGTGACCGTGTAAAACTGTTGTTTGGTGTTGAGACAGTTTTTAAGTGTCGGGTTTTTGTTATCGTATCCACAGAGATTGTAAGATATCACTGCCGTTCAATGGTTGAATTAATCTTAACTTAATGTAACACAAGGGTTTTGGTTTTAATCAAGTTATCTTGCATACAAAGTAATTAATTGCGGTAAAAGTTACGTTTTGATTAATATGAGAAATATTGTCAAAGTTAGGTTTCAATGATTACATTTGCTTTGCATGTATTTGCTCGGTCAATCATCTTATAAACTCCTTTAGATGATAAATTATTTCACAAAGTCCTCTCAATGCGTTTCTCTCGAACACCCATTGTGAGTTTTGTCATTTTGATCCATTGTTTCTCTCGAACACAATCTATCAAAAAGACAACATTTTGGTTCAACCTTATGGTGAAAAAAATCATTCGTTACTATCTCTAGCTAACAAACAAGTTTGGATGAAAACCTAGGTCAAGAATCGGTAAACATCTCTCGATCAAATACCAACACAAAGAGTTTTAAATAGAAACAAAGTTTTCATCATATATTTACCGTTAAAGAGTTTACATATGAGGATCCTTACATTTACACACAAAGCTAGCAATCACCTACATCTAACCTTGACAAATGGAAGACTTAGCTACTCATTTTCATGGTAGCTTGGTCGGCAAGTAAGAAAAGAGGGTTGATCAACATCCAAGTCGAATAATCGAAGTTGGATGGGAATCCACCTTCTTTTTGTAGAAGATGGTTGCTAGATGAAGAGAAATGAAATTAGGGCATAAAATCTCCCACAAAGCAATGCTGTAAAATATCTAGGAGAAAGTACAAAAAATGGAAAAGTTGGTAAAAATGAGGTATGGTGCCCAAAAGTGGCACCTGCTACTTATAGACAAGTGCAGAACTGTCATGTTCGCTAGGCGAGCAGAATGGCTCGCCTAGCGAAGGTCCAAAATGAGCACAGAAGGCTCCTGCGCCCAGAGAAAACAGGGCGTTGGTGAACTGTCATGTTCGCCTAGCGAACATACCTTCGCCTAGCGAAGGAAACGCCTCAAGCTCGCCCCCAGCGAGGTTGAGAGGTTTTGCTACTGGAATGCTCGCTGGGGACTCGCTAGAGCCTCGCCTAGCGAGTGAGTGCTGGCTGCACTTTTTCACCAAAACAGAATGAATTCGCTGCAGACTTCGCCATGAGCTCGCCTAGCGAATTAATTTGCTAATTTACTGGAGCTGTTCGCCAGGAGCTCGCCTAGCGAACCCATTCTTCGCCACAGCCTCGCCTAGCGAGCAGGCAGATGAAATGCTCCTTTGCTTTGGTTCCTTTGCCAATTCTCTTATGTCTTTATTATCAATTAACTCATGCCTTTCCTGCACAATAACAAACACATCAAAGGCACCAAGCTTGTTTATCAATGTACGCATTTCCATGTAAAATAAATGTGATTTTGACAATTTTAGCAAGGCAAAAGAGTGAAAGATGCCCACATATGATAGCTCAAATAAGCACTTTTGGGCATCTAACAACTCTCCCCAACTAGATTCTTGCTTGTCCTCAAGCAAAGTATGCCTCTTGAAAGACAAGAGGATTTGCATAAAGAAACGGTTTCTCCGAAGTTGGATAAACGGCTCAAACACAAGCGAAATTCGCATATACAAGTTCCCAACGGTTTGAATAAAATAATACCTAGGAACTTAAACTTAAATAGCAATGCAAAATATTTATCTATCTACAACAATACTCTTCTGAATGAATCATCCTATCTCTCCTCTTCGAATCAGGAATGAAGATTTTGCGCGTTTGCAACCGCGGGACTAATCTCGCTCTCTAACAAATAATGAAGAAATCAAACAGATTCATACAATGTCTAATCAATTAAAAATGGTACTGTGGAAGCATAAAGATCACTAAGGGCTTTTCGGTTGAAATTTGGTCAGGTTAACAAACAAGGGTCATTTCTAAGGTCATTGAAACGAAAGTGCCGATGCAAAAGAGACATTCACAGTATTATTCACACTACTCGACTTGTTTCATCTGTTTCTTATTTGTAACCTTCACAACACATATTCCACAACTCAACTCTTATTTTTCACTATTTTTCTTCCAAGCAAGCATTCATTTTCATTCTTTATATTTTTGTTCTTTTCTTTCACATCAAATGTACAAAACAGATGTTTCTTTTCTATATTTTCTATACATATATTTTTCTATGCTTGCTCGGTTTTTCTTTTCTTTTTCAAGAGTTGTGGTGCTTACCAATTCTTTTTCGTTCTCCCCAACTTATTTCTTCCACACCCTAAGTGAATGCTCTTACCTTTTTACGGCAAAAGAACAATAATCAATATTTTCCGGGTTGTAAAAAAAAAGATTTCTGAGATCTCGCTTTATTTCAAGCCGAGATTCAACTGTTTAGGCTCAAAGGGGTTAACAAATACTCTCTCTGCTCACAGGTAAGTTGTTTTTGGATGTAGTTGTGCTCGAAAGAAAACAAGTGCCTTGATCATTTCTAATTGCTTCCACAATTTCACAATAATAACAGACAAATAATGAATCACATGAATCAACAAAACTTATTAGAATCCAGCATTTAAGTGAACAATGGAGGTTTCCTCACACTTTGTGGTTTTAGGTTCTAGATGAAACATTCATTCAATTATGTTGCACAAAGATAATATTCAATTTACCAAAAAGAGTAAAGTTCCTAATGCATTCTAAAATTCTAGCCGACGGTAACCATGTACCTTAGCTTCATTCACTTGTTATTCTTATCATTGCCATCCAAGCTCGGATGCACCTTCATTGGGTACTTCTTGAGGAGCAACCAATCTAGAAGGGTTTGCCACTCATGCAACCAAAAATTTATTAAACACACAAAATTAACAACAAACATAAATGACATTAACTGAAAAATAAAATTTTGTTCGTGGGGGACAAAACACCCCAATAGTACAACCCATGGTCAAAATACAAAATTCGAAAGTACAAATAAAAATGACATAATAAAAACTGAAATACAAATACTCAAAAACTTAACCCACAAAGGGCTCAAGACTCCTCTTCACTACCGGCTTCAGAACCGGTAGCCTCATCATCAATATCCTCATCATCAGCTTCAGCTCCCTCCCCCTCACCATAGACTGGCCTGTCCACAGGCCAATTAGCGTTGAGGATAAACTGCTCACGCGCTAACAATGCTCGAGCACCGGAGGGGTCATTACCTTGCAGCTCCAACCTCTGCATACTGTTGTGCATGTCAATCATAGCTCGTTGGGATGCTGCCATCCACTCAAAACTGTAGTCACAAACAGCCCTCAGGTACGGATCAAGTCCGGGAGAAGAAGCACTAGGACCATCAGCAGCCCGAGTACTTCCCGAGGCCGCACTGCCAGCGGTAGTCTTAGCTCTACAATACTTAGCTACATACCGATCATCAATTGGAGCCGGGATCCTAACCTGTCCACGAGACGGAAGTCTCACCCTAGCCTGAATACATAAGCTCATAATCAAACACGGGAAGGCCAGTGGGCAATTCACACGAGCCCCCGATTTCAGCCCACTCTCAACCACAGTCTTCAGCTCATTGGCGATTATCCTCGCCACATCAATCTCAACATTAGTCATGATGGAATGGACTAAATGTGCCACTGGGATCGGCACAGTAGAGGTGTGTGATTTGGGTTGGATGTTGGTTAAAACCAGAAGTAGAATCAGCTGAGCCATGGGAGTCATGTCCTCCCGGTGATATCTCACAGGAACCCCAGATGGGTTCGGCTCAACCGATCTCCCAGCCAAAAGCAGGTCGGTGGTAATGGCAGCGACGTCTCGATGAAGTCTGAGGTCGGTGTGGTACTGGTCTCTCTGATCAGCTCCCAGCTGGAGCGGTTCCCCTAGGATTCTGTTGATCGCATCCTGGTCAAAAGGAATAGTACGCCCGGCAACTCTAGAAACCCAAGTGAAGGGCTCGTCGTCGTCGGGCAGTGCGTTAGCATAAAACTCCCGCACTGTACCAATGTCATAATGCTCCAAGGGACTTATCAGCCTATCCCACTTCTTGGCGTCTATCAACCCGGCGAAAGTTCGGTAAGTGCCCTGCGGGTTGATCAGAAAACGCCTCTCAGGAAGGATTTTTCGCTTCTCCAAAGCGATGTAACGTGCCGCTTGTTTCGGGCCTACGAACTTGTCGTTGTCGAATTGAATCGGCACGGTCCTGGAAGTAGTTGCATCTCCTTTTCTCTTCTTACCAGCTCCAGATCTAGACTCCATTCTGCAAAATATACAAAGAAACAATACACACCAACAAACAGATTAGCCATTAAAACAAAATTCAAAATACTGTCATGCTCGCTGCTGCTTCGCCTAGCGAAGCTGCAGCGAACGTTCGCCCCAGGTCGCCTAGCGAGCTGCTAGCGAACCTTACGGGTTTTGGGATTTTCTGCATTTTCAACGATGTTTCTCCCAATACCCGTACTCTATGGTTCCTACACAGAACCTAATGATTTCTAATGACAATGAGTCGTTCTATGCTATTGGGGATTGGCTAATTGCATGCAAAACCTAAAATAGATGAAATCCCCAATTCGAAAACCTAAACGACCTAACATTGCAAACTCCACAATATCTCATGCAACCTCCATGTTTCCCATACCAAATTTATCCTATTTGCTATGCATATTTGGAATTTAAGAGCAAACAAAAAGAAAAAGAAGTGGGGCAAACCTTTGGCAAACGGATTTGGAAAAGAGAAGTGGGGAGAGTTTGCAATTGGCGAAAGAAGCACGTGTCGGTGATAAAGATGCAACAGAGGGAGTTTGAGAAGCCACGCACGAAATCCTCAGCAGAGCCGTTCAGACAAATTTTTGAAGGTAGGGCAAAACTGCTCTGCTGAGGTATTTAAATAGAACCGTACTGGTGCGCTCGCTACTGCCTCGCCTAGCGAGCAGTCAGCGAGCGCGCTCGCTGCAGACTCGCCTAGCGAGCTGCAAGCGAACATGACAGCAAGTGCAAAGGCAAATGCAGCACTTGCAAGTCATCCAGCTTGGGTACAGCACATTGTACTCAATACAACATAAACATAAAACAGGAAATACTTACAATGTTGGGGTGCCTCCCAACTAGCGCTTGTTTAACGTCGGCTAAGCTCGACGGTGCGATGCTCACAGGGGAGCATCGAGCGGCTGAGCACAACTCTCGCGATCCACATGACCGCCGAGATACACTTTCAATCGTTGGCCGTTCACGGTCCAACTGTCTTTCTCGTCCATGTCTTCAATGATAATGGCCCCGTACTCTTTTACTTCTTTCACCCGAAATGGCCCGGACCATTTCGATTTCAACTTCCCGGGAAACAACTTCAACCGGGAGTTGAACAATAGGACCAATTGTCCGGGCACAAATTCTTTGGTCCGGATCTTCTTGTCATGATACTTCTTTGCTTTTTCCTTGTACAACCAACTTGAGTGGTATGCGGCATTGCGCATCTCCTCCAACTCAAGTAGTTGTACTTTCCTTTTGTTACCGGCCAACTCATGTTCAAAATTTAGAAATTTTAGGGCCCACAAGGCCTTGTGCTCCAATTCAACCGGCAAATGGCAAGTTTTACCAAATACCAATTGAAACGGAGTTAGGCCAATTGGAGCTTTAAAGGCCGTACGGTAGGCCCATAATGCTTCGTCCAATTTTTGGGACCACTCTTTTTTAGAATTAGACACGGTTTTTTCTAGGATTCTCTTAATCTCTCGATTAGAGACCTCCGCTTGCCCGTTAGCCTGAGGGTGGTACGGAGTTGTCACCCTATGCGACACACCATAATGTTTTAGAATTGTTTCCAAAGGTGCATTGCAAAAGTGTGACCCTCCGTCACTTATCAACACTCGGGGTGTTCCAAAACGGGAAAAGATGTTTTTCTTTAAAAATTTTATCACCGTTTTGGCATCCGCCCGAGGTGAGGCAATCGCCTCAACCCACTTAGAGACATAATCAACAGCTACAAGCATGTACTCATTCCCGTAAGAGGGTGGGAAAGGTCCAACAAAATCTATGCCCCAACAATCGAACACTTCCACTTCTTGGATATTTTGGAGAGGCATCTCATCTCTCTTACCTATCCCACCACTTCTTTGGCAACTGTCACAACTTTGCGCATGGGTATGTGCGTCTTTAAAAATAGTTGGCCAATAAAATCCCGATTGAAGAATTTTAGTGGCCGTTCTAACCCCATTATAATGACCGCCATAAGGCGAGTTGTGACAATGCCAAAGGATGCTCTGGGCTTCATCACCAGTTACGCATCTCCTTAACAGGTTATCGCTACCCAACTTAAACAAGTATGGGTCATCCCAAACATAATACTTCGCATCCGAAAGGAACTTCCTCTTTTGGTTCGAAGTTAGGTCGGCCGGCACACAACCACTAGCCTTGTGGTTTGCAAAGTCTGCAACCCACGGCCTAACTTGAACCTTAAACAATTTTTCATCAGGAAATTCTTCCCGGATTTCCTTTTCAGATGCGGTAACCTCGACATTCACCAAGCGGGATAAATGATCCGCTACCAAGTTTTCCGACCCCTTCTTGTCTTTAATTTCGACATCGAATTCTTGTAACAAGAGGATCCAACGGATGAGCCTTTGCTTCGAATCCGGCTTGGTCAGCAGATATTTAATCGCCGCGTGGTCGGTGTACACCACGACTTTAGACCCTATAAGATAGGACCTAAACTTTTCTAGCGCATACACTATTGCGAGTAGTTCTTTTTCCGTTGTGGCATAATTTATTTGAGCCTCGTTAAGAACCTTACTCGCATAATGTATAGCATGAAAAGTTTTGTCCTTTCTTTGGCCAAGTACCGCTCCAACGGCATAGTCACTCGCGTCACACATTAGTTCAAAATTTTCATTCCAATCGGGAGCGACTATTATTGGAGCGGTAACCAATTTTTCTTTTAAAACCTCGAAAGCTTGCAAACAATCGTCGGTGAAGAGAAATACCTGATCTTTGGCGAGTAAATTGCTCAAAGGTTTAGCCACCTTTGAGAAGTCCTTGATGAAGCGCCGGTAGAACCCCGCGTGCCCCAAAAAACTACGGATGCCCTTCACATTGACCGGAGGGGGTAATTTTTCAATTACATCAACCTTAGCTCTATCCACTTCAAGCCCCCTTTTAGAGACTTTGTGGCCTAGCACAATCCCCTCGGTCACCATAAAGTGACACTTTTCCCAATTTAGCACCAAATTAGTCTTCACACACCTTTCCAACACCGTCTTCAAATTTGCCAAGCATAGACTAAACGTCCCACCAAACACCGAGAAGTCATCCATGAAGACTTCCATTGTTTTCTCTATTAGATCGGCAAAAATAGCTTGGACACATCGTTGGAATGTCGCCGGCGCATTGCAAAGCCCAAAAGGCATTTTTCTGTATGCGAACACTCCAAACGGACACGTGAAAGCCGTCTTCTCATGATCAACCGGGTCAACCGCAATTTGGTTGTACCCGGAGTAGCCGTCTAAAAAACAGTAGTATTGTTGGCCCGATAGTCTTTCAAGCATTTGATCCATAAATGGGAGTGGAAAATGGTCCTTACGAGTCGCGGTATTCAACCGTCTATAATCTATACACATTCTCCACCCCGTTGCTACTTTAGTCGGGATCAATTCGTCTTTGTCATTACGGATTACGGTCATTCCACCCTTCTTCGGAACCACGTGCACGGGACTAACCCACGGACTATCCGAGATCGGGTAAATCATTCCCGCATCCAAAAGCTTCACCACTTCCTTTCTTACAACCTCTTTCATTGTAGGATTTAAGCGGCGTTGTGGTTGAGCCACCGGCTTGAAATCCTCCTCCATCAAAATCTTGTGCATACAATAGGATGGACTAATTCCTTTAAGATCGGAAAGAGTCCAACCCATAGCTTCTTGATTGGTTTTTAGCACAATGATTAGACGGGCTTCTTCTTCTTTTGTCAAAAGGTTGCTTATGATGACCGGCTTTGCCTCGGTCTCATCTAGGAACACATATTTCAAAGTCGAAGGTAACTCTTTTAATTCAATTGGCGCTTTCTCGTCAATTACCTCCTTCTTCAAATTTTCTTCCTCTACTTCCCACGGTTGTAGGTCTTCCAAGCTATCAAGTTCCTTCAAACATTCCTCAAGAGCTAGCTCCTCTTCAACAGTGAAAACCTCTAATGAGTCGTCGAGAGCTAACTCCATAGGAGATATCTCGTGGATATGCTTTGAAACTTCCATAATAGCGTCTTCGATCACATCGATGCGAAAGCTATCATTTCTATCCTTGGAATGCTTCATCGCCTCGAATAGATCAAAGGTGACCTCCTCATTTTGAACACGCACCTTCATTAAACCGTCATCAACATCGATCATCATTCTTGCGGTCTTCATGAATGGTCGGCCCAATATGAGCGGAGCATCATCATCTTCCTCCATATCAATTACAATAAAATCCACCGGGAAAAAGAATTTGTCGACCTTCACCAACACATCTTGGGCTACGCCATGAGGATGGGTCGTCGACTTATCCGCCAATTGTAATGTCATTCGGATGGACTTAATCTCGATGTTTCCTAGCCTCTTGATAATTGACAAAGGTATAAGATTTATGCTCGACCCCAAGTCAATAAGTCCCTTCCCGACATAAACATCACCAATTTTAACCGGCAATGTAACTCTTCCCGGATCAACCTCTTTCTTAGGAAGCGTCCTTTGAATGATGGCACTACAGCTCGCATCAAGGACGATGGTCTCCGGTTCCGTATACCTCCGCTTTTTGGTTAGTATGTCCTTCATGAACTTGGCATACTTTGGCATTTGTTCCAAAGCTTCAGCAAACGGAATGTTTATTTGTAATTGCTTAAAAATATCCATGAACCGGGCGTAATGCCGTTCATTTTCCCTTTTGGAAGGGGCATGAGGGTAAGGAAGATTTTGGACCGGAGTAGCGCTCACTACCTCCTTTCCCTTTGCAATTCTAGCACTTTTCCATCTAGGCTTCTTCACTACCTCCCTTAGCACCTCATCATTATTATTTTCCTCAATCTCCACACCTTTTTCTTGTTCAACTTCACCATTATTTTTATTATTTTCAACTACTTCCTCATCACTCCACACTCCTACTTCACCGTCAACATTTTCATCCACTATTTCTCCTCAATCTCCTTCTCTTTCTCTCTTTTTTCACTCTCCACTTTTTTTTCATTTTCACTACCCAACTCCCTTCCACTTCTCGTCACAATCGCCTTACAATGCTCCTTAGGATTTGTTTGCGTATTGGCCGAGAAAGAAGGACCGGTTTGTTGTTCAGCTAGTTGCTTGGCAAGTTGCCCAACTTGAGTTTCAAGATTTTTTATGGCCGCGTCATTACTCTTTTGATTGGCCATTGACATTTGCATGAATTGCGTCAATGTCTCTTCCAATTTAGAATTGACTACCGGCGGTTGTTGAGATTGATACGGGTTTTGGGGAGGATTTTGACGGCTAGAAGAACCACCTCCATAACCTTGGTTATGATAATAGTTGCTTCTAGGTTGGAACCCTTGGTTCCCTTGGAATTGTTGTTGTTGTTGTTGTTGAGGGTGCGGTTGATAAGGTTGTTGTTGTCTTGGTTGATAGTCCCGTTGATTGGCCATGTAATTTACTTCGTCAAAACCGGGAGGTGGACAAAATTCGGTGTCATGTTCACCTTTACAAAGTTCACAACAAGCTATTTGTTTAGCTTTTGACGGTTCTCTTAACTCTTTGATTTGTTGCGTTAAAAGTTCCACTTGTTGTGAGATGAGCTTGTTTTGGGCAAGTATGGCATCATTCGTCCCTAACTCAAGCACTCCCGCCTTCTTCAAAGAATTTCCACGACTTTGACTTTGAAGATCATTCAAAGCCATACGGTTGATAATGTTTGTGGCTTCTTCGACACTTTTTGACATCAACGAGCCACCCGAGGTGGCATCCAACAACGTCTTACAGTTTGGTTGAAGTCCATTTCTGAAGATATGGATTTGAGTTAATTCATCAAATCCATGCCCTTTGCATTTCCTTAGCATGGACTTGAATCTCTCCCACGCTTCATTCAACGATTCACTGGTTCCTTGAGAAAACACCGAGATGGCCGTCTTTGATTCCATGAATCGGTTATGAGAGAAAAATCTTTCAATGAATTTTTCCTCTAACACATTCCAATCTGTCATTACGGCAGGTGTTTGATCGAGATACCAATCCTTTGCTTTACCGAGCAAAGCGTGAGGAAATAAACGTCTGAACAACGGAAGCTCCTGAGCCTGATCCACTCCGGCAGCCAATGCTATCTCATAGAATTTTGTGAGAAAAGCAAATGGGTCTTCATGGTCCATTCCGGTGAATGGACTCCCATACAATAAATTCAGAGTTCCCGTCTTCATCTCAGCTTGCCTTCCAGTTTGGTTGGCAAACTGAGCGGTGTTCCTTGGACTGTTGATACATGGAGTAGAAATCGGTGGTGGTGGTTGTGGCTCCATGTTTGGTATGAATGGGTGTGGATTTGTGGTTGAAGAACTTTCTCCTTGCTCTTGGCGTTGCCTAGCCTGTTGCCTCCTACGTCTTGTTTTGCTATTGAGCCTCCTTGCGGTTCTCTCGATCTCAGGATCAAAAAGAAGTTCGTCCACAGGGATTTTCCCTCGCATAAAACGTAAGCTGCACACTAAACCAAACAAATTACAAGCACAAGTCAAAAATTCACAAGCTTAAACTTAAACAACCAATGCGATGCTCGGCAACGGCGCCATTTTGTTGAGACAGTTTTTAAGTGTCGGGTTTTTGTTATCGTATCCACAGAGATTGTAAGATATCACTGCCGTTCAATGGTTGAATTAATCTTAACTTAATGTAACACAAGGGTTTTGGTTTTAATCAAGTTATCTTGCATACAAAGTAATTAATTGCGGTAAAAGTTACGTTTTGATTAATATGAGAAATATTGTCAAAGTTAGGTTTCAATGATTACATTTGCTTTGCATGTATTTGCTCGGTCAATCATCTTATAAACTCCTTTAGATGATAAATTATTTCACAAAGTCCTCTCAATGCGTTTCTCTCGAACACCCATTGTGAGTTTTGTCATTTTGATCCATTGTTTCTCTCGAACACAATCTATCAAAAAGACAACGTTTTGGTTCAACCTTATGGTGAACAAAATCATTCGTTACTATCTCTAGCTAACAAACAAGTTTGGATGAAAACCTAGGTCAAGAATCGGTAAACATCTCTCGATCAAATACCAACACAAAGAGTTTTAAATAGAAACAAAGTTTTCATCATATATTTACCGTTAAAGAGTTTACATATGAGGATCCTTACATTTACACACAAAGCTAGCAATCACCTACATCTAACCTTGACAAATGGAAGACTTAGCTACTCATTTTCATGGTAGCTTGGTCGGCAAGTAAGAAAAGAGGGTTGATCAACATCCAAGTCGAATAATCGAAGTTGGATGGGAATCCACCTTCTTTTTGTAGAAGATGGTTGCTAGATGAAGAGAAATGAAATTAGGGCATAAAATCTCCCACAAAGCAATGCTGTAAAATATCTAGGAGAAAGTACAAAAAATGGAAAAGTTGGTAAAAATGAGGTATGGTGCCCAAAAGTGGCACCTGCTACTTATAGACAAGTGCAGAACTGTCATGTTCGCTAGGCGAGCAGAATGGCTCGCCTAGCGAAGGTCCAAAATGAGCACAGAAGGCTCCTGCGCCCAGAGAAAACAGGGCGTTGGTGAACTGTCATGTTCGCCTAGCGAACATACCTTCGCCTAGCGAAGGAAGCGCCTCAAGCTCGCCCCCAGCGAGGTTGAGAGGTTTTGCTACTGGAATGCTCGCTGGGGACTCGCTAGAGCCTCGCCTAGCGAGTGAGTGCTGGCTGCACTTTTTCACCAAAACAGAATGAATTCGCTGCAGACTTCGCCATGAGCTCGCCTAGCGAATTAATTTGCTAATTTACTGGAGCTGTTCGCCAGGAGCTCGCCTAGCGAACCCATTCTTCGCCACAGCCTCGCCTAGCGAGCAGGCAGATGAAATGCTCCTTTGCTTTGGTTCCTTTGCCAATTCTCTTGTGTCTTTATTATCAATTAACTCATGCCTTTCCTGCACAATAACAAACACATCAAAGGCACCAAGCTTGTTTATCAATGTACGCATTTCCATGTAAAATAAATGTGATTTTGACAATTTTAGCAAGGCAAAAGAGTGAAAGATGCCCACATATGATAGCTCAAATAAACACTTTTGGGCATCTAACATTTGGCATGCAACAACAAATTCCAGAACCTCTGACATGTTTTTGAGATTGACATCAGCAAAAAGTCGATGGCCATTGTGATTATTCCGACTTGAGAAACTTTGCAAAAGAGATGTGTCGTCATTTGAGGAATCGACGACAACATATCTTAAACGTACCAGTCATGCATGGTGCTAGACCAACTCAACATTATATGGCATGGTTTAGGTTGGTTATAAGGCCACACTTTGTGTCTGAGCCAAGGTATTTGATTGATCCACACCAACGAGCTTCGTCATCAAACACCTAACAACATATCCCCGCCCAAGAACAATGTCAACCCACCCAAACCCAATAACCAACCTCACACCATCACCCTACCATATACACCCAACCACCGAACACCCAACCTCACAACCAATTCATGCTACACACCCAACCTCAAAACCAGGAATCAAAACCTAACCACCAACAACCATACGCAGCCACCACAACAGTCTATAGCCCAAATGATTCATACGATTCAGTGTCATGCCATCGTAGCCCCACCAATGAACACTCAAACATCCCATCGCCACAACACACAACCATCGTTTGACTCTAGTACACCGCAAGAACCATTGCTTAATTTGTTCCCAATAGCTCGGGGGAGGGGGGGGGGGGGGGATTGTCACCCAACCACAACGACCCAACTATTACAACATGGGCACTGAACTCAATTACGGAAGCGCCGTTGGCGATAACCCCCCGAGCTATTGGGGGACAAATGATGACAAATCTGTCAAATACCGTTGGACCTGCAACCGGACCTTCACACCAGCCACCATTGCATCATGTTGGCACTCAAAGACCCCAAACAACTCAGAAAAATCGTGGGAGACCTCGAAGACAGGCTAACGCACCTGGATGTGGAACAGGGGGGCGTTTCAATCGGACGAGTCATTGATTTTATTGTCAATTTAATGTATTTTTACTTTATAATATAATATTTAATTTAAGTTTTTAATTTAATTAATTATAATTATAAAATTAAAAATAAAAAAATAGAAAGTGCATGCGCCACATGCATTGACGGATACACTGATGTAATGTATGCATGCGTCAATGCATGTGGCTTCAAGGCATGATTGCGCCAGATGCTTAGACGCCTAAGTCTATTTGCATTGCAAGCATGTGTCAGATGCTTGGGCGCCTCCTTTAAATGATAATTGGATGTGCCCGTTCAACTAACACATTAGTAGTGAAATGTGGTTATTTCAATAATTAATTTAAAAATTTATTATTTAAACTGAAAAAAATGATTAATTTTAAAAAATAATCATTTTCTTTTGACCGGAAAAATTAAGACATCTGAAAATTGTTGTTTGTATATGATTGTATACAAATATATGATTTCATAATTTCATAGTATGTCTGTATTTTCGGTCTAAACTTTTATTTTACTATAAAATTATCTTTAAATAAGTGATCATTATATTTTACTTTTCTTTAACTTCTTCTATTGTGAAAATCCATTACCACTTTCTTTAAATCCATTACCACTTTCAATTGAATATATATAAACGTGATTAATGTATTTTTATTTTTTTTAAAGTCATTGTATTTTTACTTTAATATTCACAGAACTTATTTTATTAATTGAAAACAAATATTTATATTTTTGATATTCAATTATTACACGTAACAATATTTTCTTTTCTTAGTACTTTAAAAATTAACTTTAATTGAGCATATGTTGTTAGAAGTTAAAAAGATGAAAGAAGAATAATGAATATAAATTAGAATGAAAATGGAAATGAAAGTAAGTTATCTAGGAAACCATTCATTCATGCATGTCTTAATATCTCTCCATTAACGGGATTGAGTTTTTTTTTCAAGAGGTTGAATATTAGAATTAATTATAATAAGATAATGGATTCTTTAAAATAGCTGTTTCTAAGTCTTAATATTTCTCTACTAACAGAATTGCTGGTTTTTTAAAATATTGCATATTGGAAGTAATTTAAATAAGAGAGTGAATTCTACCAAATAGTTGTTTTACATTTTTTTTAATTTAATTTTATTGAATTAGATGTTGATGTAATGATATGAAACATATAGTAATTTTATTTCATTTTACTGGATGAGAGATAAATCTCCATATAAATAAAAACATGTTTATTTCATTTCATTGATTTTTATTTTATATAATTATATATTAATTGTGTCATATTTATTACATATTTAATAAAAAATAAATATTATACACAATTGCATATCACAAAATTTATTATACAAATAATTAAAATTAAAATTAAATAAAAAATATGTTTATGATTTGGTGTGTGTATGTTAAAAAATATGGACAAACAGACGTGTCCATGCCCGTTTGGAAGTTAGTATGTTATAAAACACTAAAACATAATATATGTTATAAAATACTAAAATATAATATAGTTTTTTAAAATATAATAAATAATTTTTTTAAACATAATTTATATTTTTTACCATTTTTTTAGTATAATAAGATAATGACTTCTTTAAAATAGCTGTTTCTAAGTCTTAATATTTCTCTATAATATATATATATATATATATATATATATATATATATATATATATATATATATATATATATATATATATATATATATATATATATATATATATATATATATATATATATATATATATATATATTATAAAACAATAAAATATAATATATGTTATAAAATACTAAAACATAATATATACTCCCTCTCTTTCAAATTATAAGAGAAAAAAATGCATTTTTCTTATTCCAAAATATAAGAGAAAAAAAATAACATTTATCTTTTTAAAGGTAAAATTAAATGCATTTAATTTTCTCTTCCTCTCATTTTTTTTATAACCAATAATCTATTAGAATTATTTTTACATCTTCCTAAATAAATTATTTCAAAAAAATTATAAGTCAAATTATTATATTTTTACTCTTTTTAATAAATATGATTTTTACTTTTTATTTTAAGACGGAGGAGTATTTTTAAAACATTATATATATATTAGCTTTTTTTTATTTTTTTAAACAGGATCGTCCCCAATAATTTAGAACCTGTTCTAATATTATAATTGGATCCTTAATAAAGACAATGACAACACTCTAAATTGTAATATATTTTTTTTTTAATTTGTAGTATACATAGCGATGATGCTTAATGCTCTTAAGTATTTATGCATTGATATTCTATTTTAACACTAATGGTTGTTTAATATAAATATTTCTCACTTCATCTTCAATATTTTCATTATCGATCTTTGGATGCAAAAATTCATTATATGAATAATTTTAAGTATTATTTTTTTCAATATATTTATTTTCCTAGCTCAACATTATCATATTGTTTAAAAATATCTTGCACATTAGAGTTTTAACCCTTTAAATTTGTCGAGATTTTCTTGCAATTTGTTATAGAATGATTTATTTACAATTACACATATTTTTAATTTAAATTAAGTATAATAGCGCTTTTAAATTTGGTTGTTGCCTAAATGATATGTTCAACATATTCTATAATAATTTAAACTAGTCACTAAATCGAACTAAATCATTTCAAAAGAATAATTAGTTAAAATACTTTAAGCATACAAAAGAATAATTAGGTGAAAATACTTTAATTACACACTTTCAAAACACAAATGACATAATGAGTAATAATTAAAAATTAATTTATAAAATTAAAACATAATTAAGAATCAATAAAAAAATCGAAATTAAAACAATTTATGTTACCTGAAGCAACAATAGTCTTAAAATTTTAGGTTTATATTAAGATACAATATATTTTTATTATAAAGAGATTAATGCACTAATTTATGGCAATAATCACTTTCATATTATTAAATAGAAAAAAATAGCTTTAGCCGTTATCATATACTCACTCCGTTTTATAATAGGTATTTTTTTTAAAATATATTTTAAGATAATAAATAATTTATATTAATTTCATGTTATTTACTAATCCATTACCCAATTCATTTAAATTTTAATGGGTTGAATTTGTCGTCCAACCCACAATTTCATTGTTGAAACCGATCCGAATCGACCCGTTCATTTATGAGTTGAGTTGAGTTGGGTTCGCAAGTTGTATTTTAAATACAAATTATTTTTTTAATGATTTTTTTTCAGTATAATTTTTTTAACACAATTCAAATTGAATGAAACACATCATATAATGTCTAATAAAATTCATCAACACGGCATAACGTTTGATAATAGTATAAAATTTCATTAGACATGTTATTTCCATAAAAATTATAAGTTAGAAATGACGTAAAAAAACATTTAGTTTTAGAATTATGTAAACTAATTGGTCTAATAGTAATATTATTGATGGAGAATAATTTTTTTTGGTAAAATTATGGTTAGTAGTGAGATATTAATTTTATATTTTTATTTAAAATAATAATAAAAAATAAGAAATTATTAACGACACATCAATGAGTTTGGTCAATGAATCTGTGGATATATTCCTAAATGAATGAATTCGGATAATTTATAAATTAAATTGGTTTGGATAAATGGGTTCGTGGGTCTATCCACCATTCATAAATAAAAGAGTAATTCCATGTTAGTTAAAAGAAGAAACAATAACTATTACATTTATGGATTTTTTTTTTAAATATCTAGATTTTTTTAAAAAATTACAAAAATAGACATTTTTTCAAAAAAATTACACAAATGACCAATTTTTGCCCTAATTTTCTACTTGGGCGCCACCCTAGTTGGCGCCTACCCTTAAAGGGTAGGGCAAGTCGCCACTAGGAGTGGCGCCTACACTCATTTTTTTTTATTATTTTTTTTAATATGTATTATTTATTTTTTTTATTTTTTTTTTAATTTATGAATTTAGATTTATTATAAATTATATAAATTTATATTAATACATATATATAAATAAAATTATTTACAAGATATATATATATATATATATATATATATATATATATATATATATATATATATATATATATATATATATATATATATATAATATATATATATATATATATATATATATATATATTAATTTATATATATATTAATTTAATTTAGAAGTAATTAATATTATGTATAAATTTTTGGGAGAATTAGGGTTAATCATGTTAAGGTTAATTTATCAATTATAATTAGGGTTTATTGATCGGTTATAATTAGAGTTTGGTAGTTATGACCTAATTGAAACCCTAAATCCCCATAAGACTAATTAATCAACTGCGACACTAGTTAGGGTTAAGTAGATTGGTGTACAACCCAGATCTTTTCCTATAAATAAAGTGTTATTTCCTTGCATTTTCTTCACCACTATTTCCTATCACTTTCTCTATCTAGATCTGGTCATGGCATCCCCAAGACCGTCGTCATAGCAGCGAACATCATCAAGGCGCCCGGATCCTGAACAAGTAATCTTAAAAAGGGATGGGCATGTTATTTTCTCGCCTTTGAAACCCCCAATGGAGATGAAATTTTGGAACATCCGTTCGTTGGACCAACTAAAAAGGTCCTTGATGTCTTGGTTAGAGGGAGATTACCAACCTGGTGAAGTCATCAGAAGGATTCAGAGGCTTAGAACAAGGTTCTCATTTGAAACTGGAGAAATGATACGTTGGTGGGTTGAAGTTGAAAGCGACATTGATTGCATCCAAATGATGCATGGGTCAGACGACATAGTGTTAACTGTTGTAATTTCTTAGATTTTAATGGTTGTTTGTCATGTTGTTGTTGTATTTGTTATTGTTCTAGTACTTGTTCTTGTTTTAGTACTTGTTTTTGTTCCAGTATTTGTTTTTGTTTTAGTAATTGGTGTTGTAATGTTAGATGTTTGTGTTTGTTGTTCCAGTGTCATCTTCTATTTGGAATAAAAAGTAAACTTTAATGATAAATAGCATTGGTACACAGATTTATGAATATGAAAACTAAGTTGTGGAACTAGATCCACGATATGGACATTTGTTCTTATTATGCCCTAGTTGTCTACATATGCTACACTTCCTCTGCATTTTCTCTGCGACGTCCATTTCAGTTCTAATGCGCCTGCTATTTGGGCGACCACTTTTATTCCGCCGCATCGATTCGTTGTGCCAAACAATTTCCCCGTCATACTCTGGCCAATACGCCTCCAATGCTACCACCGGAAAGGGATTGTCGTATACATTGAGCAATGTTGCAACTTTGTAGATGGGAGACACTAGCGATAATGCATCGAAGTGGCTGTGTGAACACGCTGCAATGACATGGGAACAAGGCATACGATAGGTCTGAAATTGACCACAGTCGCACCAACGGTCTGGTATTAGGACCCTATACTCTTGTCTGGGCAGCCCTTGGTTGTGGTCAATTGTTTCCTTGACACTAAAAGTGTGGCCATGGCGGTCGAATTCCGTAACCCGATGGCTGCTGGCTTTGGCAGATTCCTGCCTCATAAACTTCATGCAGGCATCACTATATCCTTGACTCGTCTGCAACACTTCATGCCAGCGCCTGCCTCTTGTTACGAACAACGTTGCCATCCGAAAATAGGTCGCACTCACCAATGCGGTTACCGGGAGGTTACGTATGCCCTTAAAGACGCCGTTCATTGATTCCACAAGATTTGTTGTCATGTGGCCCCACCTCACCCCATCGTCGTATGATCTAGTCCACTTTGCTCTGTCGATATTATCGATCCACCTCCCTGCATCAGAATTTGCCAACACTATTTCCCGGCGGTAGTATTGGAATCCAGGTTGGTTTAATGCATACCCCGCGTTTATCAAATGTTGCTTCAAGAAGTTATCCTTGAACTCCCGCATAAAATTTTGAGCAATATGCCTGATGCAGTAGACATGGGTAGACGGGGGGTCATGCCAACCATTTGCTGGATTATTGTATGCACTGTCTATTGAAGCGTGCCTGTCAGAAATCACACAGATGCCAGCTTGTGGAGTCCCGTGCGTTCGGAGATTCTTAAGGAAGAAACTCCAAGCAGCAGCCGTTTCTCCTTCTACCAATGCAAAGGCTATTGGGAAAATATTAGAATTTCCATCTTGTGCGACCGCCATCAGTAACGATCCTTTGTATTTCCCATACAGCCAAGTTCCATCGACTTGAACAAGTGGTTTGCAAAATGTGAAACCGATGATGCAGGGACGGAATGCCCAGAAAAGTCTATGGAATATTCCATTACCTTCTAGACGAGTTCCGTCAGGGGATTGTGCCGGCAAGGTCTCCATTATAGAAACCGTCCCAGGTGAATACAATCGTAGTGCAACCAGGTAGTGTGGTAGTTGTTTGTATGATTCCTCCCAGTTACCGTATACCAGTTCAATTGCCTTGGTTTTCGCTAACCAAGCCTTTCTGTATGACGGTGTATATTTGAAAACAGCCACACAATGGGAGATAATTGTTTTGACCTTCAGTGACGGGTCAGCCTCAACTAGAGGTAATATGGAATGGCAGATCATATCATGGCTAAGTTTGCGATGATCCTGTGCCATGTTGGTGTTGACGCAAATGTGAGCTTGAGAAATGGACCCTATCACCCACGCATTATGTTTCTTCTTGTACGATGCCATCAACCTATACCCACACTCCGGATTTTTTCATACAATAACGTATCTTTCCGGATTTGATTTGATAACATCGTAGTCAACACAGTTTTTCAAGTGCCAGTTCTTTATTGCTAACAGACACTCTTCCTTGGTCCGAAATTGGTCACCCTTCTTTAACTCCTCATCAGACCTCATATATGGGTTGTAGAACATATCTGATGAGGGCTCATCCTCGCCCAAGTTAAGTGTTGTGAAGTGCGCAGGCGGTGAGTAGCGTTGCGCTATAGGTATTTGAACTTGGTCTTCGTCTTCAGAATCACGGTTCACCAAGTCATCAACCACGTCTTCAGCATCATCAACCACATCGTCTTCAACGTGGTGCTCAACATCTTGTTCGTCATCAATCACAGGATCAATAACCTGTGACTGAATATTCTGAGCTGGTTGAAATTGTTCCAACACAATGTACAACACTATGTATTCGTAACCAGAATACTCATGGTTACGAAACATGTATTGTGTCTCCATGTCATTCTGAATCAATGACTTATAAAACTTGACAGAGTTATTTTCTGAAAAAAAAAGGTTGTTGATAAAAAATTTGGGACACGGGTTGTCTTAGTTTGGACTCAATCTTCCTTTTCAGATAAGAGAAGTCAGCTCCTCTATTTAGACAAAAACGAGTGCATTCGGTGTTTCTAAATAGGAAGCCAGACATATCACATTCATAAGTCTCACCATTGACGTGAGCTTTGATTTTGTATTGTGAAGAAGATGACATGTTTTGTGAAGGTTTTGTGAAGAAATTGTGAAGGTTTTGTGAAGGTCTTGTGAAGATATTGTGAAGGTTTTGTGAAGGTTTTGTGAAGATATTGTGTAGGTTTTGTGAAGATCTTGTGAAGGTTTTGTGAAGATTGCTGTGAAGATATTGTGAATACCTTTGTGAAAATGTGTGTGAATATTTATACTGCAAGATTCCGACACATCTTTGCATGCATGTCTTCAACCAAGCCTTCCCCAAGAGCAACGCATGCAAAACTTGGACACGTGTAAAGCATGCAAGGATCTTGCAGGCTAGGTGGAGCTGCATGCATGTAATAATTTTGACACGTCTACTGCCTATCCATCAAATGTATTCTCCACATAGTCTGAACTTAGTCTCAGAGATTCCCACGCATGCCGGTTCCTCAAAAGTATTCACCACCAAGTCTGCAAGATTCCCACACATGCCTTACACGTGTAACACCTTTGAATGAATCACTCCCACCTAGTCTGTACTAATGCATGCCAACCTATCCACCTAGCCTCCACCTAGAACTTAGTCTCAGAGATTCCCACGCATGCCTTACAGTCTCGGCTTTAGCTTTGCTTGCACCAAAAACTTAAACTTCTTAAACTTCCAATACTGAATATCACAATTCCAATACTAAACTACCTCTTTTTTCCATTATGTGTTTAAAATAATATTCAATCTTATTTAAGCTTAATTATTTATTTTGAACAACCTGATTATTTATTTTAAATAATATTCCCACGCATGCCTTCCACGTGTCACACCTTTGCATCATCAGGTTCCACCAAGTCTTCCCCAAGACAAGACAAGTGCAACCTAGTCTGCACCAATGCATGCCAACACTACCACCTAGCCTGCACCTATTCTGCAAGATTCCCACGCATGCCTTCCACGTGTCACACCTTTGCATCATCAGGTTCCACCAAGTCTTCCCCAAGACAAGACAAGTGCAACCTAGTCTGCACCAATGCATGCCAACACTACCACCTAGCCTGCACCTATTCTGCAAGATTCCCACGCATGCCTTCCACTTGTCACATTTTTGCATATTCAGTCTACTTGAAAACGAGTATAAATAGAGGGTCATTCTTGCAAGTTTTCATCAACCACTAACACTTTTATTCAGAGAACTCCGGCGAAACTTCTCATCCACCAAGCTTCGTTCTACATTGCAGTCATGTCTCTTCTTACCATGGACCAAGAACACAGAGGCACTAGGGCAAACATTGCCTCATTCGTAAGTTTTTCTTGAACATTGCCTCTTTCGTATGTTTGTAATTTGTTTTTTAAAAGTCCAATATAATGATTGTTTATATTGTTTGTTTTTAAAGGATCCCAAGAAATTTCGTCAACGTTCACACCCTATGCCTTATCCAGACCCATGGTGCATACCTTACATAGAGCGTGCGGGTTTCGGTCATGTTATGCATGTCGTAAATGCCACAATTGATGTCAAATTCATTTTGGCTCTGTGTGAACGTTGGAGACCCGAGACACACACTTTTCACCTACCAACTGGTGAATGTACCGTCACATTAGAGGATGTGTACATGCTTTTGGGTCTTAGAATAGATGGTAAGCCTGTGACTGGAAATGTTCAACAGCCTAACCAAATATGTGTTCAAATGTTGGGGGTAGATCTGGTCGAGGGTGAGGGATCTGCCAAAGCAAGGGGTCAGGGTATTAAATTAACTAGCCTACAATTGTACCACGACTCCATAACTTTGACTGAGGAATCCTCCGAACAAGAAAAAGTCATAAAAACCCGGGTTTACATTATGCTATTGTTTGGGAACTTGCTATTTCCCGAAGGGACGGGAAATAGCATAAACTTTATGTACTTGAGTTTGCTCGGGGACATTGATAGAATAAGCACATATAGTTGGGGTTCTGCTGTATTAGCATTCCTATATAGCTCTTTGTGTAAAAATGCACAAAATGAGCACTGTACATTTTCTGGATGTGCTTTTTTGCTCTAAACATGGGGGTGGTGGAGATTGCCGAGGCTAGCCCCAGAAAATCCTAATGTCTACTCCTTCCCCTACGCAACTAGGTAAATTTATGATGTTATTTCATTTTGTATATTTATTCTATAAATATTTGTAAATAATATTATTTATCTTTTTTTGTTTAGGTTCATCACAACCGGGCTGGATTACAGTCTTACCCCCAAAAATAAAATTATATTTTATCGTCAACTCTTGGATCGTCTCCGAGCACAAGATGTATTACCACTAAATCACTCAGCTTCTAACTGATTTATTAATATCATGCATTCTCGATAAATAACATATTTTCTTTTTTCTTTGCAGTTTATTTGGAGGCCATATTTGGGATTGGAACATCAACCCAACCCCGAAGATGCAGCTGTTTGGACAGCAAAAACGGCCATAATGCGGTTCACCACTGTGGAGATGCACCAAAGTGACCGTGTCAAGCTGCAATTCGGAATGCATCAAGAAATCCCAGGCCCCCCAATGTCTATGGAACCTTGGCATCTAAAAAAAGTCAGCCACCAGTGGTATGCCCAAATTGGAAGGAATTTGCTAAGGAGTTTCGTAAAATGTGGAAAGACCGTGCCCACTATGTTCTACAATTTCCGGTGGCGCCCAACGAAATGAAGCCGACAAGGGAATATGTGGATTGGTATAGAGCAAATACAAATCCAGAAATGATTGTGTCTAACCCGTTCTATTTGGACGATCCCCGGATGCAACAACCATATTTCCAACAACAACAACCACCACAATATTCCCAACAACAACAACCACCACCTTATTACCAACAACAACCACCACCACCATTTTACCAACAACAACCACCACCAC
Organism: Lathyrus oleraceus; assembly: GCF_024323335.1. Taxonomy (NCBI): domain Eukaryota; kingdom Viridiplantae; phylum Streptophyta; class Magnoliopsida; order Fabales; family Fabaceae; genus Lathyrus; species Lathyrus oleraceus. The sequence continues at coordinate 278,014,870 of NC_066580.1, forward strand.
CTTATTACCAACAACAACCACCACCACCATATTACCAACAACAACCACCACAACACATGTCCACCCCCCAACCAAATCAACAATACATACCACAAACTCAACCCCAATACCATGAAGATTACCAACACCAAACTCAACATTCCCACCACCATCAACAGTCCCAACACCTACCACAATATCAATCCCCCCACTTCCACCAATCCCAACACTTCCATCACGACAATGTCCCGAGCTCTTCCAGTCCTCCACCTAGCCCCGACACGGGTATACAAGAGGACTACCAACAAGACTACTACACACCAACACAAACATTGTTCTTTGGCCAACCCGATTCAACCCTAAACTACCAAAGACCACAATTCGAGGGCGCACCCAGCAGTAGTCAGTTTGTCCCACCGAGACAAAGCTTTGAGGGCGCAGAGGGGACCCGTCTTTCCTACAGCACTGAAGGGACTTCGACCCAACCACAACGGCAAACGGCAAGGGGACGCGTTGGGACTAGGGGTGGTAATAGGGAAGCACCACCACCACGTGAACCGTCTAGGCGAGTAATTAGACCTCCCCCGTGCGGATCGTACCAGGGACCGCATCATATGTGATAAATAAATAATGCATTTTAATCATATCTTTGTAATATTTGTCTTGTCTATTATTTAAATAAAAATATTTTCTGTTTATTATCTTTATACTTTATCTTTATCTTTAAAGATATTGTCTATCATATCTTTATATATATATATATATATATATATATATATATATATATATATATATATATATAATATATATATATATATATATATATATATATATATATATATATATATATATAATATATATATAATATATATATATATATATATATATATATTAATTTACATGTGTATAAATATTAATTACTTTTAAATTAAATTAATATATATATAAATCTATAAATAAATTTAATTACTTATAAATTAAATTAATATATATAAATTAATATATATATATATATATATATATATATATATATATATATAATTAATATATATATATATATATCTTGTAAATAATTTTATTTATATATATGTGTTAATATAAATTTATATAATTTATAAAAAATATAAACTCATTAATTAAAAAAAATTAAAAAAAAAACATATTAAAAAAAAAAAAAAGAAAGAGTGTAGGCGCCACTCCTAGTGGCGACTTGCCCTACCCCTTAAGGGTAGGCGCCAACTAGGGTGGCGCCTAGGTGTAGTTTAGGGCCAAAAATGACCATTTTTATAATTTTTTTGAAAAATGGTGTATTTTTGAATTTTTTTTTAAAATTCTGGATATTTAAAAAAAAATTCACATTTATGTTTTAAAAGGACAAATAAGTTGATACTCAATATATGCAATGAATTTTGAACAAGTCACCATCAATGATCCTATAATTATTTTAATGTCAGCAATAAAAATACTAAATTTTAAGGCCTTATGAATTCTGAGGCCATGTGCAATAGGTCTCTTTGCACTGCTCCTCCACCGGCCCTGTTATGAGACCCTGTGCAATGAGTGTTTCTTTGCACTGCTCCTCCACCGACCCTGTCTGCAAGTATATATAATTTTATTTAAGTAAATATATATATTTTTTAAGTATGTATAAAATATATAATTGTATGAAATGTAGTATGAAAATAAATATATATAGTTTGTATGTATAAAATTTAAGTATGAAATGTAATTTCTAAAAAATGTATAGTATTTATAAAATATAGTATCAATGAAATTAGTATGAAATATAGCCATAAACACTTCAACGGGATACGTCGTCTGACCACCATATTAGGAAGACTTTCGACATAAGGAGTCAGTCCCTTACTAGCATTTTCATCTATGAGAAATCATTGATCAATGAGAGATTGAGGGAGAAATGAGATGGAGATGAATAGATGAACATGAAGAGACCCCAAATTGATCAAGAGATGAATCTCACTTGATCAATACCCTTCATTCATCTTGAGGGATGGAGTTCAAACTTCATCAACCCCCTAAATCCAATGGTATTGATAAAATTAAAGTCCAATTCAATCAAGATCAAGACCAAACAGAAGTTGAGTCAACACAAAGTCAATAAAATAGCTCAACAAAATATTAAAGCAATTAAAATAATTTAAATCAACTTTTAAATGAAGAAAAATATATCTTAAAAGGTTAAAAATCTCAAATCCCTTCAAATCACCAAAGAAATGGCCAAGGGATTTATCATAGGTCAAACAAGGTCAAAGGACCATATACTAGTTTTTTGGCATTTTTTGAAAGTCATAAGTATTTAAAATCAATTAAAAACAAGTCAAAAACCACAAAATTCACAAAAAATATCAAACTCAATCCAAAAATTAATTTTAATTCAGAAATGGCAAGAGGAAATTATTTGTTAAATTTTGGTGAAAGTCCCATATTTTTTGGATTAAAATTGAAATTATAGTGAATTAAATGAGAAAATGCTATTTAAAAAATAATTTTGAAAATTAAAATAATTCAGAAAAACAAGGCCCATCAGATCTCCCTCATTAATTGAGGAGGTGGCAGATCTGATGGCCAAGTGTGTATCATCCACCATAGTCCACAGTCAACACGTATGCACAATTGGTAATCAGAATCAAGGGACCAGATTAAAATATGGTAAATGGATCGATGGCCTGGACTGCGCCAACACACTACCGGAGCCCTAGCTCCGGTCATCTTCTTCGGCCACCTCACCAGACTAGTAAGGATAAAAAGCTCACCAAAATTAATAGATCATACACTAATTTAAAGAGAAAATCACGAGGATTCCAAATATGACCTCCAGTTTTTCCAACTCACTCTATAATGAGAAATATGGAATTGAAAATTGAGGTTCCAAAACTGAGTTGCTTCGATTCAACCTCAAAGCAACTCAATATCAATGCCTACATTGGTAGGACTCCAGCCAACCACAAATCAAGCAAAAATCTTAAGAAATGAAAGAGAATCAAAGAGTTGAAATTCTGGAAAATTCACCTTCGGGTTGTAGTGATGAGGCTTGATCTTGATGCAATTCCACATGGCCTTGCTTCCTCTTGCTTGCAGGAGATGATTAGAATCAAAATGGATGTGAATCCTTGGAGTTCTAGTTCACAAACAGAAGTTGAAGTAGAAGCTCGATTTCAGTGAAATCCTTAAGGTATTCTTTCAATTGTGGCTATGGGATTGCTGGGCAGAGCTTGGGCAAAGGTCCTCTTCGAATCTGAGGCAATGGAGTTCAATTTATAGGCAATGCAATATGATTTCTACACCTTTCAAATTTGAATACAAAAATAGTAATTGATGTGCACGGGTGCATGAGCATGTGTTCAGGCCCAAATGATCATGTAATCCACTCCAAATTCGTGCACAAAAGATGCTGAGATCATAACATGAGGCCATGCAAAGGTGTGTAACATTTGAGTTCAAAAGTTGCCAAATTGGGACATACAAAGAAACTATGTCCAACCCTTTTAATTTTGATCCAAATGGAATAACCTTTGACTCTTTAGAAAGCTACCGTCATGGGGAACAACTTTGATGTTGGGAACTTTTCCATTTGAAGCTTGGAACATTATGAATTATGGCCTTGAAGTTGGAGGAATCAAACATACTTGAAAATTTTCTAAGTTAAAAGTCAAATGACCCCTTTTTCCACCTTGAATAACTTTTGCTATGAGCTTCAAATGAGTTTGGTTCCTTCTTCAAAGTTGTATCTCTTTCAAACATCTTAAATTTGGTCACAAATTTGACACAATTTGGAGCTATCATGATGGAGTTATGAATTTTAGAAGTTGAGGAAAATTGTTTGTTCAATGATAAGGACCCAAATTGACCTATAATATTTCCTCATGGAACACGCCCTTGCAAGTGGAATTTGATATTTATCAAAGAATAAAATTTGTATAAGACATCATGAAATTTATCATGAAACTTGGATAATCTTCACATCATATAAATTGAGGAAGTTATGGTTCTTGGGAGTTGACCTTCTATCTAGGGCACAAACAAAATGACCTATAATCTTTCACCATAAAAAATGAATTTCCAAGCAAAATTAGCTCTTGATGTCAACATGGAAGTTGTTTGTAATGTCATAAAGAGTAACCTTTCTCTTAGAAACATTTTCATACAATAAAAATTGTAGGAGATAGGGTCTAGGGAACCCTAGATTTAACTAGTTGACTTCTCTGGTCAACCTCCTCGAACCAACTTGAAAAATTGAAGTTCTTTTGCTATTTGGGGCTCATGGAAGATCATATATGCTTATGATGAAGTACAATGAAGCACCCCTTGATATGTTTGACTAAATGTTGAAGAAACTTGCTGAGGAAGGTACACAAGATACCTAGATGAATTAGGGCTTCCTTGACAAACAACCTTCAAACTCTTGATAAATTCTTGATCAAAATAACAAATAAATAACATGGGGGATCCATATATGATGCTTTGACCCAATGTGGATCTTTTCTAACTTGATCCCTTGCATTGAGGGTCTCAAACCCTAGTTGTGAGCTTGATGAGGCACATGTGGATACAAACACTACCTACAAAAGAAACAAAGCTACACTAGACATATTTTTGAGACCCTAGTAGTGTCGTTATCAATGGTCTCGGTGGTGTCTCTGCATGTTATGATTTATGCAGTTTATTTAGAAAGTGTGTGCATAATGAATTAATGCCTCTTTATTGTAATAAAAGATGAAAGGAAAGGAACAAAATTTTTGAATGCAAAACGCCATTTTATCAATGATATTCAGAAAATCTTAAAAAGATAAAGGAGGCCCTACAACACGCCACTGTGCCTTGGGCAGAGCACATGGTTTTGTCTAAACTAATAAAATTACTTTTGAAAAAATTGGGGGACTTCCACAGCCTTCTAGTTTGTCAGTTCTTCATTAGGCGCGGCTTGTCGTATCCAGCTAGACACCCCCTCCTTGTGATCTTCAACATTGATCATTGCCACCTGGTTGCCAAAAATGTGGCCAGCGCTGGTGAACGTTTCCTCTACAGGAGGAATCTGCTCTTTATCGTGTTGGTTACCGGCTTCAATTGACGACGGGTCATACCCTAACCCAAACTTGTCTCGCTTCTCTCTCACTTCCACCACTTTGCCCTAGTCTTCAGCATTTTCACTTTCCATCACAGCCTTAGCTCCTTGCCACGAGGCCATGGACGGTCCTGACTTCGGGGTCTCCAATGTCTGTTGGACAGCCATCATATTTACCACTTCCAAGGACTGGAATTGTGTCTTGGTTAACTCGCCATCCACCTCGATATACCGGAAAGATGTTAAGTGGCTAACTAAGATATCCTCCTCCCCTCCAATCACAATCATCTTTTCATTTGTAATGAATTTTAGCTTTTGGTGTAGAGTGGAGGTGACGGCGCCTGCAGAGTGGATCCATGGTCTCCCAAGTAGGCAACTATAACCAAGATGTATGTCCATAACCTGGAATGTGATATTGAAAAAAGTTGGGCCTATTTTGATTGGTAAGTCAACCTCTCCTATCACTGCTCATCTTGAGCCATCAAATGCCTTTACAATTAGGGTACTGGGCTTCATATTCATCCCCTTCATTGGCAGCTTTATCAAAGTGGTTTTTGGCATGACGTTCAGTGAGGAACCTGTGTCTACTAATACCCTTGATAGTATAGTGTCTATGCATTTCAAGGAAATATGTAGGGCCTTGTTATGGTTATTTCCCTCAACTGGAAATTCATCATCGTTAAACCCCAAAAAATTTCCAATGGTTACGCAAGCTATCACATCGTTAAACTGTTCTATCGTTATGTCTTTCGTGATATGTGTTGCGCTTAACACTTTCAATAACGAATTCCTGTGTGCTTCTGAGTTGAGCAACAGAGATAACATGGAGATTTTTGAAGGTGTTTGATTCAATTGGTCCACCACTTTATAATCACTCTTCTTGATTATCCTTAGAAATTCCTCGGCCTCCTCGTGAGTGACTGCGGCTTTAGGAGATAGGTGCATGTCTTTCATTTCTTGATTAGGGACGAAGATCTAGATAACAACTTCCTTCCCTTTAACCTTTGCAGAAGTATCAGCAGTCCTTGGCGCAAACACTCGGCCACTACGTGTCATTCCAGCTGGCCCTACTATCGAAGTGATGTTTGGTTCAATGATCGCCAAGGGTTGGTCTTCCTGCCCTTGCTTAAAATCTCTGGGCTAATATATCCATGGGACCACCTTCTCATCTTTATACGCGAACGGTGCTGGAAACTCTATCACCAATGGGCTTATAGGGATTTCCACATTAACCTCATCATAATGGATGTCCACATTAACCTCATCATAAGGGATGTCCACCACGGCTATCTCTTCCTCTCCCTTGTTCTTGGCACGATGATTTATCGGTAACTCGCCTTGATCCATCATTTGTTGTATAAAATTTCTCAACTCTTTATCATTCTCATCATCGACTAGCTCCTCCGGGATTAGACCACTCTTTAGCAGTTATTCTCCTATCCTGGTGATAGGGATTTGAATCTCTTCAACCTTAAGAATCAGTTCTCCCTAATCACTCTCCTCAATGGCACTGACGGAAGCATCTCCATGTGTTGGCATGGGATTGGTGTTCATGTTCGGGCGTCTCAGAGTGAAGGTGACAACCTTTGCTTCAATCAAGTCTTGTACCCGATTTTGAAATGCAAAACAATTCTCCAGGGTATGGCCGGGCGCTCCCATGTGAAATTCACAATGGGCGTTAGCATCATATCCTGGTGGATATGGAAAAACATCCGGTTTTAGCTCCCTCAATGTCAGAAGGCCCTCCTTTTGCAAATATGGGAATATTTGGCTATAAGGTACTGGTAGAGGGTCAAGTTGCCTTCTTGGAGGCCTTGGCCTGAACTGTCTTGGTGGCGCGGTGTTCTGCTGTTGACGATGTTGTTGATGTTGTGGTTGATACATTTGTTGTTGCTGTATGGGTTGTTGATAAGGTATGGGTACCACGACAGCGACTTGGCCATATGAAGCATGTTGCTTCCCCTTATAGCCTATAGATATAGCGTTCGTTTCACCTTCTCTTTTCTTCTGGAAGCCTCCAGAATACTTTTTCGGTGCGCTAGGGGCTGCCGCGGCTCCTGGAATTTTTCCATCCCTCAATCCTTTTTCTATGCGATCTCCGATTGTGACTAGATGCGCAAAACCGGACGCTGCACTACTCACCAATCTATCAAAGAATGGGTCCTTCAGTGTGTCCATAAATATTCCAGTCATTTCCTTCTCAGACAATGGTGGCTCTACCTGAGCAGCCAACTCTCTCCATTGCTGGGTGTATTCTTTAAATGACTCATTTTCTTTCATTGCCATCCCTTGTAACTGCATTCGGTTGGGCGCCATATCTAGATTATATTTGTATTGACGAAGAAATGCGTCAGCCAAATCTTCCCAGTTTTGAATCCGCCCTTGCTCTAAGCTCGTGTACCATCTTAGAGACGCTCCACTCAAACTGTCTTGGAAACAGTGTATAAGTAGTTTTTCGTTTTCGGTATGAGCAGCCATTTTCCTGAAGTACATCACTAGGTGACTTCTTGGGCAAGTCTGGCCTTTGTATTTCTCGAAATCAGGAGTTTTAAATTTAGTAGGGATGACCAAATTTGATACCAAGCGCATGTTCATGGCAGAGGCGTCGAAGATATTATTCCCTTCTATAGCTTTGATATTCTTTTCCAAGGCACGAAGCCTATCTGCAGTAGGATTTGGAAGTATCTTAGGCTTCAGTTATTCAGGCACATAGAAAGCGTCGTACGGGTCATCTCCCATTTCGGACCCATAATAAGCAGGCGCCTCAGAAGGCTCTGCACAATCCCCATCTCCTTTGCTTCCTACCGGTATATGAACTAGACTCTTCTTGGCGTGGACGAAGCTCTCGTCTTGGTAGACCAAACCTGATGTGCTATCATTCCTCCTAGCCCCAACTTCTGCATCCACAACCCTCTCTCTCTGGGTGATTGCGAGCATTGTTTCTAACAGTTGATCCATTTTCTCTTGGATCGCATTGATGTATGTCCTCATGGTAACTTAGTTAGCCTCTACTTGTTCTAACGTCATCTTGTAGTTGCTTCGTGTCTCGTATCGGTGTTTATTAGTCAGCGTTGCTGAATAAAGGGTAAAAAAGGTTGGGTAAGTTTTTTGAGTTTTTATGAAGCGTGATGCATAATGAGGATGCAAATGTTATGCATATTTTATTTTCAGGGAATTTTCATCACGGTTGTAGTTATATTAAGCATTCGAAGAAAACATAAAGTCAGGAAATAAAAATGAGGATTATCCTCCTCTACTCAAATGTTTAAAGTACGGAGTACAAAGGCATGGCCGCCCAAATTGATACAGCTCAAATACTAAACTTTGAAAAAACATAAACTGAAAACAAGAAGAAAAAAAAACAGAAGAATCACACAGCAGTCTTTTGAGTTATGAGTTCTTCTAATTCAAACTTGAACCTCTTCGCCATCCCCTAACACATCGTAACAAAATGGATTACAGTGGGATGCGTGCCATGTTGGTCCAATCTTTCCACTGCCTCTCTCAACCTCCAAGGCATTTCTTGGGTCGTCCAGTTGCAGAATTCTACCAAACTGTTGAGCTTTGTACGGTACCCATCTTTGTCCTCTTGCAAGAAATTGATAGTTCTCCTGAAGGTATCGTAATCCTTAATGACTTGCTCTCTTTCCCTTATCCATATCACACTGTCTTGATGGAATGCCTCGAATCTATCTTTCCAATGTTGAGCAACTTCTCTAGCATCTTTTGCTTCTTGACATTTCTTGGCCCAAGTCGTAGGTGTGACTCGAGAAGCTTCAAGGGCTCTTCCCTTAAGTCGGCGCTCGTGCTCGGCTTGGGTCTCAGCATTGTGGAGGGAGATAGTGAGATCGTGTACCTTAGCCTCCAATATCTCTCTAACTTATTTTTTCTCTTCTGTAGCTCGTAGCCACCATCGCTTATTCTTTTGGCATTCTTTCTTAACTTGTCTCAACTGCTCTTTAATGGTTTCTAGGCAGTGGTCAGCTTGTTCCATGCCTACTTTCACTTTCTTTCTCTTGTGTTCTTCCTTGTCGACCTTTTCCTCAGTCGCTTCTAGATGAGCCTTCTTCCTCTCTAGTTCCCACACTATTTCATTTCTTTCATTTGAAACTTGCTGTAAGCTGGTTTGTAGCTCCTCATTTTCTCGTCCAAGTCTTGCTATAGTAGCTCTCAACGCTTCCACTTCTTCCATGGAGACGGGGATGGGTTTTGGTGGTGGAGGTTGAGTTGGAGGATCGAGGATGAATGGCAGATTGATCTCTTGACTTCTTCTGGTGACCCATTGATAATAGGGTTCTCTATCCCCTATGACACCCTTTCCTTTGTCTTGTCCTCTGAAGCGAACTTTTTCCCAGGCTCGGATAACCCTTCTCAGCATAACGAGATCCTCCATATCATGGAACACAAAACCTTCTAACAACTGGTCATCCGGCTTGTATGTGATAAGATAACCCAACTGCCTCACTACTAAAATAGGGTTGTAGTTAATGCACCCTTTTGACCCTATTAGTGGTACATTCGGAAATTCTCCACAACTAGTAATTGTATCTCCCACATTCAAACCATGAGGATACCAAATAATGGTATTTTCAGTGAGTCCTACTAGCTTTTGAGACCACTCATATCCATCCATCTTTTCAATTGTATCAACCTCTTTGAACACATGAGAGATAAACCATTGGTAAAGGAGTGGTATGCAACATAACATCAATCCTCCCTTCTTCTCAAAGCGTAAGTGCAAGTTGTGATAAACATCTGCTAGGAGTGCGGGCACTGGATCTTCATTCTTAACCTTGACGACCCAAAACACGCTAATAGCTGTTGCATCAATTAACTTCTCCATATTAAGAAATAACACCAATCCAAAAATAAGTAAAGCCATAATAGTATCATGGGCTTCCCACTTCTGGGCTTTAGCAAAGCTTTGAGCAATTTTCTCCAGGTACTCTTGTGGAATTCCTTGTACCTTCCCCCAAATTTTGATGTTAGGGGTTAGATCTTCGACTGGGATGCCTAATACTTCTGCCAACTCTTCGGGTTTAGGGATTTGACCTAACCCCTTGTATGGTCCCTTCTTCTGCTTAGGAGAGTCCAATATTCTTCCGAATTCTTCCAAAGTCGGGGCCAACTGGAAATCTCTAAAGAGGAAACTTCTGAGTGGTGGATCATAAAACTGGGCTAGTGCGGTAATAACATCCTTCTATACTGGTACAATCAACAAGTGTAGAATCTTCCCATATTTGAGTGTGAATGCGTCTCGACGGATATTAGTCAACCCATCTCTGAATGCAATGAACCCCTTCACACACGGTACCTTGGCTTTGATTTGGAATGTTTTTCTCTTTCCTGACTCCATTTGTTCTTGAACGCTTAATTAACTATTTATTTTTGAAATTCCCTGAAAATAAAAAGTGTGTAAATGATTTTGTTATTCTCATAATGAATGCAATATGATGTTTATGCAATGACAGGGATCCAGGTTTCAAATATATCACAAGGTTCAAATTAACAACGGTTCTATGTCCTTTACCCCACACATCAAGGATTGCTCATAAGGTTATCCGTTTTTATGATAAGAACTTAGAGTCATGGACCAAGTTCAGTCCTCCATCGCCATAATGGGCTAGCCACATCGAAATGGAAGTTCTGGATCGGTCTACTCTAAGTGGGATCCTCGTATTGTTCGAACAGGGTGTAGACCCTTAGGTTCAATACTACACGATCGCCAATCATGAAGACGGACTTCAGTTTAAGATGAGGTTCCCAGAGTCATGGACCATGTTCAACGTTTCCTCCTAATAATGGGCTAGCCATATTATGATGGAAATTCTGAACAGATCTACTCTAGGTGGAGTTCTCGTATTGTCCCAATGAGGTGTACACCCCTCGGTTCAATACTACACAACTCCGGGTTCTAAGTTCTTCTCAAAGCTCGGGTACAGAGCTTATCTCACAACATGTGTCAAACACCATAGATCACCCAACACAATGCAGAATAAATTACATAGCATAAATAATACATCAAGATATACAGAAGCAAATAAAAAGCGGTATTTTAACATTCATAGCAAATTGACTAAGTTAGGTTTGACTCTCTCTAGCTTGGAGCTATAAGCAAGTCCCCAGTGAAGTCGCCATCTGTCGCATCTCGAAAGATACGATTCCTCACGATGGTCGCGAAAAAATTTAGTTCGAACAGAGTCGCCACCGAATTTTATTTATCCCAATAAAGGAATAAGAAAATATCGATAAAACCTTTGAAACATAGAATAATGGTCGTCGCAACCATATTCGGGTTCGGGAGTCGATTACGCAAGGGGAAGGTATTAGCACCCCTCACGTCCGTTGTACTCAACGGGAACCTTTTAGTCTAATTTTCTATTTGAATGTTAGTTGAATGTTTTTTGCTTTCTTCAAGTGAATAAAGATTGAAATAGAGATGGATGGAAACCTCATAAAGGGGAAAAGGGAGGTTTTTTTATTAGTGTGCTCGCCAAGATCTCGCAATCTTGTGCCTACGTATCCTTATGATGCAATAAGGAAATCAGAGCATTCGTAGTTTGAGGACTATGATTAGTTGGTGTTTTTTAATGAACGACTGTGTAGATCGCGTCCTAAAGGCTAAACACTGGCTTTCTACTCTCGGCGGAGGCTTAAGCGCTGGTTTGTTGCACGCATTAGAAAGGATTTACAGTGTTCTTTTTGAAAAGAGTTTTGGTCATGCAGGGATGACAAGTTGAATTGATGTGTTTGATGTTTTTGGTTTCGATCGCGCGGGGGCGAGAAGTTAGTTTGATTTGTTAAGGTGTTTTGAAGAATGACGAAAGATTGAGCAATGTGGTGGACACCAATCGTCCAATTCTTTCGAGGAATAATAAGGCGAACGCCTTCTACTCCTTTTTCGTTCGAATTATTTTGAAAGTTTGTTCGTGGATGTTGAATATGCACGGTAGTGAGGCGTACGCCTCCTACTTGCTTATTCAAAGAATAATGAGGCGTGCGCCACTTATTCTTTTATCCAAGTTTATTTAAAATGTATTAATCGGAAGTCGATGATTTATGCAATATGGCGAACGCCAATTATTCAAACAATCGAGAGATGGTGAGGCGAACGCCTCCCATCTTCTATCACCCGAGGTTTAGTTTATGAAAAGAAGTATTCTTAAATGTTGTTTTTTGATTTTCAAAAATAGTTTGAATTTTGAATTGGTAGGTTTTGAAAAGTCGGTGATTTGAGCAATGTGGCGTGCGCCACTCGTTCAAATAATCATAGGATGGTGAGGCGAACGCCACCCATTCTCAATTGAAGTTTAAGTTAAAGTTTATTTTGTGAAATTGGATTTGATCTAAAATGTGATTTGAAATTATTCGATTGCGTTTTAATTTTGACGACGAGAATTCGATCAATATGCCGTGCGCCAATTATTCGAATAATCGGAAGATAGTGAGGCGAACGCCTCCCATCCTTAGTTATCGGAAATTTAGAATTAAAAGAATTTGGAATTTATAGTTTATTTAAAAGAAATGATTTGAAATGTTATGGTTTGATGTTTTAATCGGGCGACAAGAACTCGAGCAATATGGCGTGCGCCAATCATTCAAGTACTTGAGAAATAGTGAATCGGACGCTTCCTATATTCTTTTTCATACCAAGTTTATAAAAAGATATATTTTGAGTATTACTTTAATTTAGGAAGATGATTTGTATTTTGTATGATTATTAGGGTTTTTATTGAATGACGAAGATTCGAGTAATGTGGCAAACGCCAATTATTCGGATAATCGAGAGATAGTGAAACGAATGCTTACTATTCTCCTTTTCATTCAAAGATCGATTATTAAAATAAAGCTTTTAGAATTTATAAATAATTTGGGGGAGTGATTTTAATTTTATGGAATTTTTAGGGTTTTAATTGAATGACAAAAACCCGAGTAATATGGCGTACGCCAATTACTCGAATAATCGAGATATAGTGAAGCAGAGGCTTACTATTCCCTTTTTCATCCAAAGATTAATTTAAATGATTTTAAGAGAATATTATTTAAATACGGTGAATTTGAATTTATTTAGGATTAATATACTTTGAGAAAGACTATTTGGTATTGGACCAAAACCAAATTTATTGTAGAAAATAAGGTAAATTATTTGTTGGCATTAACCGTTAATCCACCATTTGATTAATTATAACATCCTAATGAAATAAAAATGAAATGAAAATAAAATTGAAAACGAACTAATGAATATCCTTATTTAGCCATAGTTATTTTAATTAAGACGTTGGGAAAATAATGCACATATTAAGTGAGATAAATATGAATGTGTGGGAAATGAGGAAAAGATGAAACTCCCAATATACACCTCCCCAAGAAATAGAATGGTCCCAAGCAACCAAAAACATAATGGGCCCTAAGGCCCCAAACTCCACCCATTGAAGAGGTGATCCGAAGATCACAAAGAAATGAAAACGGGCCTTAAACCCGGGTCCAACACATCACTTCCGGAAGCGAAAACGGCAGGCCGTTGTACAACTGTCATGCGCACACCGGCAGTAATGGCCTTTAGCCTTCCCGAAATCCTGACGTGTGGGAATAACAACTAGTAATTGAAGCGGCGCATGGGAATTTCTCGGGACGCGTGTGACAGCCATTTAACATCTCCAAGCTCAAAACAATGAATTGCCTTAAATAACTATAAAAAAATGAAAGAACGAAAAGGCGGAACAAAGCTTTTTACAAAAGTGCTTTTTTACAACTATGTTTATTTTCCTCTCAAACGAAACCCCATTTCTTCTTATCAAAACAAACAAAAGCATTTCTAAACCAATTTCTTCAAGAAATATCCAAACCAACCATGGTGAGCATCACAACAAACCCACACATAAACATCGGTCCTAAACTAAATCCCTAATTTCCGACTTTATAACCTAACATTCAAACCAAATCGTACATGAACGGAGAAATAGGAGACGCAAGGAGCTCCGATGGTACATTCAAAGCAGTAATTGAGATGGTCTTACTCATTCAACAAATATCAATTCATTACGCATTATGATGGAAGTCGAAATATCAACTCAATATTGGATGAATAACAACTATGTTAGAGGTTTTAGCATGAAGTGAGTAAATGTGGAAGAAAAAATACCGACGAAAAGAAAAGGAGATCTGAAGTTTTCGTCTACTTGAATTCCGATGACTCTTCGAGCAAAATTCCCTCCAGGTCCATGGTAAGCTTTGTTCTGTTTCTTTTCTCGCCTCTCTTCGTTCTTCTTCACTGATTTTGGGTGTATCTTGATTTTGTAGTGACTTTAGCTCAGTTTTCTCAAAGTTCTAATGATGAACTCTGAGTAAACTTCGGGAGTATTGAGCTTTGGTGATTGAGTGTGAGTGAAATTCTAGCAGAGTAACGGTGCCAAAATCTCCTCTCTAAACGACCCTCAACATTTATTTATATAGCCTTCTCCTCGGATCCTCGAATCATGAGCTGTCAAATCTATCCAAAATCATTCCGTTAGGGGGGAATTTTTGCTGGATTTCGTGGGGACCAAAGGTATGTGAGTCATTTCCTTGTTTTATCAGTAGTGAAATCCACCAAAAAATGTGGTCCTGTATTAGCTCCATTTTACTGTTGTGGAATACTTGCGTGTTTGTGGTAAAAATCTCAGTTTTTACTGTCTTATTCACAACTCATGCTTGACCGTATTTTTTAATCCGCGGGTCCGTTTTAAGTTCTAACTTGTGTTTCCCACCTATTCCTCAATGCCTGTACATGAAAATGCAGACGAGATTGTTTTGTGCCTTCTGTCCTGATGGAGTTTTTTACTTGAACCCTTACTTGTCAAATTCTGGACTTCTGTATGCGTTGCTGATGCCTGCTCATAGTAATTTGGCTTGGACTGTTGTTGTAAGAGCTATAAGAATATTATTGTACATGCCTTAATGTTTGGTTGATTTTTTTTTTTGATAACACGATCTATGGTCTGAACTGTTGTATGACTCTTGTAGGTCTTTGTTGCTGCTGACGCATTGCAGGGTCTTGTTACGATCATGATGTATTTTGGTTAGTGGTTGCAGCGCTTGTGTCCTGATTCTACAGCAGGGTTACGTTGTGGTATGCACATGTTGGCAAGGTTTGGATGATTGTGTAGTTTAAACCAACATATTGTTGTATTGAACATGTACATGGCTTTAGAGTTTTCATAACACTCTTGTACTTAGTTACTATAATCCTTATAGTTTCATGGGTGCATTGTAGGTAATGATCATTATGCATCTTATGTTGGTGGCGCATTTGGTAGCATGGTTCTCACGGCTTTGCTATGCATTGTATTATGCTCTCTCTTTTTCACTGCATCTGTTATTGGCTTGTTGTTGTATAAGTGTGGGGTTTTGAAATGAAAACGATTTGAGTTGATTCGTGCATAAAATCCCGTCCTATTGTTGCAGGTAATTTGTATGTAATTGTTTAGTGGAAACATATGTGGATCAACCCGCTGAACCAATCATGGATTTACAGGATGTTATTGCGGTTAGGTGGCAATGTGTTGGATGACTTGCTGGACCAACTTTGAATCGAGTTGCATGTTGTAGGTTTTGGCATTTCAGGTTGCTTGGACACCTATGTACATGCTTAGCACATTGCAAGTCAGGCTAAGGTTCAATGCAAATAGTTGTTGCTGCAGGTAATTGTTGATGTTGGTTTTGTCGTAGGTTGCTTAGACTGTGATTCTTATCGTAGATGAAAACAAAGCATTGTGTGTATTTTGTTTAGGTAATTGGCTGACCTCGCTTGGTTTTTGCAGGTCCAATATTGCACAGTGGGCCTGGCCAAGGTTTGGAGAAAAAATGCAAAACAAGTGATCCTGAACTTTTGCTGTAGGTTGAACTTGTCTGCAATTCACCGTCACCGCGACATCATTATTCACAGTTGGCCTGGTGTTGCAGTTTGGACTTGGATGGCCTGGCTAGTGACGTTTCGAATTGGTACGACATTAACGCGTTAGTTTGCTGTGGCTGGAACTTTTCCGCATTTTCCGTCGGTAGGCTTTTATTTGAGATGCTGAGTTTTGGATCGTTCGTAGCCTTACATTGCTTTGGCTATGTCTGCTGGTGTGTACCTAGCAGATTTTTCGGCTGCATTCATGGCTTTCCCACTTTTTAATTATCCTTTTTATGTTCTATCTAATTTGGACATATATATTATTCTGGGATATGTAGACTGGACAAAGTTTAATGGAGAATTGTGTTGATAACAATTCCAACAATGAATAACTGGTTTACAAAAATTGATTTTAGCAAAATGGATTATGAAAATGAATTAAATGGATCTAAATGAATTGAATTTGAATTGGGCCTAAAAACAAATCCCGGATTTAAATTTCCAAAAGCAACTCAAATTTTCAAAATCAATTTGGATCGTCCAACCTGACTTGAGCTTCTAAAATTAATTCGGAAAAGAGCAAAAATGATTTCGAAAAAAAAACCAAATATATTCTTAAAGGCCAAATCTAACCTCCGAATCAACTCTAAACTTCGAAAGTTGGTTTGGAAATTGAATTTGAACAAAACTGAGAAATAATCGGAGCAATTATTATGACTTGATGGCAAAATGATGACTATACATGTCGTGGATTGATGAATGCAACTTGAAAATAAGATCGAACCCAAAATTAAATGATCGAACAAATATCGATCCAATTACGCACTCGAAATACTTGACCAAGAACCAAACAGCTAACTAAGAAGTCAAGGATCAGGACCTAGATGAGATATTAACCCCATGGCCATCTGATTAACAGGACATGTCGCAAATCACGATGGTCAAGGCATGAACCAGCTTAATCAAATGCCTCAAAAATAAATAGTTTCTCATGTCGCTGAGATTATCCACCGATATCAAAAAATCCAAAGATTGGGTCGTGATTGCTTTAAGGTTATAAACACCAATGAAAGCTTCAAACAACCTGGACAAAATTGGGGTATGACACCTAGGAGTACCTAGGACACTTTGGGTGTTAACACCTTCCCTCTGTGTAACCAACCCCCTTACCTTTGATCTCTGACTTTTTATTAGTTTTGATTTGAAAACTTCTTACTTTTGGGTTTTGTTTGTACTTTTTCCCTTTTCCCTTGGAAACAATAAAAGCGCGGTGGTGACTCTTGTTATTTGATCTCTAGCTTGTCAATAGCTTGATGATCATGAATTTCCCGCTACAGTCTTGCTCAAATGTGTGGATAGACACGAAGCAGACATGCTGATGACGAAAATTCATGAAGGATCCTTTGATACCCATGCCAATGGACATGCAATGGATAAAAGGATGTTAAGGGAAGGTTACTATTGGCTGACAATGGAATCTGACTGCTGCAAATATGTAAAGAAGTGCCATAAATGTCAGGTTTATGCTGATAAGATTCATGTGCCTCTAACTCTTCTCAATTTTATCTCCTCTCCTTGGCCTTTCTCTATGTGGGGAATCGACATGATTGGTATGATAGAACCTAGAGGTTCAAACGGGCATCGCTTCATTCTAGTGGTCATTGATTACTTTACCAAGTGGGTCGAAGTTGTATTGTACGCCAATGTGATCAAGCAAGTGGTGGTCCGATTTATCAAGAATCAACTAATCTGCCGATATGGTGTTGCAAGTAAGATCATTATTGATAATGGGTCAAACTTGAACAACAAGATGAATAAAGAAATGTGTGCAGAATTCAAGATTGAACACCATAACTCATCTCCTTACAGACCCAAGATGAATGGGGTCGTTGAAGCTGCGAACAAGAATATAAAGAGATCATCCAAAAAATGGTTGTGACTTACAAGGACTGGCATGAGATGCTCACTTTTCTCTACATGGGTATCGTACATCCGTCCGCACTTCAATTGGGCAACCCCTTTCTCTCTTGTATATGCAATGGAAGCAGTGCTCTCCGTGGAAGTTGAGATCCCGTCAATAAGAGTGTTGATGGAAGCAAATTTGTCTGAGGTTGAATGGTATCAGAGTAGATTTGATTAGTTGAATTTAATTTAAGAAAAGAGGATAAAGGCTTTATGCCATGGTCAATTGTATCAACAAAGGATGAAGAAAGCTTTTGATAAGAAGGTTCGACCTAGTGTGTTTAGAGAAGCCGACCTCGTGCTAAAAAAGATCTTGTCTTTCATTACTGATTCTAGGGGCAAGTGGACTCCTAATTATGAAGGAACATATGTTCTTAAGAGAGCTTTCTCTGATGGTGCTTTAATCCTTACAACTATGGATGGTGAGGAGCTCCCTCTTCCTATGAATGTTGATGCAGTCAAGAAATACTTCGCCTAAAATATAAAAGAACAACTCGCTAAGTTGAAAACCCGAAAGGGCAGCTTATGCAAAAAAGAACGTCTCGGTGGGCCGAAAACCCGAAAGGGCGGTCCAGGCAAAAGTTAGAGACATAAACAGAAAATGATTATCCCGGTAGATTGACACCCGCAAGGGACAATCCAAGCAAAAGTTATGGATTATAGCAAGTAATTGTATCAGGCCAAACTTGATCAACTTAAAGCGACCTCGCCCATCAAAGTCTTCTCAACCAAATTACTCTCTCCAAAAATTCGAACACAATGGATTTCAAAGTTGATAGGGAGAATAATGGACATTGCATTTTAATGTAGCCTTTTCTTGTATTTACCTTTTTTTTCATCTTTGTAAATAATCTATGGAGTCTCGCCATTTGTGGACTACCATTCCTTCAATAAAATTCGAGACTTTATCCATTTTTTTGCAACTCTTATTTTACTTCCTTCTCGCAAAATGACTTTTTACTTTTGATGAGAAATTCTTGAAACAAAAGCTTAAAATATTTTGCTCTTTCTTTTAAGAAGTGTGCGTGTGTCAATAGTAATCCCATAAAAGGTTGGATCCTGATGTGCGGAGCTCAGTGCTTTCTTAAAATAATGTCTTTATTATCCCCAACGGAATTGCAGTAGCGGATGATTCTTGCTTCTTTAGGAGACCTTCCCTCCATTTGGCACCATTATGTTGGTAGCTGCCGCATTACGCGAAAAACCGGCGGGAAAACGAAACAACAGAGCCGCCACCGTGCGTTATTTATCCCAAAAGAGGGAAAGGAAACGCTCGAAGTAAACCTGGAAAGAACATGGTCTCACGACCAGAGAAAGATGGGATCGGGAGTCGGTTATGCGAAGGGAAGGTATTAGCACCCCTACGCATCCTTCGTACTCGACGGGATCCACGCTGTAATACCCCAAAATTTACCCTTCATTTTTCCTTAAAAAAAAACAAAAAAAAAACAAAAAAAAAATGAAAAAAACGAAAAAAAAAAAATTAATTAATTAATTAATTAATTAATTAATTAAATAAATAAATAAATAAAATAAATAAATAAAATATAACAAATTATTTTGGACTTGGGTCTCCCTCATTTGAGCCCACTACCCACGAAAATCAGTCTATAAATACTGAAGTTTCAGTAGAGGAAAACACACTTGGAGTTACACTGGGAGATTCACTTGAGAAAAAGGGAGAGAAGCAAAATACTCTGAGGTTTCCTTGGAACAAAACCCTGAGGAAAAAGATAGTGAGAGAAGACCTGACAGAGAACTCAGAGCAGCCTCCAAACCCTGAAGGGAACTCAACTTGTAAACCTCACGGGTGCAACTCATTTTCAATCAAGCTTTCCAATCAGGTTTGCCCTATATCCATCATCTTTATGCCTTTTATTTGAATGCTCTAAATGTATGAAGTATTATGGTTGAATTTGATACTTTTTTTGTGAGCCTTTTGTGAATTTTGATGGAATTATTCATGTGGTTACATTTTGATTTAGGGGCAACTCTGGGTTACCCTATTTTGTTTATTCTAACCTGTCTTGTGTTTCCATGACATTGTTTTCTCTTGATTTCATCCTGCTGCTCTAACCCTTTGTCGAGTTTTGTGAGGGCTCACATGGCTTTCGCAGAGACACTCGCGTGGTTTCCCACTTTATTTGTGGGATACCCCCTGGAGTTTTATTCTGATTATTCGTGTTGACTGATTTCCTTTGACGGTCCAGCTGGAGACATTTCAGGGTTTCTTGACCCTTTAACTGCTATAGCTTCGGATCTTTATCCGTGTGGTAATTTTTTCCCTTTCTCATACTTTATCGCTTTCTTAGCTGGAAGACCTCGATAGGAGGCAATGTTTGAGCCCCTTGGTGGCATTTTACTTTGAGATACATGTTTTGTGTTTTGTATTCATATCCCCACATGTAGCGCGGTTCCTTCGTCAAGGACTGCCTGTTTGCCCTCGAGCATCCCAAACCCTAAAACCCAAAGCAACACGTTTACTCCTTCTACTACAGGCGAGTAAGTCTCCAAAGGTCGAGCATCCGGTAGATTGCGTAGTGACGTCGTTCGTCCAAAACCCAATCCATAACCCCGTAGTTAGCCGAACTACGGCTTGCTCTGATTCGCATTCCAGATGAGATACGTAGGCATAAGACGCGATGTCTTAGCGAGCACAATTACCCCCAACCCATAGGTCAGCCGAGCTACGAAGACTCTGATTCTCATATTCATATGAGATACGTATGCAGTGGATGCGACATCCGCGCGAGTCATTTTCATTTAACCCCTTTTTTTTTGGCAAACAGCACAAGATAAACCCACACCCTTTAGACAAGAACTACAAAAGTGGATCCCGTAGAGTACTACGGATGCGTAGGGGTGCTAATACCTTCCCTTCGCATAACCGACTCCCGAACCCAAGATTTGGTTGCGAGACCCCGTCTTGTCCTTTCCTTTTTCAGGTTTACTTCGAGCGTTTCCTTTCCCTCCCTTGGGATAAATAACGCACGGTGGCGACTCTTCTGTCATTTTCTTTCGCCGGTTGTTTTTTTTCGCATTGTATTTTTCAGGTTGCGACAGCTGGCGACTCTGCTGGGGATCTTTAAGAAGTTGACCTCTTGCTGGTCCATCTTCCCTAAGCGAGTCCCTCCTAGCTTTTGTAGTTTGTTTGTTTATTGGGTGTTCATGCTTTTGTACAGTTATTTATTTACCTGCTTTACCTTATTGCATTGTGTACATATCATTGTTGTATCTGTTGGTTGGCTATGGCTGCTTGGTGATCTTTGTGAGATGAGTTCTATACCCGAACTCGAGTGCACTTAAGATAGGAGAATGGCATAGTCCTGTCAACTTGTGTGGAGTATTCCTTAGCGAGTTGACTTGCAAGCCCATTCACTTGGTGGAGGTCATGTTGAGATCAATAATGTCACATAAGTAAGTTGTGGTTAGACATTACTTGTTCCAATATAGACCTAAGAAGCCAAGGACCTTAGTTTACCTAACCCATCTTGGCCTATTCGTAGGACGTAGTGCGAAAGTCGTTCAAATGTAAGATTTGATACGATTGTTACGCGATACTACACTCATAAGAGTCTCTCTTGAGAATATTGTTGGAATACGAGTAGTCGTTCCTCTGATAATATCCGAAAGATGGGATTATGACTATGGGAACCTTTTGTAGAACATGTTTGGCAGGTTTAAACCTTAGTACACTCCTTTTGGGTGGTTCTTAACCTAAACTCCATGCTCGTAACTTGCGACAAACCCTTGATTCATGGTTGATCCGATCAGGTATCCTTAATATCAATGAAACTCGGGTATTGATAAGGTGTAAACCATAATCCACCAAAATGGGTGGTTGATATTAAGGATAACATGATCCATCCCATGACCTTTGTTTGGTGTGCTCTTGATTTCTCTCCAGACAGTGCAACCTGACAGATGTTCAAGCAGATACAGCAATCCTGATTGACACGCCACTGCATTGCATTCACATCATCACATCATTTGCATTCATATCATTTAACACATGTTTATCCTTTTCAAGGAGGTTTAAATCTTCTTCTTGATTCTAGTCGGGGTTTTCTTTTTACACTGTTTATCAAATGTGAGACTGGAATCAAGGGGGTAGAATACCTTTGGAATTGATAAACATGTCATTGCATTTGCATATCCATTAGCATGTCATGCATAACAGGTACCGCCGTGGTGTTCTCATTTTGTTTGGTCAAATCTCTACAACTACAACACTTCAGGGGCCGATCACTTTCTCCAGTGCTGGCATCATTCAGTATGGTCAAGTCTCTGCAGTCAACGAAGAAGATGGGGATAGTGATTGTGACATTGACAACTGGGTGCGTCCGAGGATCCCGGGTGAAGTTCTCAATAATTGGTCTTCTGAAGAGATTATCCAAGTCACTCTTCTTGAAGAGTAATTTTCTTTGTTTATTCATGCATATCCAAGTCTTACGTTCCGCCCAGGGCGTAATGACTCATTGTAGGGCCCATCTATGTGACACTTGCATTTTTTATCATAAATAAAGGACGTATTTTTGCATTCAAATATTTCGTTCCTTGTCTTTATATTTTTGCAGTTTTTCAAAATAAAAAAAAATGGCAATGTTTTGTTTAGTTTTCACTTCTTGTTCACACTCATAAGCACATACCATCACTCATGTAGATGCACATCACCGGATCCTATTGATAACGGTTCTGCTATGGCTCGCTTCGACTTTGAAAATCCAATCTTTCAAGCTGAAGAAGAGGATGATGAAGATTGTGAACTCCCTGAAGAACTTACCAGGTTATTGAAACAAGAGGAAAGGGTTATTCAACCGCATCAAGAGTCTGTTGAAGTGATTAATCTCGGCACCGAAGACGCCAAGAGAGAAATCAAGATAGGGGCTGCTTTGGGAGATGATGTGAAGAAAGGGCTGATTGAATTGCTGCAAGAATACGTTGACATCTTCGCCTGGTCTTATCAGGACATGCCTGGGCTGGACACAGACATCGTGGTACACCGCTTGCCTCTCAAAGAAGGTTGTCCTCCGGTCAAGCAGAAGCTCAGAAGAACAAGACCAGAGATGGCTGTCAAGATAAAGGAAGAAGTGCAAAAGCAGTTGGATGCAGGGTTTCTAGCAGTCACCAATTATCCGCCATGGGTTGCGAACATCGTCCCAGTACCTAAGAAGGACGGAAAGGTACAGATGTGTGTCGACTACCGGGATCTGAACAGAGCTAGCCCTAAAGATGATTTCCCATTACCTCACATCGACGTTTTGGTGGATAATACAGCTCAGTTCTCGGTATTCTCCTTCATGGATGGCTTTTCTGGCTATAACCAAATCAAGATGGCACCAGAAGACATGGAAAAGACAACTTTCATAACCCCATGGGGCACCTTCTGCTACAAGGTGATGCCGTTTGGTCTGAAAAATGTCGGAGCAACATATCAACGAGCTATGGTAACTCTGTTCCATGATATGATTCATCATGAAATCGAGGTTTATGTTGATGATATGATTGCCAAATCTCAGACAGAAGAAGAACATTTGTTGAATTTGCAGAAACTGTTTGAGCGTTTGAGGAAATTCAAACTGAGACTTAATCCGAACAAGTGCACTTTCGGGGTGAGATCGGGAAAATTGCTGGGTTTTATTGTTAGCGGAAAAGGGATTGAGGTGGATCCCGACAAAGTAAAAGCGATACAGGAAATGCCAGAGCCAAGAACGGAGAAGCAAGTCCGTAGTTTCTTAGGGAGGTTGAACTACATTGCAAGGTTCATCTCCCACCTAACAACCACGTGTGAGCCAATTTTCAAATTGCTGAGGAAAGATCAGGCTATCAGGTGGAATGAAGATTGTCAAAGGGCTTTCGAGAAGATAAAAGAGTATCTACAGAAACCTCCGATCCTTATACCTCCAGTTCCTGGGAGACCTCTGATAATGTACCTATCAGTGACTGAGAACTCGATGGGGTGTGTATTGGGACAGCATGACGAGTCTGGTCGAAAAGAGCATGCCATATACTACCTTAGCAAAAAGTTTACCGACTGTGAAATCAAATATTCGCGGCTTGAGAAAACTTGCTGTGCTTTGGCCTGGGCTGCTCGCCGACTGAGACAGTATATGTTGAACCATACTACCTTGTTGATTTCTAAGATGGATCCAGTGAAATACATATTCGAGAAGCCGGCTCTCACCGGACGTGTTGCCCGTTGGCAGATGATTTTAACAGAGTATGATATTCAGTACACGTCACAGAAGGCCATCAAAGGGAGTATTCTGTCAGACTACCTTGCCGAGCAACCGATTGATGATTATGAACCGATGAAGTTTGAATTCCCTGATGAAGACATCATGTTCCTCAAGATAAAAGACTGTGAAGAGCCAGTTGTTGAGGAGGGACCTGATCCAAACGAAAAGTGGACTTTGTTGTTTGATGGGGCTGTCAATGCTAGAGGAAGTGGAATTGGCGCTGTTATTACTACTCCGAAAGGTGCCCACATACCTTTCACCGCTCGTTTGACTTTTGAGTGCACAAATAACGAAGCTGAGTACGAGGCCTGTATCTTGGGTATTGAGCAAGCCATTGATCTGAGAATCAAGACTCTGGACATCTTCGGAGATTCAGCTCTGGTGATCAATCAAGTAAATGGTGATTGGAATACTCTCCAACCCACTCTGGTCCCCTACAGAGATTACACGAGAAGACTGTTGACTTTCTTCGCAACAGTAAAATTGTATCATATACCTCGTGATGAGAACCAGATGGTAGACGCACTTGCTACTCTATCCTCCATGATCAAGGTAATTCGTTGGAACCATGCTCCTAGGATCGATGTGATGCGCCTTGACAGGGCCGCGCATGTGTTTGCTGCTGAACTGGTAGTCGATGACAAGCCCTGGTATCACGATATCAAGTGCTTTCTGAAGAATCAAGAGTACCCTGCAGGGGCATCCAACAATGACAGAAAGACTTTGAGAAGATTGGCAGGCAGTTTCTTCTTGAACAAAGACGATGTGCTGTATAAGAGGAACTTCGACATGGTTTTGCTCAGATGCGTGGACAGACACAAGGCGGACATGTTAATGCAGGAAGTTCATGAAGGTTCCTTCGGTACTCATGCCGGCGGACATGCAATGGCTAAGAAATTGTTGAGGGCGGGTTATTATTGGATGACCATGGAGTCAGATTGCTACAAGTATGCTCGGAAGTGTCATAAATGCCAGATTATGCTGATAAGGTGCATGTACCACCGAATCCTCTGAATGTGATGTCTTCGCCGTGGCCGTTTGCTATGTGGGGTATTGACATGATTGGAAAGATTGATCCGACTGCTTCCAATGGGCATCGCTTCATCCTTGTTGCCATCGACTATTTCACCAAGTGGGTCGAGGCAGCGTCGTTCGCAAATGTCACCAGACATGTGGTTGCCCGTTTCATCAAGAAAGAAATCATTTGTCTCTACGGGATTCCCGAAAGAATCATTATTAATAATGGTTCTAATCTCAACAACAAAATGATGAAGGAGTTGTGTCAGAACTTCAACATTCAGCATCACAATTCTTCCCCTTACCGCCCTAAGATGAACGACGCTGTTGAGGCGGCAAATAAGAACATAAAGAAGATTGTGCAGAAGATGGTCGTTACATACAGAGATTGGCATGAGATGCTACCTTTCGCCTTGCATGGGTACCACACTTCAGTACGTACATCGACCGGGACAACCCCTTACTCCCTTGTGTATGGTATGGAAGCAGTCCTACCTGTTGAAGTGGAGATTCCTTCTCTAAGAGTCTTGTTGGATGTCAAGCTAGACGAAGCTGAATGGATTCGGACAAGGTTCAATGAGTTGAGTCTTATCGAAGAGAAGCGAATGGCAGCCATTTGTCATGGGCAGTTGTATCAGAGTCGGATGAAGAGAGCTTTTGATCAGAAGGTGCGTCCTCGTTGTTTCCAAGTCGGAGATTTAGTGTTGAAAAGGATCCTTCCTCCTCAGACAGATCACAGGGGCAAGTGGACTCCTAACTATGATGGACCGTATATTGTCACCAAGGTTTTTGATGGTGGGGCCTTAATGCTTGCAACTATGGATGGTGAAAACTTCACTTCCCCTGTGAACTCAGACGCAGTTAAAAAAATACTTCGCATAAAATAGACCCGCTGGACAGTAAAAAAGAGTAGTCCAGGCAAAAATGGGCGTCCCGGCGAACCAAGAAAATGAAAGGGTTCGGGCAAAAATTAGGGACAAAAATAAAAAAGATTGTACACCCGGTAAGTTGAAAACCTGAAAAGGCAACTTAGGCAAAAATGGGTATCCCGGTGGATTGAAAACCCGAAAAGGGCGATCCAGGCAAAAGTTAGGGATTAAGCGAATGACTGCGTTCTGAGTAGTTCTGAATCTCATCTCGTGCCAATGACTGGAAATTTTTGAAGGATAGGAAACAGTCCAATCACTCTTTCAGAAGGCTGATTATCTGGAGGATCTTGAAGACGAGCAAGTCATAGCAGAATTGGAACCCAATAGAAATCCATTTCACATTGCCATTAGATTAATTTCTGTTTTTATCTTTTGTGCGATTACCTCTTTCCAGGGATTGCTTCCTGATGTAAATGCCTATTCAGAGGCCATTCAATCAATAAAATCATGTTATTCAGTATATCTCTGTTTTCATTTTCATTTTACTATTTTGTTTGCAAAAATGACGTCCGAATTTTTGATAAACATTGCATCATGACACATAAGGGCTTTACAGGTACATGCTTAATAAACATTTAAAATTGCTGTAAATTTTAAGTGCTTTGGATCGTCTATTCAGAACAGATACCCTCGGGGCATTTCCTTAAAATTCCCTGCAGATGATCGTGAATATCTTCCTCAGTGAAGTCACCAACAGACAAATTCGGTGTCTTATCCCTGCAGAGCTGATCAGAGCGTTGGATTCTTCAATCCCCAGCAGTTTCTCACCACCGCACTTCCCCAAGCGGTTGTTTCAGGACATACACTCCCCAGCGGAGTTGACAATGCCAGACTGTATCTTCCCAGCAGAAGTGGCTGCTCCTTAGAGTTCGATGCCAGATCGATAATCCCAATGCAAGATCCATGGTTTCTTTTCTTGAAGCAGAACCTCGGTACCGTATCAGTGTTTGCTCCCCCTGCTGAGTCATCTCTCGCAAATCGTGGTTGCCAGAACCATTGTAGCTTTCCTCAGCAGCAGGCTTCCAATGCCATTCTTTCCCCGATCAGAGTCTCGGTATGGCCAGAACACCGCATGGCTAGTCATCTCCCCACAGAGTTCATTGTGGTGTGTATCTCCAGCAGCCTGGCCAGGGTCCAGAAGATGGTGATCATTTCCCCAGTAGATCCCCTTGCCTCGGCTTGGCATTCTACCCAGCATTTCGCATCCCTGCATGTAGAATCATATTGCATTGCATCCTTCCAAATCGCGTAGCATTTCCATTTTCATGGAGCATTACGCCATTGAAAAATTCAAACATACGCATGTAAGCATAAAACATTCTCGGTATCCCAAGTGATAAGCTAGAAGTTGTTTCCAGTACTCAGACTGAAGATTGTTCATGACTTACCTTTGTTATCCCCAGCAAGTGTCATTGGCCCATGCGCCGCCTCTATTATCATTCCCTATTTCTGCCAATGCTGACAGGCATGAAGTTTTCCGATGTTCAGATCGAAGAAGTTTCCGACGTTCAGGTCGATGCAACTTGTGGCATTCAGGCCAGTTTTCCGGTATCCAGACCGAAGTGGCATTCAAGCCAGTTTTCCGGTATCCAGACCGAAGTGGCATTCAGGCCAGTTTTCCGGTATCCAGACCGAAGTGGCATTCAGGCCAATTTTCCGATATTCAGACCAAAGTGGCATTCAGGCCAATTTTCCGATATTCTGATCGAAGTGGCATTCAGGCCAATTTTCTGATATTCAGATCGAAGTGGTATTCAGGCCAAGTCTTTCCGATGTTCAGATCGAAGAAGTTTCCGACGTTCAGGTCGATGCGACTTGTGGCATTCAGGCCGATTTTCCTATGTTCAGATCGAAGAAGTTTCCGACGTTCAGGTCATGCGACTTGTGGCATTCAGGCCAAGTTTCCGATGTTCAGATCGAAGTCATTTCCAGTATTCAGACTGATGAGCGGCATTCAGGCCATGGTTATTTCTGTGTTACCATTTATTTTGGTATCCAAGTTAACATTCTTTTTCGGTATTCAGACTGACTTTCACCGTACCAGACGGATTCTTCTTTCAAGACCACCTCTTTGCCGATTCTGACAGACATTGTTACTTCACTTCACTTCAGTGCAAATTTTTGGGCTTTTATTGTATTCAATCCCTTGATACCTCGAAAGCACGAAAGCAGTTGTCATCTTCCTTCCGGGTCTCCAGTTGATTGAATAGGGGCAGCTGTAATACCCCAAAATTTACCCTTCATTTTTCCTTAAAAAAAAAAAAAAAAAAAAAACAAAAAAACGAAAAAAACGAAAAAAAATAAAATTAATTAATTAATTAATTAAATAAATAAATAAAATAAATAAATAAAATATAACAAATTATTTTGGACTTGGGTCTCCCTCATTTGAGCCCACTACCCACGAAAATCAGTCTATAAATACTGAAGTTTCAGTAGAGGAAAACACACTTGGAGTTACACTGGGAGATTCACTTGAGAAAAAGGGAGAGAAGCAAAATACTCTGAGGTTTCCTTGGAACAAAACCCTGAGGAAAAAGATAGTGAGAGAAGACCTGACAGAGAACTCAGAGCAGCCTCCAAACCCTGAAGGGAACTCAACTTGTAAACCTCACGGGTGCAACTCATTTTCAATCAAGCTTTCCAATCAGGTTTGCCCTATGTCCATCATCTTTATGCCTTTTATTTGAATGCTCTAAATGTATGAAGTATTATGGTTGAATTTGATACTTTTTTTGTGAGCCTTTTGTGAATTTTGATGGCATTATTCATGTGGTTACATTTTGATTTAGGGGCAACTCTGGGTTACCCTATTTTGTTTATTCTAACCTGTCTTGTGTTTCCATGACATTGTTTTCTCTTGATTTCATCCTGCTGCTCTAACCCTTTGTCGAGTTTTGTGAGGGCTCACATGGCTTTCGCAGAGACACTCGCGTGGTTTCCCACTTTATTTGTGGGATACCCCCTGGAGTTTTATTCTGATTATTCGTGTTGACTGATTTCCTTTGACGGTCCAGTTGGAGACATTTCAGGGTTTCTTGCCCCTTTAACTGCTATAGCTTCGGATCTTTATCCGTGTGGTAATTTTTTCCCTTTCTCATACTTTATCGCTTTCTTAGCTGGAAGACCTCGATAGGAGGCAATGTTTGAGCCCCTTGGTGGCATTTTACTTTGAGATACATGTTTTGTGTTTTGTATTCATATCCCCACATGTAGCGCGGTTCCTTCGTCAAGGACTGCCTGTTTGCCCTCGAGCATCCCAAACCCTAAAACCCAAAGCAACACGTTTACTCCTTCTACTACAGGCGAGTAAGTCTCCAAAGGTCGAGCATCCGGTAGATTGCGTAGTGACGTCGTTCGTCCAAAACCCAATCCATAACCCCGTAGTTAGCCGAACTACGGCTTGCTCTGATTCGCATTCCAGATGAGATACGTAGGCATAAGACGCGATGTCTTAGCGAGCACAATTACCCCCAACCCATAGGTCAGCCGAGCTACGAAGACTCTGATTCTCATATTCATATGAGATACGTATGCAGTGGATGCGACATCCGCGCGAGTCATTTTCATTTAACCCCTTTTTTTTGGCAAACAGCACAAGATAAACCCACACCCTTTAGACAAGAACTACAAAAGTGGATCCCGTAGAGTACTACGGATGTGTAGGGGTGCTAATACCTTCCCTTCGCATAACCGACTCCCGAACCCAAGATTTGGTTGCGAGACCCCGTCTTGTCCTTTCCTTTTTCAGGTTTACTTCGAGCGTTTCCTTTCCCTCCCTTGGGATAAATAACGCACGGTGGCGACTCTTCTGTCATTTTCTTTCGCCGGTTGTTTTTTTTCGCACTGTATTTTTCAGGTTGCGACACACGCTCCAAAGGAATAGAAAGAAGGTTGCTAAAGACTGCTCAAACACTGCACACACGCTGGAAACAAACACAGATGAAAGACGGAAGAAACGGAAGAAACGAGACTCGGAAGGATATCGCCTCCTGGGCCTACGTAGTCTGTCAGACACAGACATCAAAGTCGACGTAGTTTGGGGACAGGGGAAACGTGCTCGCTAGGATGTCGCATCCTGTGCATACGTATCTTCTCTAACCAGAATAAGAATCAGAGCACTCGTAGTTCGGCTAACGCACGCCAAACAAAACCCACACAGGAAACCGACTGCCAATCGTTGGACTTACGTCAGACTCCACACAAACAGGCAAACATGGAAACCGAATGCTAATCGCTGGACTTACATCAGACTCTGAACCAACAAACACATACAGGAAACCAACTGCCAATCGCTGGACTTACGTCAGACTCCAACAAACAAACAAGACACAGGAAACCAACTGCCAATCGCTGGACTTATGTCAGACTCCTAACACACACAAAGGGATTGCAAAAGAAAAAGGGCGCCCGGAGAGATCAGCTCATCTCCTGCCTACGTACCTCATCTGGTATGAGGATCAGGGCGACGTCGTTCCCCTTAACAGGGAAAGAACTTCTAACCTAACCAGAGACAAAGGGAGATAACAAGCTACTAGGGAGACTACGACTCGAGCCTAGAAGTTGTCATGCATATGATCCCTATGTTGAGGTCTCTATCATAACTTGCACAGGAAGCAAGCTATCCTAAACAACACAATCAAACAAACAAGCACAATACAGCAAGCACACACACTATATGCAAACAATTGGCTCATACAAGGCTAGGCTGCAGAAACAAGCCAACTGGAATGGGGTGTTTTTAGCTCTTAACCCTAACATTGAGTGTTAGGGTGAAGCAAATGAAATGGAGATGAGGGTTATGCCTCATAGCTCTTATCCCTGGCCTGGGAGAGCTTGACTCAAATAGAAAGTGTAGGAGTTCAGAATGTATGAACTCTTCTCCACAGATGACTGACACAACAAGATCTTGGGTTCTTATTCACAATGCATCAACACATGGTGTGTGAGCAAAGTGAATGACACAACTGAATATCAGGGGATGGATTGCACATCCCTTTTATCTGCCAATTTCCTCTTAAGAGGTCTTTACCTGCTTGGCACAAAAATTAAACAAACACAAGCATTGCCTCTTAAGGAGGGCTTCAGACAGGTGCCTACCAATAACAGTAGGTCTTCCAGACTACATGAAGATCAAGAAATTATACCTCAGTGGTATGCAAACCACAAGCAAGCAAAGCAAGTTCAAATGAACTTAAAGCAACTTAGGTACCTGTGGAAACATCTAAACCAATCAGTTCAACTGTACAGACAAACAATCAACAGTTAATAACAAACAGACAAATAAAGCATCACCAGACAACAATGAGCAAGCCACAAGCACAAGTGAATTGTTCTCAAAGCGTACAAAACACACAAAGGTTAGCACATGACAACAATTGACCAAGCTTAAATGAAGGAGCCACTCCAATCATAGAAATGTACACTTGAACCTGAAATTCACAATCCAAATGGTAAGTCCAAACCACTAGGTCAAAGCCTAGGGTCAAAAGAGGATCAAAAATCCAAAACAGAACCTCAAACTCAACACAAAGCATATTTAATCACTCAAGAACAAGTCCTAAAAAGTACCAAATCATAATCAATAAGCAAGTTCATGTAACAAGCAAGTGAAGTCAAAGACCAATTCAAGGCATCCAAATGATCAACATGAATGAAAATTCTCAATCAAAACAAAAATGATTCAAATAATTCTGGAAAAATTAATGAGCAATCAAGACATCCACAACATCCATCACACAAAAGATCAGAAGCATTGGAGATCATTTGGCATGGAAATCACATTGTACAAGTCAAACAATCAAATGTGTGACACAAATTGTCACACCAAGTTAACACAAGCATAAAACAGAAATGGAGCATGGGAAAAATGTCAAACCAAAACCAAAATGTCCATCAATGTGTCTAGAATCAACTTGCAAAATTTCAAGTTCATTGGATTAAAAAAAAGCATTTCACAACAAGATAAGCAAGGCAAGGTCACAAATGCATATGTGTTCACATAACCTAGCACCAAATAAAATCCAGCCATGCACAATTTTGGAAATTATGATCATAAAAAACTAGACAGAATAAGGAGCATTTTGCAAAAAATTGGGATGAAATTGGATCAATTTCCAATTTGTTATGATTTTATGAAGTTTGGGAAAAGTTTGAAAAACAAGTGAAGCACATAGCATGGTTCATGGAGGGAAAATGAATAAAATGCATGAACATTCGAATGAAAAGCGCCAGCCAAGGATCGAACTCGGTGGATTTTTGAATGAAGCGCGCCAGGCCAAATGAAATGCACCGTTTCATTAATACAGGTGGCCAGTCAGCGCTGATGTGGTCTTGGTCAAAGTGCTGTAAGCCAATCAAACTGCTAGCGAGCCGCATGCATGAACCAATCAAAATCAAACCCTAAGCCAGCACACACAAAACCAGGGAACTGTTGCTAATTGGAAAAAACCATTGCCATAAGATGATCTTCATCTTCTTCCTCACGAAGAAGATGAACAGTACATGAAGCTCATGCATTTTTCCAGAAAATTTTCTAGAAATCAAAACCAAATACATCAACATGTAGCACGTTCAATGGAGATAATGGATTGAGTATTGGCTAAGCATGAATCATCATAACAAGCTCAGATCGAAGGAAATAAAATTGGACATCAAACTTCCAAACATGCATAACTTCATCAATAATGCACCATTTCAATCAATTTTTATATCAGAATCATCACCAAGCGAAGATCTACACAAATATCATAATGAATTTGAGAATTAGAGAGATCGAAACTTGACCTCTTGAAGAACAGCAAGCGGGAATCGTGAACTACAAGGCTCAGCAATGGCTCAAATCTCTTCTACAATGATTGTTGAGATGATTTATGGAAAGATTGAAGCTCAAACAAGCACGAATCCAATAGAATTTGCAATTTCCATTAATGCTCCAAGCTTCATGTAAGGTCAAATATGGCGTGGATTGCTCCAAATTTACGTTCAAATTCACTCAAAACCTTACCAGCAACCAGAATTATGCAAGAAAATGGAAGTTTATGTGAAGAATTTGGAAAATATTTTTGAGAGAAAAATTTGATCAATTCAAGATTCAGATATGAAAATGTCTGTTAATGCCAAATGCAGTTGTGATTAACATTATATATGTCTTGCTAATGATACTGAAAACAAGTTTAAGCCAAAGCTAAGTAGGATTACCAAGTTATAAGGTGTATGCACAAAATTGGATTTTCACCTCATGCATGAGATGCATGCGTGAACAGTGTATTATGCTGACCCAAATCCACTTAAACAAGGCCCATACACACTTTGGAATTGGTTTTTTATGCATATGATCAACCAAATTGATTTTAGAAATTTTTCATCCAAAAACTTCATGAATGAGCACATGATCATGCAAGTGAAATTCATGCCATGTAATGAGATGTTTGGAAAGTGCATGTCATGATGAACAAAATGCAAAAAGAACCACCAAAATTGGAGCCTTGGTTCAAAAGTTATGCCCATTTGAATTTTTAAGCACACTTTTCCATGATTGGATCATATCTCCTCAACCACACATCATAAATCCATGATCTTGGACTTTTTGGAAATGGGAGAGAAAGATCTTCAACTTTCATGTTGGACAAAATTTCATTTGAAGCTTTCTTGATGATGTAAAATTGAGTTGAAGTTGGTTCAAAACCTTTCCATTTTTGGAAATTTCAAATTATAGGTCACTTTCTATTTTGGGAAATTCTTGACCTGACTTCAAATTCTTCAATGTGAGTGTTTGAAATGTCAAATGAGACTTGTTTGAACATGAATGAAGCATCTCTAACCACATCCCACCTCCAAATCCACAGTTGACTTTGCAGTTGGCTTTTAGTTGACTTGTACTTGACTTTTATGGGCCTCAGATGACTTGGACATGCACTGTGGACTCTGAGCCTTCAACACTTGGCCAAATTGCTTCAAAATGATCCTTGGGTCATGTAAGCTCTCTAGAACAACCATAGGGCCTTTGTCTCATGGAAATGCTTTTGCTCTCTTGCACAGATAGACTTCTCCTGACTAGTTTTGACTGATGAGATGTAACATGAGATGCAATGACAATGCAATGTTAATGACCTAAAAATGAAATGAATGTACAAATGGGAGGTGCAAATTTGAGGTGCTACAGCTGCCCCTATTCAATCAACTGGGAACCTGAACGGTTGAGAGCAACGGCTGTCAGACCTTCAAGGTACACAGGGATTGAATACCAAAGAACCGTAGAAATTTGCACTCTGCAGGGATCCAAGAACAGAAAGTTCACCAAGGGCAACTTCAACTGGGATCTGATATTTACCACGGGACCAGACAAGACGTCTACCAACGACTTCACTGGGGATTTTGATTTTCAGAAAAAGGAACTACAACCATACATCGAAAGATGATGAATGGGAACAAAGAAATCACAACTAGACGCCAACTGACGACTAGGAAAAACTCGACGTTTATCGACACCAACGGAGAGGTGACCAGACATCAACGGAGGAATTGGGAAGACTCGACCAGACGTCAACGGACGAATGGGAGAAGCTCGATGTTTATCGACACCAACGGAGAGGTGACCAGACATCTACAGATGAACTGGAAGAAGGAGATACAACCAGACGTCAACGGACGAATGGGAAAAACTCAACGTTTACCGAAACCAACAGAGAGGTGACCAGACATCAACGGATGAACTGGGAAAACTCGACCAGACGTCAACGGACGAACGGGAGAAGCTCGACGTTTATTGACACCAACGGAGAGGTGACCAGACATCAACGGATGAACTGGGAAGACTCGACCAGACATCAAAGGATGAATGGGGAAGAGATACAACCATACGTCAACGGACGAATGGGAAAAACTCGACGTTTATCGATACCAACGGAGAGGTGACCAGACATCAACGGATGAACTGGGAGAAAGATATATAACCAAACGTCAACGGACGAATGGGAAAAACTCGACGTTTACCAATACCAACGGAGAGGTGACCAGACATCAACGGATGACTGGGAAAACTCGACCAGACGTCAACGGACGAACGGGAGAAGCTCGACGTTTATCGACACCAACAGAGAGAGGTGACCAGACATCAACGGATGACTGGGAAGACTCGACCAGACGTCAACGGACGAACGGGAGAAGCTCGACGTTTATCGACACCAACGGAGAGGTGACCAGACATCAACGGATGAATGGGAAGACTCGACCAGACGTCAACGGACGAACGGGAGAAGCTCGACGTTTACCGACACCAACGGAGAGGTGACCAAACATCAACAGATGAATGGAAAGACTCGACCAGACGTCAACGGACGAACGGGAGAAGCTCGACGTTTACCGACACCAACGGAGAGGTGACCAGACATCAACGGATAAACTGGGAAGAAATACAACCATACGTCAACGGACGAACGGGAGAAGCTCGACGTTTATCGACACCAACAGAGAGGTGACTAGATATCAACGGATGACTGGGAAAAGATACAATGTTTACCGACATCGAAAGATGATGCGTATAATTAACACAACCCTGATCACAGCCCGGGTAAACACCTCCATTCAACAAACGGCCCTTTACAACCAACAAAGAAGTCTGGACATCATCCACACTGACCCCCATATCTTCAGCTTCACCCTCTTCCACACTGTTCACTCTGTGTGCACCATGTGGAGGCATATGGTTATTTACAACATTCGACACAGGAGCAAAATTGATAGTTTTAGCGTCAATTAGGTCCTGGACTTTATGATGAAAAGCCCTGCAGTTCTCAATGTGGTGCCCCGGTGCACCAGAGTGGAAATCACAACGCACGTTGGCATCATACCCAGGTGGTATTTTTGTCAATGGTGCCATGGTTCTCAACTCCACGAATCCCAATCTGAGCAACTCAGGTAGCAACTCAGCATAGGTCATCGGTAAAGGATCAAAACGCCGATCAGGCATCCTTTGTCTAGGTTGATATGGACGTTGTTGTTGTTGTTGTGGTTGTTGCGGTTGAACTCTCTGTTGTTGCTGTTGTTGACGAGGTTGAGGTGCTGGAATTGTCACAGCAGCAACCTGGCGATACTGATTCCTGTTTACAACCCTTCTACCGTGTTGCACAGTACTGGTTTCACCTTCTCTCCGACGAGGTGCCCCAACAAACGGTTTCTTTGAAGACGAGGACCATGCATCCTGAATTTTACCAGCCTTGATCAAACTTTCAGTTCTCTCACCACAGATTACCACGTCTAAAAAACTACCGAATGGGCAACTTACCATCCGGTCCATGAAAACACCCTGCAGCGTACCAATGAACATGTCAGTCAACTCCCTCTCCAGCATAGGGGGTTGTACTCTTGCAGCCAATTCACGCCACCTCTGGGCGTACTCCTTGAAGCTTTCTCCAGATTTCTGACAAAGACTCTGCAACTGAGTCCGGCTCGGCGCCATGTCCATGTTGTGTTTATACTGCCTCAAGAAGGCCTCACCCAGATCTCTCCAGCAGCGGATAGAATCTCTCTTCAGTTCCATGTACCAATCCAAGGATGCCCTAGACAAGCTATCCTGGAAGAAGTACATCCACATTTTTTCATCATCTGTGTAAGCAGAGATCTTCCTATAATAGGCCTGCACGTGGGTACGAGGACAAGAAGTACCATTGTATTTATCAAACGAGGGTACTTTGAATTTGTAGGGAATCCTCAACCCCTCAACCAAACCCATGTTCGTCACATCAAACCCAAGGGAGTTCTGACATTCCATAGCTCTAATTTTCTTAGCAAGGGCGTCAACTTTACGGTCCCTCTCTTTAACTCTCACCACATCACCATCATCTTCACTAAGCAGAGTGAACATGTCCTCTTGTCTATCAACAATCGGAGCAGGATGACGAATAGGAGCCCGGGTAGCTCTAGCATTGACAGTCTCTGCAGCAAGAGGCTGTCCGTTAATTCTGATACCCCTCAGTTCATCCCCTACAGCGTAGTCATTGACGGGAGCAGCAGTAACATTCTCATTAACGGGTACACCCACTGGTGACGCTCGGTTGGACGGCGGAATCATAGCTTCCTGTCTCTGGGCTAAGGCACGCAACTCCTCTTGCCCTTGAACAACCCCTTGCATCATCGTCATAAACTGGGCCATGTTTGCCCTCATCTCAACCAATTCTGCTTGAACCTGGTCCATATTCCTCTGATGATTCAATCTAGTTGAGTAGCGGTGCGGTCGTTGATCAGCTATCCTGCCTGACACAGGAACCAGAGTGAGAAGTTACGAACAAGAACACCTGTTATGCAATATGATATGAGTATGATGCTAATGATGCGTATGATGCACATGATATGTTCATTTCTCAGGCATTCAAAGAGCCTAATTCATCTTTGAAAGATGGCAACCTACCACAAGAACACCACAGAAGCACAGGAACAATCATACACAAGAGTAATGAGTACAAGGTGAAACCAACAACCTCATCCATAGATAAGAGCAACAGGATCATACAACACAGTCAACAAAGATCCAAATAACCAGAGTACAAAAATGAATCCCACCCAACAAGCCTAGGGGTGATTCTCAACATAACCATCAGAAATACAAGCTAAGACAAACAACTTCCAGGAATGAGCGTCTTCAAGTGGTGACACTGGTCTATCAATAGGTCACACTCCGAACATTTTGTCAAGGGAGTGATCTTCTCCTTCAACCGTCTTCTGAGCTCCACAACTTCTCCTCCAAGTTGGTTCTCTGATGCATGTCTCAAGTCAACTTCCTTCTTCAACTGGATATCTTTGTCTCTGAGTTGCTTCTCCAAGTCTCTTATCTTCTTCTGATAGCTGGCCTCAGCTCTCTGCAACCTCAAGCATTCTCGGTGTTTTGCATTCAACAAGTTCTCCATCTCTTCATAGGATCTCTTCTTGCTCCTTACCCCACTAGCATCTACACTCTGGATGTCTCTGAGTTGATGAGTCAGGTTCAACTTATCAGCTTTGGCTTTGTACAACTCCATCTGGGTATCTTGCTCTTTCTCCTTCAACCTACGATTCTCCATCAGGGCTTGCTTGTACTGCTCAGCAGGTACACTCTCAGCGAAGATCAGAGGTGGTTGCACTTGTAAAGGCTTCATCCTATCATAGGGCAACAACAAAGTTTCCACTCTCTTCTTGACCCACTCAGTGTAGTCAGGCATAGCAATGGCAAACTTCTTCCCTAAGACAGCTCCATCCTTAACACCAATGGACTTCCAAGCTCTTCCCATCTGCTCCAATCTAACAGGGTCACTCCGCTTCTCAAAATACACACTCTCAGCTATCTCAGCGTCAAGTGGTCTTCCATTCATCACGAACCCCAACTGGAGAAGAGAAAGAACCGGGTTGTAATTGATGCAACCCTTAGTCCCTACAAGTGGCACATTTCGGAACTCTCCACAACTCATAATGACATCACGCACATCCATCCGGTAAGACTGCCATCTGATATCATATGAGGTAAGAGACATGACCCTCTGAGTCCACTTATGAGTGCTCTGAGCATCCACGAAAGGTCCATTGACTGGCAGGAGAGACAAGAACCATCGGAGCAAAA
The DNA here is from genome assembly GCF_024323335.1 of Lathyrus oleraceus. Classification (NCBI taxonomy): domain Eukaryota; kingdom Viridiplantae; phylum Streptophyta; class Magnoliopsida; order Fabales; family Fabaceae; genus Lathyrus; species Lathyrus oleraceus. Next base: position 278,053,544 of record NC_066580.1, read on the forward strand.
GTGGTAGACAGCATCTGATGGCACCACCCTTACCATGCCTACCGTGGATAGCATAGTAAGTATCAGCTAACAAAGTAGGAACCGGGTTTCCTCCAAGAAAGATAGTGATTGCAGCATAGTCCACAAAGTTGGGCATACTCGAAAACAAGACGATCCCATAGATCATGATGACCAACTGAGCATGAAAAGCTTCCCAATTCCCCTTCTCTGCTTCTCCTCTAGCTACCCTCAACAAGAACTTCAAAGGCAAACCCACAACATCCCCACTGGACTTCCAATTATCACTGACTTCTTTGATACCCAAATGGAGAGCTCTAGCAACGACTCTGAAATCAACCTCCTTAGGCACATCCAAGAAAGGAACCTGATACCGGATAGGAACATTCAGCAGAATGGAGTACTCCTCAAGAGTGGGCGCCAACTGATAATCCTGAAAGGTGAAACATCGAAGCTCTGGGTCGTAGAACTGTAGAAGAGTCTGCAACGACACTGGATCAACTACCATCCTCAACAGTGTCAGAATATCCCCATACTGATCAACAAACCCCTTCTGATTACCACTGGTCACAAGGTTGCTCAACTCTATCAAAGACGCCAAAGGCTCACGGTGAAAGCTGTAGGAGCAAGTATTTCGCTTCAACTCTGGGACGGATGTCATCTATCACAGTGAATAGACTCCTGAATGAACCTGAGAAATGATATGCATGCAGAGATTAGCTTTTTTCTTTTTCTTTCTTTTTTCTCAATTCTTTTTTATTGCGTATTTTTTTGTTTTTGAAAATAAACATGCTATGATGCAAATGATGCAGACAAGACTGGCTGGCTGTGCATCTCGGAACACAGGATCAAAGCTTCGGCTTGAACTCGGAACCATAATCCATCTGAAACCCAAAGTCATCTGAGACAGCCCAATCTGTAGAACCAAGAGTCACCAACAGGATCACAAGTCACCAACAAGTCACCGACAAGTCACCAACTGTACCTGTAATAATGATCATTCCCTCCCCACTCACGGGTGTCATCTAGGCCAGGGTAACGTCGAGAGAAACACAGCATAAATAACCCTTTCATAGAATACCGTCATATACACACCCGAAGTATGTAACGACAATACCCCATCAGAGTCTGAACTGCTCGTGATATCAATGTTCCGCTAAGTGGCGCAATACCACCCGCTTCCCATGAATCACTCTATTCCTAGGTATCCTAGATCTCACTCATAGCCTGGGTATTGGGCCTTTTACCTCAAGTAACTCCCACCCCAACAGAGAGACAACACAGCACAGCCAGATGAACAGATGAATATGAATGAATGCAAACATAAATGTAAACATAAATGCAAACAATAAATAAATGAATGCAATAAATAAAACAGCAAAAGCAACCAAACCCTATCCTAGAGAGCGCTAGGAGAGACTCGCTTAGGGAAGATGACCAGCTGTCGCATTACGCGAAAAACCGGCGGGAAAACGAAAACAACAGAGCCGCCACCGTGCGTTATTTATCCCAAAAGAGGGAAAGGAAACGCTCGAAGTAAACCTGGAAAAGACATGGTCTCGTGACCAAAGGGAGATGGGATCGGGAGTCGGTTATGCGAAGGGAAGGTATTAGCACCCCTACGCATCCGTCGTACTCGACGGGATCCACGCACAAAAGGAAGGATAAAGGTTGCTAAAAACTGCTCACAAACTGCACACACAGGCTGGAAGGAGACACAGAAAAGACAAAAGAAACTAACTCGGCAGGATATCGCATCCTGGGCCTACGTAGTCTGTCAGGCACAGACATCAGAGTCGACTGCATACGTATCCTATGCATACGTATCTTCTCTGACTAGAGAAGAATCAGAGCACTCGTAGCTCGGCTAACGCACGCCAAACAAAACCACACAGGAAACCGACTGCCAATCGCTGGACTTACGTCAGACTCCACACAAATAGGCAAACATGGAAACCGAATGCCAATCGCTGGACTTACATCAGACTCTGAACCAACAAACACACAGGAAACCGACTGCCAATCGCTGGACTTATGTCAGACTCCTACACAACACAAAAGGGTTGAAAAAGAAAAGGGCGCCTGGAGAGATCAGCTCATCTCCTGCCTACGTACCTCATCTGGTATGAGGATCAGGGCGACGTAGTTCCCCTACGCAGGGAAAAAGGACTAGCCTAACCAAATACAAAGGGAGACACAAACTACTAGGGAGACTACGACTCGAGCCTAGAAGTTATCATGCATACGATCCCTAAGTTAAGGTTTCTATCTAACTTGCACAGGAAGCAAGCTATCCTAAACAGCACAGGCAAAGCAAACATACACACAATTAGCACACACTATATACAAACAAAGTGGGCTCACACAAGGCTAGGCTGTGAAACACAAGCCAACTGGAATCGGGTGGAGTTAGCTCTTAACCCTAACATTGAGAGTTAGGGTGAAGCAGATGAAATGGGACGTGAGGGTAAGACCTCAAGCTCTTATCCCTGGCCTGGGAGAGCTTCAGACAAATGAAAGTGTGGGAGTTCAGAAAGTAGGAACTCTTCTCCACATGACTGACACAACAAGGATCTTGGGTTAATATCCACAATGCATCAACACATGGTGTGAGCAAAGTGGATGACACACTGAATAGCAGGAGATGGATTGCACATCTCTTTTATCTGCCAATTGCCTCATAGAGGTCTTTTCCTGCTTGGCACAAAGATAAACAAACATAAGCATTGCCTCTTAAGGAGGGCTTCAGACAGGTGCCTACCCAAGTAACAGGACAGGTCTTCCAGACTACATGAAGTCAGAGAGTTATACCTCAAATGGTTAAGCAACCAAGCAAAAGCAAAAGCAAGTTCAATAGAACTTAAGCAACTTATGTACCTGAAAAAAATCTAACTCAATCAGTATACAAGTCAAAAAGTCAAACAGACAACCACACAACAAACAGTCAAACAGATAAGCAAGCAATGCAAGCCACGAGTCAATGTGCACAACACTAATGACTTGGCATCAACCTACAAAACAACTTAAAATCAGTCAACATCAACCAATTAGTCAACTCAAGAAAGTGAATCAATCCAATCCTGGCCATGTGCTTCTTAACCTGAAATCAAAGCTCAACTGTGAGTCACCAACCACTAGGGCAAGGCCTAGGGTCAAAGAGGGAGAAAAAATTCAAAACAGAACATGGAATTCAACATGAATCAACCTTAATCAATTAAGAACACAATCCAAAAGGTCTCATATCATTATCATTCACCAAATTCATTTCATGAACCAAAAATGGCAAGGTATGCAAGTTGAAAGCACATTGTGACAACAGAATGAACAAATGCACATTAATTCAAAAATGATTCAATTAATCTCAACAAAATTCATGGGTAAACAGAACATAAAACATGATCAACACACAAAAAATTAAGGCAATTGGGCAAGATTAAGCATGGTAATCAAATTGTATAAGGCATGGTAATCAAAATAAACACATGTGTGACACCAAATGTCACACCAACTTAGCACAAGCCTAAAACAGAAATGAATCAAGTTAAAAACCTCAAACCAAAGCCAAAACAACCTTTAGTATGTCTAGAAACAATGTGAAAAATTTCACATCCATAGGATAAAGCACAAGCATTTCACGATCAAGTGAAAATCAAGACACTCCAAAAGTTCACAAGTGATCATCCAAAATGAAAACTTTCAATCAAATCAGAAATCAATCCAAAAATTCCAGCAAAAATCATGATCAATCACAACATCCATATCAATTATCATACAAAAGATCAAGGCATTTGGAGTTCATTTGGCATGGAAAAGAAATTAATCAAGTTGGACAAGCAAAGGTGTGACACACATTGTCACACCTACATTCACATGATCATATCTCAGCAATGGCAATTGATAAAAATGCAAACTCAACACCAAAATGTCCAGCCAAGAGTCTAGTTTCAACATGTCCAATTTCATAGGCATTGGATAAACAACCATCATTTCACAAATGGAGAAGCAAGGCAAGGTACAAATAGCATACATGTTCACAAACCCTAGGGCAAAACAAAATCCAGCCAAGCACATTTTATGGAAAAATAACCAAAAAAAACTAGACACAACAAGGAAGATAATGCAAAAACTCCCATATTTTTTGGACCATTATTCAATCATTTATGAATTTTGAAAGTGAAAGAAAAAATAAAAAAATGCATGTGAAGTATGTATGAACATGTGGAGGGAAATGAGATAAAATGAAATGCCATTTGAATAAATGTCCTGGCCAGGAATCGAATAGAGGCGAATTTCAAGAAAATGGATCTAGATCTGAAAAAGTGAATGTGATTATGCAGAAACAGTTATGCTTTGGGCTTTATACTCCCTCTTAATCATGATGTTAATCACACTTAAGCATTTGGTAATTGGATTAGGGAAATAGAGGTGTAAATGCAAATTTGATAATTCACCCTTATGCATGGAATTTGAATGGAACAGTACACGAGTTAGGGCTTGGATTCACTCAAAATGTCATTTGGGAGCCAATGCAGGTGTTAGAATGATCAAATAATGAACCAAATTCAAACTTGAATTTTTCCCTCCAAAATCAAGTGATTTTCCAAAAAATTATGTGATGAGAATGCATGGCATGTGATGTATGTTTTGGATAGTATATGTCAAGACATGAAAAATGCAAAAAGAACCACTCCATTTGGACTTATGGTTTGAAAGTTATGCACATTTGAAGTTCCATGTTCACTTGGCCAAGATTGATCCATATCTCTTCAACCACACATGAGAAATTCATGATCTTGGACTTTTTGGAAATGGGAGAGAAAGATATTAAACTTTCATGTTGGACAAAATTTCATTTGAAGCTTTCTTGATGATGTAATCTTGAGGAGAAAACCTTTCCATTTTTGGCAAATTCAAATTACAGGTCACTTACTATTTTTGGAATGTTTTGATCTGACCTCAAATTCTTCAATGTTGATGTTTGAAATGTCAAATGAGACTTGTATGGACATGAATGAGGCATCTCTAACCATCTCCCACCTTCAAATCCATGATTGAACTGACAGTTGACTTTTGTTGACTTTCTAGGGTTTCAGATGAATTGATCATTGATTGATGAGCTTTGAACATCCAATGCTTGACCAAACCACTTCAAAATGATCCTTGAATCATATGAGCTCCTTGAACCAACCCTAGGGTTTTGATTCCATGGAAAATGCACTTGCTTGCTTGCACAACTGAATCTCCTGACCAGTCTTGACTGATGTCTTGATGGACTATGCAATGGACAATGCAATGTTAATGACCTAAAATGAATATACAAATGGGAGGTGCAAATTTAAGGTGCTACAACTGGGAGTAAGACTCGATGTTTACCGACACCAAAACAATGGTGTTTACCGACACTAAAAAAAAGGACGATCAAACATTTACCGATGACTGGAATGAGACTCGATGTTTACCGACACCGAAACAATGGTGTTTACCGACACTAAAAAAAGGACGATCAGACATTTACCGATGACTGGAATGAGACTCGATGTTTACCGACACCGAAACAATGGTGCGTACCGACACCCAAGAAAGAACACACACGGGTGCCGATATGACACTTACTGGTATCACAGGGATGACATCTACATATGTCAAGGCAAGGCTAAACACTTGCTGGGGATCTCATTGGGGAGCCCACTGGGGAGAATCAACCTTGAATGTTGTCTGTCAAGAGCAACTGTAGCAAATGTGATGTACAAACGTTGAACAATGATCCGCCTCTGCCGGGGATATGGTCTGATTAGGTTTGACATATGAATGCATATGTTTGAATTTTTCTATGGCGTAATGCTCCATGTTGAATGGAAATGCTACGCGATTTGAGGATGTAATGATTACTACATGCAAGATGCAAAATGATGAAAACTCCTGCTGGGGAGCAAACGGATTGCTCTGCTGAGTGCACACATCTGATTAGATTCTCCGACTCGGTGGGGAGATGCACTGCTGGGGGTGCTTTGCTGATCTGATACTCTGGAGACGGCAGAGGAAACCAAGTCAACTCCGGGGAGACTCTGTCTGAGGAACACGCCAACTTCTCAACCGTGCTGGCGAATAGCATTGCTGCTGGAGAAAGGATAAATCCCACCGGGGACGACTTCCACTGAATCCAATCCACTGAGGGACCCCGCTAGGGGAAACAACCAATGCTCACCTCTACTGGGGATAACTGCCAACCCACGAGCAGAATAAACTCTACTGGGGATAATTTCACCAAACATGATACGCTTGGGGACTTTGCTGGGGAAAACCATCAACGCAAACTCCGCTGAGGAGATCTGCTAGGGGAAAACATTCACAACCCTGCTGGGGAAAGGCATTCACGACCATGCTGAGGATTACAGTACCTCATACCCGACTGCTGAGGACCAGACTACTCACTGATACCTCCGCTGGGGATACAACCTTCAGACTCAGTGGGGACCAACAACCTTCAGACTGGTCGGGGATAGAATAGCCTTCAGATCTGCCACCCGACTGCTGGGGAATAACAGTTCTAGCAGCTTTCAGACTTGCTTGGGGAAACGGCCACTCTCAAGCCTGCTGGGGAAACATCCTCAACCCTTAGGAACAATCTACCCACCGACACTTCCACTGGGGATATGGCAACCTTCAGGCTCGCTGAGGAGACACCGATCTCGAATCTGCTAGGGAGATAACACTCTCCAACCCACTAGGGAGATACAGCCTATTTGACATGGAACGCCCATCGATTCGTCTAACCTTGGCATTTACCATCCAACCATAGTGTCAACTTCCCACTTTTGAGGACTCCCAGACTCGTCCGGTCTTTTCTGATTCATCACCTAGTATTCTCGTCTTTTCTTTGCTTCAAGACAATTACTCCTCAGATCCGGGCTACTTTAATCTTCAGACTTTGAAGAGTCTTCTTGATTACCCTCTAGGATCGTCGTCCTTCTTTGGCCGTCTTTTCACCGTTCTTCTATCCCTTGCCCCTGATTGGACTCTGCAGGGATCTTTTGTCAAAAGGTTATCCATCACAAACTGCAAGTGAATGAAGATATCTAACAGCACCTGCACAAGAGATCGTTAGATAAAAGCGTGCCCCAGGCGTGCCAACATTTCAACACCTAGGTCACTCAAACTTCCGAATAAGATTTCCAGATTCCAATCTCGTAAGCATGCATCGGAAAGGACCCCTATGTTTCAAAATGCAAATATGCTTATCAAAAATAAACGGATGTTTTTGCAATCAAAGCGGTCATGAAAACAAAAACAAAATTATTTGACTGATCATGCATTTATTGACTGAAAAAAAAGGTGGCTCAGAACCGAGCAACACACAGGAAGCAATCCCTGAAAAGAGGTGATTGCGCACAAAAGGAAAAATCTATCCTAATGGCAATGTGGAACCGTGATCTCATGGGGTTCCAACTCGGTTACACCCCATATGTCCTCAAGACTTTCCGCACTTTCTGTCTTCTGAACAAAACGCTTCCGATCGATCTCTGTCGGAGATTATCCAAGTCATATCTCAAGCACAAACGATCATGCTGGACGCAGTTGTTCGCTTCATTCCCTCTTTTGCCTGGACCGCCCTTTCGGGTTTTCAGTCCACCGGGATACCCTTTTTTGCCCAAGCCGCCCTTGTGGGGTTTTCGACTTGCCGGGTGTACAAATTCTTTTCATTCTTTATCCCTAACTTTTGCCCGAACCTTTTCCTTTTTTTTTTCTTTGGTTCGCCGGGATGCCCATTTTTGCCTGGACTCTTTTATTCTTTTCGTCCAGCGGGTCTCTCTTACGAAGTATCTTTTAACTGCGTCCGCATTCACAAGGGATGGAGAATCCTCGTCATCCATGGTCGTCAACAACAAGGCTCCACCAGAGAAAACCTTCTTGACCACGAATGGACCTTCATAATTGTGTGTCCACTTGCCCCTACGATCGTTGAGGAGGAAGGATCCTTTTCAATACCAGCACTCCCACGTGGTACGCACGAGGTCGCACTTTCGGTCAACAACACGCTTCATTCACTGGGTACAACTGCCCCATGACAAGTAACTGCCAGCCTCTTTTCCTCAGTCAGGCTCAGCGCGTCATACCGAGTCCTTATCCACTCAGCCTTCTCTAATTTCTCATCCATCAGGACTCTCCACAATGGGATCTAGACTTCAGTAGGTAATACCACTTCTATCCCATACACGAGCGAGCGCGGCGTTGCCCCAGTAGACGTACGCACCGAAGATCGATACCCAGGATACAAGCTTCGTACTCAGCCACCATTGTTGGTGCATTCAAATGTTATCCGGGCAACAAAAGGAATGTTGGATCTTTTTGGCGTAACCAAAACGGCACTAACTCATCCACATTAACCTCCCCCCATCAGACATCAGAGTCCGTTCGGATTCAGGGTCAGGCCCCTCCTCCGGGAATGGTTCCTCAGAATCTTTCGATTTGAGCACCTCGAGATGTCCTCATCAGGGAACTCAAACTTTCTTGGTTGATAATCCTCAATGGGTTGCGGGGCGATGTAATCGGACAATACACTCCCCTCGATTGCTTTCTGAGAGGTATACTGAATATCGTATTCAGTCAACATCATTTGCCCTCTCGCCACCCGTCCGGTCGATGCTGACTTCTCAAACGCATACTTGATCGGATCCATCTTGGACATCCACAAAATGGTATGAACCAGCATATACTATCTCAGTCGGCGAGCAGCCTATGCCAAAGTACAACAAGTTTTATCGAGCAGTGAATGTATTGTTTCACAGTCGATAAACTTTTTGCTAAGGTAAATTGCATGCTCTTTTCGACCAGACTAGTCATGCCGCCCCAGTACACACCCCATAGACCCCTCGAGGGCTGTCAAGTACCAGATTAACAGTTGTTCCTTCCACAGGAGGCATCAGAATCAGAGGTTCCTGCAACTTATTCTTTTATCTCTCAATGCCCCTTGGCAATCATTATCCACCTGACCGTTTTCTCCCTTTTTCCTTGAATGGGTTCCCACGTGGCTATCAGATGAGATATGAACCGTGAAATGCAATTCAATCTATCTAAGAAACCACAAACCTTCTTTTGTTTTCGGTTCAGGCATTTCTCGTATTGCTTTTTCTTCTTTATATCTCTCTTTTTTTTTTTTTTTTTTTTTGAGCAGGATCGACCTCGATTCCTCTTTCGTTCACAATAAGCCTCGACAACTTACCGGACAACACTCCACAAGTGCACTGATTCGGACTCAACCTCAGTCTGAGTTGTCTCAACCGGTCAAACAACTTGCCCTGGATCCACCAGATGCCCCTTTTCTGTTTGGGACTTTGCTATCATGTCATCAACATAGCATTCAATTTCATGATGAATCATATCATGAAACAAAGTCACTCTGATACGTGGCACCGACATTCTGCTTCTCTAGAGGACAGTCTTCTCTCCATGGTAGCTTGTGCACAACGACATCGGTATCCGACCCTGGCATATCCTGGTACGACCAGGCGAAGGTATCCACATGCTCTTTTAACAGTGCTACCATTCTGCTCTTGACATTTGCCTCTGAAGCGGCCCCCAACTTTCACTTCCTTTCTGACCTCGGCGGTGCCTGGAATAACAATCTTGAATCGCTCCTCGTGCGGTTGAGTCACCCTCTCCTCTTATTTCAAAAACCTGGCTAATTCCAGCAGATCACAATCTTCTTCGCCTTATTCTTCGGCATGATAGATCGGATTGTCGAAGTCATACAGAGGTGTAACCGAATTGTTATCAATGAGATCAGGAGGATAGTCTCTTTTGAGGTCGGACCAAGACGAATCAAAAGGAAAGACAAATGAAAATAAACATTGCCATTTTTATTTTTTATTTTTAAACTGCAAAAAAAAATGAACAACAGGGAACACCGCTTTTACTACAAAAACATCCATTTATTAATGATGCAAAATGTTGCACAATAAAACACATGAGATGGCCCTTACAATGAACCATTACGTTTCGGGAAAAACGTATGGCTTTCATGCAAATAGAATTGAAATACAGAAATACTACTCTTCATGATGAGTGACAGTGATGATCTTTGAGGCCTTCCAGTTCCTTGGTACGCACGACTTTATCCACGAGTCAAGCTCGCAGTCGCTGTCAATCTCTTCACCCACTGTACAGGCGTGACCTGGAGCCAGCATTCCGGCACTGACGAATGTGAACGGTTGACAACGTCCTCTGTTTTGTCTAGACGACTCTTGATCTGGCTGATAGCCAACCCCGAACATATCTGCTTTCACCACAATGTCTATGATCTTTCCCCAGCCTAGGGCTTCTCCGCTCTTCACCACTTCCATGGCCTGTTTGTAAGAAGAAATGGATAACTTCTTCTCTTTCTCATCACAGATGGCATCCTCTACCTTGACGGTTTCAACAGCCTGACTTGGTGTTTCAAATTTTTCACCGTCCATTTCTACTTCCATCGGCCTCTGGACCGTTTCCTCCATCACTACACACCCAACACTAGGGAAAGCTCCTCTCTTGATCAGATGTTTTGGGACCACAGACACTGAAGTTTTTAACTGATCCCCCTCAGGCACCTCTGTTCCTCTCTTGTTCTTTGACATCACCTTCACCCCCACGGGACCTGGCACGGGGTTAGCGTTAACATTCAGTGTTGGCGCCAAACTGATGGCCTTAGAATCCATCATGTCCTGGACGGCATGCTTAAAAGCTCTACAACCCTCAATGTTATGTCCTGGTGCCCCAGAATGGAACTCGCACCTGGCATTCTCATCATAGTTTGCAGGCCTCTGATGCAGTTCTACAGGAACCAATATCCTTGGCCGAACTAACCCAAGATCCCTCAACCTCTTGAACAGAAGGGTATAAGTCACGGGTGGCTTATCAAACTGACGATCCGTCGTCCCCTTCTTCGCTTGGCCCTTAGCTTTCGGTGCCTTCTGTCGAGGTAGCGGTTGTTGCTGTTGTACAGGTGGATAACCAACAGGAGTGGTTATAGTGGCAGCATAAGGGTGGTAATGATCCTTACCGCGTTCTTTCTTGGCCTGCACACCACCTGATTCAACCTCCTTCTTGAGATGACCATTGCCAGAGGGCTTCTTTACTACGGATGACGGAGCCTTTCCCTGAACTTTCTCCTTTATCATCCAGCTTTCAATCCTATCCAACCTCTCATCAATTGCTTTCTTCCCCAAGGCAAGCCCCTGCACGACTTTGAACAGCTCTCTCATCATCTCTTTCAATTCGAGAATGTCGGCGTTGGGTGGATCCATTAGCTTGGACTTGTCGGGTCTGGCAGGACTTCTGAGCGGAAGAGCTATGTGCACTGGTTAGATACTGACACCTACAAAACAGGAAACAGGTTAATATGACTCACGCATGCAATATCTATCCGTACTAGGAATATTCTGTCCTTTGATTCTAGCTTCATTGAGACGAATAATATTTCATCAACAACATTCTGACATCCGGATGTCTCTCGACCAGAATCTTAATCCAAAAATGGACCCTGAGTACGGATAGACATGGGTTAAATGCAGATGAATGCGAAATGGGAATGATGCAAATGCGTGTAGGCAGGTCACTGTGCCATCTTCCAAGTCAACTGAGGATCAACTATACTGGACCGGTCTCTGAACTGATTACAATCATCTGAGGGCCCGAGTAACCATAAATCCAACTTGGGGAATTCCGAAATAAACGGAACCGGGGAATATATCACCATCATTGAGGAAATCCACTGAACGGATGAAACTAGATCCTCTGAACAAGTGTCCTCAAATTCAACCCGGGGATCCGAAATAAGTGGAACCCGCTGATAGATATCACGGACAGAATTCCGGCGTGTCAGAAGTAAGTACCCATAAGTTCATCTGAACCATAGTCACCATCAGTACCTGCAAATGATTCAATCCCGCCCCACTCACGGGCGTCATCTAGGCCAGGGTAAGGATAAGAGAAACGCAGGATAAACAACCCTTTCAAGAATATCATCCTGTACACACCCGATGTATGCACCGATAATACCCCATCAAAGTCTGAACTGCTCGTGATATCATGTTCCGCTAAGTGGCGCGATACCACCCGCTTCCCATGAATCGCTCTATTCCTAGGTGTCCTAGAGTTCACTCATAGCCTGGGTATTGGGCCTTTTACCTCTTGTAACTCCCACCCCACAGAGAGACAAACACACAGCCAACACAATGAAAATATGATGCATGCAAACATAAATGTAAACATAAACGATCACATCATAATCATAAATGCAATAAATAAAGTAGTAAAAGCAACTTAAGCTATCCTAGAGAGCGCTAGGACTGACTCGCTTAGGGAAGATGGACCAGCAAGAGGTCAACTTCTCTTGGTCCCCAGCAGAGTCGCCAACTGTCGCATTACGCGAAAAACCGGCAGGAAAACGAAACAACAGAGCCGCCACCGTGCGTTATTTATCCCAAAAGAGGGAAAGGAAACGCTCGAAGTAAACCTGGAAAGAACATGGTCTCACGACCAGAGAAAGATGGGATCGGGAGTCGGTTATGCGAAGGGAAGGTATTAGCACCCCTACGCATCCGTCGTACTCGACGGGATCCACGCTCGAAAGGAATAGAAAGAAGGTTGCTAAAGACTGCTCAAACACTGCACACACGCTGGAAACAAACACAGATGAAAGATGGAAGAAACGGAAGAAACGAGACTCGACAGGATATCGCCTCCTGGGCCTACGTAGTCTGTCAGACACAGACATCAGAGTCGACGTAGTTCGGGGACAGGGGAAACGTGCTCGCTAGGATGTCGCATCCTGTGCATACGTATCTTCTCTAACCAGAGTAAGAATCGGAGCACTCGTAGCTCGGCTAACGCACGCCAAACAAAACCCACACAGGAAACCGACTGCCAATCGCTGGACTTACGTCAGACTCCACACAAACAGGCAAACATGGAAACCGAATGCCAATCGCTGGACTTACATCAGACTCCGAACCAACAAACACACACAGGAAACCAACTGCCAATCGCTGGACTTACGTCAGACTCCAACAAACAAACAAGACACAGGAAACCAACTGCCAATCGCTGGACTTATGTCAGACTCCTAACACACACAAAGGGATTGCAAAAGAAAAAGGGCGCCCAGAGAGATCAACTCATCTCCTGCCTACGTACCTCATCTGGTATGAGGATCAGGGCGACGTAGTTCCCCTTAATAGGGAAAGAACTTCTAACCTAACCAGAGACAAAGGGAGATAACAAGCTACTAGGGAGACTATGACTCGAGCCTAGAAGTTGTGATGCATATGATCCCTATGTTGAGGTCTCTATCATAACTTGCACAGGAAGCAAGCTATCCTAAACAGCACAATCAAACAAACAAGCACAATACAGCAAGCACACACACTATATGCAAACAATTGGCTCATACAAGCCTAGGCTGCAGAAACAAGCCAACTGGAATGGGGTGTTTTTAGCTCTTAACCCTAACATTGAGAGTTAGGGTGAAGCAAATGAAATGGAGATGAGGGTTATGCCTCATAGCTCTAATCCCTGGCCTGGGAGAGCTTGACTCAAATAGAAAGTGTGGGAGTTCAGAATGTAGGAACTCTTCTCCACAGATGACTGACACAACAAGATCTTGGGTTCTTATTCACAATGCATCAACACATGGTGTGTGAGCAAAGTGAATGACACAACTGAATAGCAGAGGATGGATTGCACATCCCTTTTATCTGCCAATTGCCTCTTAAGAGGTCTTTACCTGCTTGGCACAAAAATTAAACAAACACAAGCATTGCCTCTTAAGGAGGGCTTCAGACAGGTGCCTACCAATAACAGTAGGTCTTCCAGACTACATGAAGATCAAGAAATTATATCTCAGTGGTATGCAAACCACAAGCAAGCAAAGCAAGTTCAAATGAACTTAAAGCAACTTAGGTACCTGTGGAAACATCTAAACCAATCAGTTCAACTGTACAGACAAACAATAAACAGTTAATAACAAACAGACAGATAAAGCATCATCAGACAACAATGAGCAAGCCACAAGCACAAGTGAATTGTTCTCAAAGCGTACAAAACACACAAAGGTTAGCACATGACAACAATTGACCAAGCTTAAATGAAGGAGCCACTCCAATCATAGAAATGTACACTTGAACCTGAAATTCACAATCCAAATGGTAAGTCCAAACCACTAGGTCAAAGCCTAGGGTCAAAAGAGGATCAAAAATCCAAAACAGAACCTCAAACTCAACACAAAGCATATTTAATCACTCAAGAACAAGTCCTAAAAAGGACCAAATCATAATCAATAAGTAAGTTCATGTAACAAGCAAGTGAAGTCAAAGACCAATTCAAGGCATCCAAATGATCAACATGAATGAAAATTCTCAATCAAAACAAAAATGATTCAAATAATTCTGGAAAAATTAATGAGCAATCAAGACATCCAAAACATCCATCACACAAAAAATCAGAAGCATTGGAGATCATTTGGCATGGAAATCACATTGTACAAGTCAAACAATCAAATGTGTGACACAAATTGTCACACCAAGTTAACACAAGCATAAAACAGAAATGGAGCATGGGAAAAATGTCAATCCAAAATCAAAATGTCCATCAATGTGTCTAGAATCAACATGCAAAATTTCAAGTTCATTGGATTAAAAACAAGCATTTCACAACAAGATAAGCAAGGCAAGGTCACAAATGCATATGTGTTCACATAACCTAGCACCAAATAAAATCCAGCCATGCACAATTTTGGAAATTATGATCATAAAAAACTAGACAGAATAAGGAGCATTTTGCAAAAAATTGGGATGAAATTGGATCAATTTCCAATTTGTTATGATTTTATGAAGTTTGGGAAAAGTTTGAAAAACAAGTGAAGCACATAGCATGGTTCATGGAGGGAAAATGAATAAAATGCATGAACATTCGAATGAAAAGCGCCAGCCAAGGATCGAACTCGGTGGATTTTTGAATGAAGCGCGCCAGGCCAAATGAAACGCACTGTTTCATTAATACAGGTGGCCAGTCAGCGCTGATGTGGTCTTGGTCAAAGTGCTGTAAGCCAATCAAACTGCTAGCGAGCCGCATGCATGAACCAATCAAAATCAAACCCTAAGCCAGCACACACAAAACCAAGGAACTGTTGCTAATTGGAAAAAACCGTTGCCATAGGATGATCTTCATCTTCTTCCTCACGAAGAAGATGAACAGTACATGAAGCTCATGCGTTTTTCCAGAAAATTTTCCAGAAATCAAAACCAAATACATCAACATGTAGCACGTTCAATGGAGATAATGGATTGAGTATTGGCTAAGCATGAATCATCATAACAAGCTCAGATCGAAGGAAATAAAATTGGACATCAAGCTTTCAAACCTGCATAACTTCATCAATAATGCACCATTTCAATCAATTTTTATATCAGAATCATCACCAAGCGAAGATCTACACAAATATCATAATGAATTTGAGAATTAGAGAGATCGAAACTTGACCTCTTGAAGAACAGCAAGCGGGAATCGTGAACTACAAGGCTCAGCAATGGCTCAAATCTCTTCTACAATGATTGTTGAGATGATTGATGGAAAGATTGAAGCTCAAACAAGCACGGATCCAGTAGAATTTGCAATTTCCATTAATGCTCCAAGCTTCATGTATGGTCAAATATGGCATGAATTGCTCCAAATTTACGTTCAAATTCACTCAAAACCTTACCAGCAACCAGAATTATGCAAGAAAATGGAAGTTTATGTGAAGAATTTGGAAAATATTTTTGAGAGAAAAATTTGATCAATTCAAGATTCAGATCTGAAAATGTCTGTTAATGCCAAATGCAGTTGTGATTAACATTATATATGTCTTGCTAATGATACTGAAAACAAGTTTAAGCCAAAGCTAAGTAGGATTAACAAGTTATAAGGTGTATGCACAAAATTGGATTTTCACCTCATGCATGAGATGCATGCGTGAACAGTGTATTATGCTGACCCAAATCCACTTAAACAAGGCCCATACACACTTTGGAATTGGTTTTTTATGCATATGATCAACCAAATTAATTTTAGAAATTTTTCTTCCAAAAACTTCATGAATGAGCACATGATCATGCAAGTGAAATTCATGCCATGTAATGAGATGTTTGGAAAGTGCATGTCATGATGAACAAAATGCAAAAAGAACCACCAAAATTGGAGCCTTGGTTCAAAATTTATGCCCATTTGAATTTTTAAGCACACTTTGCCATGATTGGATCATATCTCCTCAACCACACATCATAAATCCATGATCTTGGACTTTTTGGAAATGGGAGAGAAAGATCTTCAACTTTCATGTTGGACAAAATTTCATTTGAAGCTTTCTTGATGATGTAAAATTGAGTTGAAGTTGGTCCAAAACCTTTCCATTTTTGGAAATTTCAAATTATAGGTCACTTTCTATTTTGGGAAATTCTTGACCTGAGTTCAAATTCTTCAATGTGAGTGTTTGAAATGTCAAATGAGACTTGTTTGAACATGAATGAAGCATCTCTAACCACATCCCACCTCCAAATCCACAGTTGACTTTGCAGTTGGCTTTTAGTTGACTTGCAGTTGACTTTTATGGGCCTCAGATGACTTGGACATGCACTGTGGACTCTGAGCCTTCAACACTTGGCCAAATTGCTTCAAAATGATCCTTGGGTCATGTAAGCTCTCTAGAACAACCATAGAGCCTTTGTCTCATGGAAATGCTTTTGCTCTCTTGCACAGATAGACTTCTCCTGACTAGTTTTGACTGATGAGATGTAACATGAGATGCAATGACAATGCAATGTTAATGACCTAAAAATGAAATGAATGTACAAATGGGAGGTGCAAATTTGAGGTGCTATAGTATCCCTAGAGAAGATTGGGCTTGAAGGAAACTTTACTCCATTGACGACTTCTTGTTTTATCTCTAGTGAGGCTTCCATCCTGTTGAGATTAGTCGAGTGTTCATTTATACTGAGATGTTTACTTCACTCCAGTTCATCTACTATTGCTTGTTTTTGTTAGCATAAACGTGACACGTATTCACACATGCATATACGTCATACATAATTAAATTCATAGTTCATATTCATATTTCATCCCTTGTGTTGCTTTACTTAACTTGGTTGTGCTTATCCCCCAAGTGATATATATTTCCTCTCTTCAGTAGAGTCATCGACCTTAAGCAGAAAGTGTATACCCTTTCTAAATCCCCATTGAGTTTATTCCTCGTGGAAGATTTTGCTTTTATCTCTCTTTTCCCTACTTGGATAGGATAAATCCCCAGTTTGAGATCATACCTCACTGAGAAGAGTCTTGTTTGACTATCCTTCTCCAATTTATTCCTGGATTGAACCTGATCTCTGACAGGTCTAATATTGAATCTCTCTAGGCTGTAAAAACCTAGATTGATGGTACATTTATTTTGTACCTTCAAATACTTCGATCCCCCGTGAAGAAAATTTGTTTATGGTTTCCCATCAAAGACGAATTTTGTTGCCCAGTAGTGTTCTTGTAACACTTCCTTTGAAATCCCTACCTAACAACAAGTGGCAGTGTATTTATTTGAGAAGCTTGTTTTGTTCCCAGATTTTTGTTTCGAATGACAAATGGAAGTCTCTTTTTCGAGAAGTTTGTCTCTTCACAATGAAGTTAGCACACATATCAACTTCCTTATTCTTCCGTCAAATGGTTACCTCTTCGGAAAATTCCTGTTAGAGAAGTTTGTTGGAGCTTTTTCACCCTTTTCAAGTGGAATACTTGATTAAAGAAGAAACCGAGACCCGTTCGTGGAATACAACCCAAATCGTTTGTTAAAGTTTACTTACCCTTTTCAAGTGGAAGACTTGATTAAAGAAGAAACTGAAACCCATTCGTGGCATACAACCCGATTCGTGTGTAAATTTATTCGACAACAAATGGCGGTCTCTTTATTTGAGAAGCTTGTTTTGTTTTAGACGACAAATATAAGTATTTTTTGAGAAGTTTGTCTATCCCCAGTGAGGTCCTTTCACCAAATGGTTATCTCTCCGGAAAATTCATGTCATAGAAGTTTGTTGGAGCTCTTTCACCCTTTTCAAGAGGAAGTCTTGGTTAAAGAAGAAACCGAGACTCGTTCGAGGCACACAACCCGAATAGTTTGTTAAAGTTTATTTATCCTTTTCAAGTGAATTACTTGATTAAAAAATAAATGGAAACCCATTTTGTGGCATACAACCTGAATCATGGTTGAAATTTATTATCCAATGACAGATGGCAGTCTCTTCTCCAAGAAGTTTGTCCATCCCCCAAGTTGAAGTTTATCAACATATCAATTACTCTTCCATCAAATGGCTATCTCTCTAGAAGAATCCCATCAGAGAAGTTTGGCTAAAATTATCACTTTTGCTTCCCAGAGTGAAGTTAAAAATGACTAATGGCATTTTCCCCAATAAGCCCGTTGTAAAAAATCATCCTCATTCAAATGGCTATCTCTCCGGAAAATTCCCACTAAAGAAGTTTGATGAGATTCCTTTCAGATGATGCTATTTTCTCTTACTTGAGAAATTTGTTTTGAAGATCCCCGGTGGAGTCATTAGTTCCCATCTCCCATTTAGTGATCACCCTTTTCTCAAATGAAAGTCTATTAAAGAAGAAACTGGATCCTTTTTCCAATATTGGAAGTTGGTTCTCATTCAATTATCAGAACTTACGTTCTCGTTCCCCAGTGGAGTGTTAGTTTTACCTCTAGTAATTTAAACACTTTCCCCAGTTTGTTAGCCTTTAGTGCTATTCCCTGATGTTAGTCTCTCTTCTCTCTACTTGGTTTCTCCAGCAGTAGTGTGTCTCATGTGGCATCATAACCCACTGAATTCAGAGTCTTGCATGCATATCATATCATAAGCATCATTGTGGTATCTTACGGTAAGAAATTGTTCATTTTAATATTCAAGTCCCTCCAATCTCGTCGAGACGAAGATTTCAACCTTCATATCTTCGGATGTAGGGGCAGCTGTAATACCCTAAGTTTCATCCCCTAAGATCCCTTATCATTTTTATCATTTTCATAACATCAAGTTCATCAAATACTTTTGTGTATATCCTTATGCTTTGCTAACCCCACAAATATATATATATATATATATATATATATATATATATATATATATATATATATATATATATATATATATATATATATATATGTCTTGCTTTGCTTTATTTGCAAGTTAGGGTTTTGGCGTCAAGAAGTGCAAGGGATTGGTCAATCAAGGCTTAGTGTGATCATATATATATATATATATATATCAAGGTGATCAAGAGTCTCCCTCCATCAACAATCAAAGTTTGTACTCACCTCAATTTAAGTTCATCAAGCCACAATTCATCTGACACTCCAAATTAGGGTTTTGGTCAAAGTCAGCTTAATGTTGGCTCTTTGACCAAAGCATGATCCAATGGCTTGAGGCGTGATCTAAGGTACTCAAATGTGTCGTTATAACCCACTCATACAATTAAAATGGCTCGATAGGTTAGGTTCATAAACAAATGAAAGTTTGAACACAACTGATGAAAAGGTCAATAGATTCTTAAAGTCAAAGTTTGACTTTTAAGATTTTTGGTCAACTATAGACTTTCAAGTCAAGGATTATGAAAATATGATAATTGAAGTAATTTGATCAAGTTTAGTCAAGAAAATCAAGGTTACTTGCAAAAAGGGCAAAGATGGAGAATTTGAAATTTTTACTAAGTCCCTAAAACTCATGTCCAAGTACCCAACTTTCCAAGGCCATAACTTGTGATCCAAGCCGCCATTTTCTTTGCTCCAATAATCAGATTAAATACCTTGCTTCATAACTCAACTCTGTCCTAGGTGATGAAACCTTAAAAAATGCACGAATAAGGAGATATCGGGCCATGGAGTGGATGATTCATTTGTTTGTTAAGTGGTAAAACACTTGGTGAAATTTTCAGCATGCTGACCTAGTCAAGTGACCAACTTTATGCCAATTTTTCACCAAGATCCCAACTGATTAAAGCAAAGTGATCAACATGAAAGTTGTAGATCATGATTCCATATTTCCAAAATGTCAAAGATCAAGAATTTCCCATTCTTGAGCTAAGAGAACAGAATCTGGGAAGATAGCCTCATGGAATGGTTCATAGGTCGAATTCCAAGCCAAAGTACATTACAAATTCAAACAAATCCGCAAGTACATGTACTTCTTACTTCCAAATCCCCCATAATCATAATAGTTCACCCACTTTTGAGCTATTATCCAAGTAACTAAACCAATACACAATGAACTATTCCATTTGTTGCATAAAATAGCTTTAATCCAACAAGAAGTACCATTGAGCTCCCAAATGGACTTGGATCTGATACATACCAACTCCAAGCCTCAAGTCAACCCTTATGCTTCGGCAAGGACAACATAAAATACTCCATGAACTCCTTTATTTTGCCATGCTTCCCACTTGGAGAATTGTGCAAGGACCAAGCAAGCAAGCAATGAAGTACAAGCCACAATTATTTTATGATATCTGAGGCTTCTTGAACCCTCAAGGATCCCTATAAATAAAGGACAAAGCCTCATCTATCCACACACCAAGCTTTCCAAGAAAAACTTTATTCTTGATAGCTTTTCAACTTTAACCTCCATTCTCTCATTTGGCTCATGCATTTTGCAAACCAAAGGTTCCAATCATCTTCTGGGAACTCATAAGCATTAGGAGAATCATTATATAGTAGCTGGAAGTAGTCTTGAAGATGCATTAGTCCTTGCTCCAATAGGTATATTCTTGCACTTTGAAACTCATCATACTTACGTCATTTCATTTTGATTTCTGAAGCAAACATGTAGCATTTATTGTGTTAAGAAGGAACATTAGCTTACATGTCATGTATATTGTTGTTTGTGTGAATTTATGTTGCATGAAACCTAAAGTTTCAGTTCTGGTTTTGGCTTTCGTGCATCTTCACCTTTGAGTATTAGCTAAAACCTATCGTACCATTATGTTCCTTACATTTTTCTAAGTGATTTTGATCTTTATTTCATGAAAAATGGTTGAGAAATGAGAGAGATATGCTTGTTTGAAAATCTGAAAAAAAAGAATGAAAGGAAAAAACGAAAATAAGAGCTAGAGGTTGAAGGAGATGCTGACATGGCATGGAAAAGTCAAAGGAAACGTGTTATATAATATATACAATTGTTTGCGTTTTAATTAATGGATGTATTGCCACCCCAGTGGTAGAAACATACACCTTAAGTCACTTGTAATCAAAAGGTCTGTGGTTCAAATCCCCCTCGCCCCCAGCCTTTGGTTTTTATTTTTTAAAACAGCGTATGTAACCCCAAGAGCGTGGGTTCGAACTTGGATTCTTTTTTACAAACTTCAAAAACTCATAACTTCATGAACCCTTAACCTTTTTGACCCATTCTTAGTCATATATTGTTTGTTTGTTTGTTGACTTTATTTGTCCATTCATGCATTAACCCTACCCCTTTTTCAAACTAAAACACTCATTCAAACCTTGACTTACCTTTAATAAATGGACTTTCAACTACACTTGAAAATGCTTTAGTACACATAAGGCATTTTAAACACAAACCTTGACTTAGTTTTAGTCAATGGAATTTTCAATTACACTTGAAAATGCTTTAGTACACATGAAGCATCTCAAACTCAAACTTTGACTTACCTTTATTCAAGTAGCACTTTCCGAAACATTTTTACCCCTTTTATTCCCCATTCAAAAATACAAATAACTTTTAAAAATATAGATAAATTCAAAAGGTTCCTATAGAGTACTACAGATGCTTAGGGTGCTAATACATTCCCTTTTGCATAACCAATCCAGGTACCTTTGATCTCTACTTGCTTTTCTTCTTGTTTTGCTATTTGCTATGCATGTTTATATTTGGGTTTATTTTGAATCTTTTCCCCTTCCCTTGAAAAAATAAAATCTCGGTGGTGATATCAATGTTTTGCGAGTCAAGTTAATCCAATAGCTTGGTCTCTGATTCTCACAGCGACAAAACTCTTTTCATAAACGAAAGGTATTTTGTCTTAAGATGATGCAAAACAATGTTTCATCCACTTGAATGTGTGAGTAAGCTTGCGACGTTTCCCACGAATATTGATTTGTAAATCCATTCGGCAGTGATTCAAACATTTCCTTCTCCACTTGTTTTCGGTAGCCCAATAATGTTTTCGTCGATTGACACAAATTAGCTTTCGCTAAAATCGACCAAAAAATAAATATTTTCTACCCAGAACCACGTAAGTCTTGAGTTCTCTATTAATAAATCTTGTCAGATATGTAGGAGCAGGATTTGTAAATCTTGTCAGACCCATTAATAAAAAAAACTTAGGTTTAGTCTCATTCATTGCAAAATCCAAAAATATTGTTCTCTCTTCTATTCTTTCTTTCCCTCTTAATAACCCGAAAAATCTAACATTTCAAGCTGACACTAACGCACACAACTAACCTAATGGTTCCCGTTGAGTACAACGGACATGAGGCGTGCTAATACCTTCCCTTTGCGTAATCGACTCCCGAACCCTGATATTGGTTGCGATGACCATAATCATTGTCGTTCTTTTCTAGGGTTTTATAGATATTTTCCATTTCCTTTTTAGGAATAAATAAAGTTCGGTGGCGGTTCTGTTCAATTCATCATGCGAGCGTCCGATTGCGCTTCGGTAAATCGTGTTCTATTTTTTCGAGGTGCGATAATATTGTATTTGGTACAAGTTTATTTATTCTACGTTTAGTTGATATTGTTGTGTTGATGGATGCTAAGTTACATCCTTGCATTTTCATGAGAGTTTTCTTTTTCTTTTCTTGGTTATTACCTCAATGTAACACTAATAAGTAACATATAAATTGTGTTTTAATTTTGTTCACAATAAACAAGCATAAACATTAGGTAGTTAAGATGGCCGTGCTCCATAAACATTAGGTAGTTAAGATGAGATTTTGAGGGGGTTTAATATACTAACTTGTAAATGAAGTTACTTAAGAAACATTTTCTTTAAAAAAAATACAACAATAAGTGACATACTTTGGCCAAAAATTCATATACGAAAATGGGGTAGAAATCCTCTAAGCAATCAAATGATTCTTTTAAAATTTAATTAGGAAGAATGCATAATGGAATAAAAGTGAGCAGTTTCTTTCAAAATTTAATGTCATTCACCGTTATATTTATCTTGAAAAACATAATATTAGAATTCATATTGATCTAAACCATCTTAAAGCTACGATATTTTAGTTCATAAGAACTGGCTTATCAACATTACTATCTCGAATATTTTTTTTTATTATATATTTTAGAATACTTTGTTATGCCACTCTCTGTCATCATTTTCGTTCTTTTATTATTGTCTAAGTATTTTGGCTTAGCTATTCGATCGGTTTGAAAACATGAAACAGAGAAGCTAAAAGCAACTTTGAAAAAAGAAGTTGTGAAGATTGAGGTAAACTCAAGCATTTTTTTTTTCTAGATGATTACAATATAGTCAATTTAAGTAATGGATGGACCACCTTTAACAATTTACCTTTTTTAATCATTATTATTGACAAATAGTATTGTTGTCAAATATCCTAAAAAGGAATGTTTTGCAAAAAAAACTCTTCCTCTAGTTAAATGATATCCAAACTAGAGAAACAATTTTTGAAACTGCGTTTTTTCAAACCATATTTTGAGTTTTTGACTAAAATTTGATAAAAGTGTTGTATTTCTTGATCACTAGTTAACTCCATAGCATCATTAACACGAAAACGAAACTGGTTTTGACAGATGGAGTAAGGGAGAATAGTCAACTGCTTTAGCAACTTCTACTGGTTCGAGTTTACAAGATTGCTTAATGCAAAAGTTAGTTTATCAATGATTGTTAAAGTTAGTTTATCAATGATTGTAACTATTAAATCAAGTTAAATAATGAGAGTTGGGTGATGTTTGGATTGGTGTATTTTAGAAGAAACTGGACTAATGTATCAAAAAAGTGCAATTTTAATTATAAATATACTCTTAAAGAAAAATGACTAAAATCTTTACAAATTTGTATTTTTTATGAGGATTTGGTGATAACAACTTGGTTCGGCTAAGGGATAGTAATTTGTGTTTATTTTTTAACTTGTGTGTAAGTTTTTCAATCCATGTTCCTCACTATTTACTAGATATCAGCGTTGTAACACTTTGTATAATATAAATCTAGAATAATATCATACACAATGTTTATTGGTACCGACACAACATAAGCGTCTAACGACATCAATTATATACATGTCCAAGTGTTGTACCCCAAAAGTTTCCCTCACAGTTTCATCTTTTCATCCAACCCTCAACTGGAGGATCATCTACACACCCTCATGCTTCATGCATATTCATCAGTCATGCATTCATATCTAGTGGTTGATCATTGTGGATTCAAAGTTCTTGGCTTGCAAAGTTAGGACTTTGGAGTGAATGAAACCCTAGAGGTTCAGCTTGGGTGTTCAACTAGTGATAAGGGAGGCAAGACCCTAATGATTTGATATGTGCAACTCAAGTTCCATTATCATACTCTTCAAAAGGGTTCAAACCCTAATTTTCTAGTGATTGGGTGAAAATTGCATGATTTGTTCTTTGGGCCTTATCTGGACTTCTAAAACCTTAGTTGGGGGATAATTTGCTAAATACTTGATTTAGAAGAACCGTAATCCATCCAAAGGCCATGATTTAAGGAAGTGTTATTGAAAACCTAATCTCAAGTTCTTGAAGGCTTATGCTAGTAGAGTTTGACTTGGAACCATGCTGGTCTGATTAAAGCCCTAGTCCTTTGGGAAGAAGCTCTTGCCCTGCATCTTGTCAATTATACCCATACATATTCCTAGTTCTTTCAAAATCATGTCTCCTATTCACATGTTGTGAATCATTGGTCATTGGTTTTTGAATTCAGGCTTACATCAATACATTGATCCTTTGGGCTGGGATTTTCTTTTGGTCCATCAAGGCTTTTAAACCATTTCTAGGTCATCATTATGGATTCACCTGTGATTAATTAGGGTTCATGCCAATCTCCACAAGTCCATACAAAAAATCCTAGTTTGAGATCTACTGTTGACTTTTTGGTCAACTAGTTGACCAAAGTCATCCACTTTCCATTAGTCATTTCTAAACCATTCACCTTCAACCCATGTCCATTTCAAAGGCCTCGATTCATTCCAAACCGTGACCTTCTTGGACTATATTTACCATTTAATACCCAATGTTCATTTCCAAATTCAAGCTAAAGTCATCTCATTTCACATAATTTCATCATAGGCCTTGAATCATCAATTTCAATACCATTATTCTACAAACGTCATGCCATGGTCTTTCATTTCATTCAAAACCAACTCTAACTTTCATGTTATTAACACCAACTCAATCAAATTAGCATATCAACATTGCATTCACACAACAACATACACCATTCCAAGATAGGGAAGCATGTAAAACCGAAATTCATTTCAATCACCATTCAATCATGCAAACCAAGAAAAGGAAACATGTGAGCATTTTGTAGGATAAGAAATTTAGACACCAAGTGCAGGCTCCATAACAGAAACTCAACAAGAAAAAATAAGTTGAACATGTGCTTCTCGAATTCGCAAATCCACTTCAAACTAACCAATTTGTAGTGCAACTAACTTTTAACCCAACCACATGGCATAACACTCATTCAATTTAACCAAACAACCATATCATAAGTATAAGCATGGCATATAACCTCATCGTGACATACTATCTAATTGACAACATATTTCTATAACCTAGTGCATCATATACATTCGCATACTTACATAATTTGGTTCTATTTAACCACTAGCAGTCAACTTTGATTTAATAACCAATCACCACCTGCTTGCACAAAAGCTTTGGCATGAAGATTAACCTGTCCTGCACCTGCATCATGCCACAAAATCATCCTGCAACAATACTGAAACGTGGTCGTGACTGTATATAAAATATAGTCTATCGGATACTTGACTGCAAGTGCACAATCTAGTCCTTTAATTTTAAAAGATATCGAACCCACAGGGACCGATGATCAAACTAATGATATCGATGTTACTATGTTTAGCTAAGGCGATGATTTTTAGAGGTTTGGTTGAATAAAAATTAAATCTAAAGAAAATTAAGTTTTAAGAAAATATTAATGAAGGGATATCAGTATGCAACGCATTAATTGTCATGGATTCGATAAATCGCCGGTGTATATTTTAATTACCAAATACCTTTCAGTAGAAAATACTCATTTAAAAGGCTTTATCTCACACTCTCGTGATTGTTGACTCGGACTATACTTTTAAGTCAGAATGTACGCTCTCGCTGTCCCATTTGAAGTTAAAAATATTTTTTGAAAATAAATAAGTTCTAATTGCTTTTAAAGTGCTCTTGCTATTTTAAAAATCAATGCCTAGTTTTTACTATCCAGTTCGACCCTCACGCTCTCGCGATTGTTGATTCTAACCTTAGCTAATTTCCCACTCTCTTGGCAAAACCGTATTAAATAGCTTCTCACTCTCGTGACAAAGTTAATTAAATTCAAATTAAAAACCACAGCCAGAAAGTTTATTTGAGAAAAGAATTTTACACCGATTATTATTAAATCTCGTCTAATTAAATAGTTTACATACCGATACCGGTAGCTTAGCCGGACATGTTAAATAATGCAAACACAGACGAACAGAAACGAATTAACAATAAAGAAAACATGATTATTTAATAATAAAGCAATAATAATAATAATTGAATAAAAACCTGGAACTTTAATTAAGTGAATATGCCGAATCTTGAAGTACTTGAGCAGTCCCCCACAAGTCGGTAGGATGTTGCTTTTTCGAAACAAATGCTTAAACTAAATTAACTAAGTTGCAGTAGTTCTCCAATGTAGGAAACTACTACTTTTGTCTAAGTGAAAAACAGGAAGGGAAGGGAAAAATCAAAGCTCTGAACGGAACGGTAAACAAATTGCAGTAAAAGAAAACAATGTTTGCTGAAGAAAAATAACGTGAAAACAAAATTGCACTGGAAAAATAAATGCAGAGAGATAGGATTCTGGAGAGATGGCTTGAGAGAGTCCCCCTGACGGTTTCCAACTTCCAATCTTTTATAGTACCCCTTGGTCTTCGTGCTTGAGAGAAATACAGATGACTTGGTTGAGTGAGAGATTCACATGAAAGTGGTTTAAGGAGCGAAAACTATGGCGACGTGGTTCACTTTTGTTTGAAACTCATTACGCTGACTTTGCATTCGTGACGGTCGTGATGGGCTTGTGGCTTTTGTCACAATCAAAGCGTGACGATCGTGACGGGGTGTGTGATGAGCGTCACATGCACAAAATTCATATTTTCTGGTTTTTCTGCTGTTTTTATTCTGTTTCTTCTTCTTTTCCTTCCTTTTCTACACTTTGCTCATTTAAGCATGGGAATTAAAATACCTACAAAAATAACTCGAACACTTGCGGAATAATCGGAATATAAATAAAAACAGTACGATTTTTGAATGTAAATCAAGGCAAATATACGATATATTTTCGTGTTATCAAACTCCCCTATATTTTCGTGTCCTCAAGCTAATAATCAGTATAAAATTCGAAACACTAGTTAAACGCGAATACATGACACATTTCCAATTCGTACGTGGTTTTTAGGTATTTCGTTAGAATAACGGATATTCAAATAAAACATTAAAGATATAGTGACGACACAAGCAACAAGCATTAACATAAATCTCTCCTTTATACAAACCAGTTCGAATCATGCTATTATAGCTCAACCTAATGCTTCTTGTTCCTATTTCACCCGTTTTCATTCTAGCGCAATCACATTAAGCCCTTTGCCTTTACACGCACTTAGTGAAGTAGCCAGTTAGTGGCTTTGATCCTTTTTTAGCATGGGGT
Organism: Lathyrus oleraceus; assembly: GCF_024323335.1. Classification (NCBI taxonomy): domain Eukaryota; kingdom Viridiplantae; phylum Streptophyta; class Magnoliopsida; order Fabales; family Fabaceae; genus Lathyrus; species Lathyrus oleraceus. The sequence continues at coordinate 278,081,483 of NC_066580.1, forward strand.
ATGGTACACTAGTGTGGTAACCCTTTATATATCCCAATTGAAGGCTGTAGGGGATTGAACCGTAGTTCGCCCTATCGAGTCCAGTACTAGGTACCTCTGAACCAACCGGCAACGGGTTTTTTTTCTTTCCTTTTGTATATCTTGCAATCGTTTGTATGATGCATTTTCAATTTCTCAATAGCAAAAGTATGAAAGATCTTCTCAATTCGTAGGTATCAATCACTTATATTCATCGGCTCTTCACATGGTTTGTGTTTAAGACGGTGTTGACTGCTAGTATAAACTACTAGGGGTTAATCTAGAATGGAAACTTAAGGTATCGGTATAATGGGTACTCAAACTGATCTCGTAAAAGTGAGAGATCTAAGGTGTCAGGACGGTATCAATCTTGTTAGATTTTTCTCAGCTTCCTAACAGAACCTATGTAAGACAACCTATATACTCGTAGGATATGCATTTAACATAAAAACAAAAAATAATGTTATGGCTAATTAGATAGAAACAAATAAACGATTAGATAGAAACAAATATGATTAGATAGAAACAAATAAACGAAAGAAATTTTTTTTGTTATGGCTAATTAGAAAGAAATAAATAATTAGAAAGAAACAAATAAACGAAACGGTAAGGACTCCCTCCCGCACTTACACAAAGCATTATCCTCAATGCGACAAAATAAAGTGAGGAAAGGGGAGAAACAGGAGGATCACTACTCTTCTCCACGATGTTGGGCTCTACGTGCTCTAACTCTTGCTCGTGCACGTTCACTTCTTCCACGCTGGGTAGGGTCCAACCCCACATGCTGAGTGTATTCCTGGATGGCATCAACACAATGTGTCAAGGCATGCATTTTTTCGGATAGTTTCACCATCCCTTGGTCATGCCAGTTTGCATAGTCATGCTGATCTCTTTGTATTTGCTGGATCCCTTGCATCATTTCGTTTTGGCGCTCTTCCATCCTTTGGTTATGTCGTAACATCTCAGTGTAGATGTTTTTGGTGGCGGGTCGGCACTCATTTCTTCGTTGGTTTTGGGAAGATGTCTCTGCAGCATGCTCGGGAGGTGGTTGTGGCACCTGTCGGTCCAACTCTTCTTCAATTTCATTAGCTCCATTATTATTAGGATCGTCTTCAATGGGCTCAGGAGCATTCAGATCAAAAATCCAATTTTTCATATTCTGCGGATCTATACAATTCCTGTTAGGCATAATGACGCATCAGACTATCTTGTTCTGAACCACAGGGTGGTATCTCCCATCGTCTCTGATTTTGATAAGGTGCAAGGGGTGGCAATAGTCGATATTAAGGAACTCGGCGAACAAGGAAGGTAAGTTAGCAAGCCTGTCTCCCAGATTCAGGCCCAATGCTATGGAAGTGATGATTCCTCTAAAACAGAATACTGTGTTGCCTCTCATGCAGTTAGCCTGGATGTTGGCCAATAAGAACGGGGTGGCATTGAATGCCACCGGAGTGAACACACAGCGAAGGAAGAAAAGCTCCTTAGAGTTTACCTTATGGTTGTTGACTCTTCCGAAGATTGTGTGTCCTAAGACTCGGCGGAAATATCTGATAGCCGGTTTGTGAATGTACGTTGCGTTGAGTGCATCCCAGCTTGTGACGTTAACATTGGTAAGACTGTGTCATACTCCAAATTCTGTTTCATACCATCCGTCAGGGATATGGCAGTGAACTCCATCTCCATGTCGGAAACCAAGTATTTACGCTATTTGTGTTTGGTTCAAGGAATACTCAGTGCCGAACATTCTGAATACGACGAGTCCGGTGAGAAACTGAGGTGCACCGGGAGGTGTTATGTAGGAGAACGAACTCAATAATTCTAGGGTCAAAGCTTCATATGTTGGTTGTGGGTTGGTGCATAGCTGCGTCAAACCAGAGGTGTTCAGCATCCATCCCATGCCATCTAAAAGCCCTAACTTCGTCAGACAATCATTATCAACGTACCTCGTGGGTTAAACTGAACGTTGATAGAACCCGAGGTAGTTGTCTCTTTGTCGTTCGCCGGCTTCTCCCTCTCTGAATATGATATTTGAAAGGTCGGGAGCAGGTCTCTCTTGACGGGCCATGGAGTATGCAAATTGAGGTTTGATGTAGAGGAAGTGGGTTTCGTGAGTTATAGGAAACTCACTTGTTTCTTGCTTAAATAGGAAGTGATGGAAAGGGTAATGGAGTGAATAATTAGGGGTTAATGGAGAAATAAATGGGTGTGAGTGGGACGGTTAAGGAAACAGAAAGAGCAGATGAGGAAGAAGAAGAGAGTAGTGCGCCTCTGTTTTAATTAAAACAGAACGCGCATTCTAGAGGCGTGACGAGCGTCACATCCCTGTTACGGTCTTCAGACGCGTAACGGTCGTGACGTTCATGTGACGAACGTCACATGCAACGGTCATATTTTTGCAGAAACGGAAAAATTGAAAAATTTACTGCATGCTTTATGATTAATTTCTAAGCTATTTGCATGTTATGATCAAATCATACTGTCAGTACCATAGCAAAAATAGACATTATAATAACTAGAAGAAAGTAAAGACAATAATAGTATAAAAGCAAATAAAATAGCAGCAGTATGGAAACAAAATAATAAGACAGTAACAACAGTAAAAGCAACAAAATGAACTGACAGAGGTAAATTAAATTGATCACAGAAGCAAAAGAAATAACAATGTCATTTAGATTCAATGTAAAGACTAAAGTTAAATGTAGACTAAATTTAAATGTAACAGTAAGCATTAAAAGAATAATAGCAGTAAAGTGCTCCCTCCCCACACTAAAACATAGCAGTGTCCTCATTGCTTTAAAGTGAGTAGGAAAATTCAGCAATCGATGTAATTAGCCACAATGTTGTCCCAAAGAAGCTACAGTCTGGTTCAAGTGATCAAATTGTTCGACGGTGACAACCATTAAGCCTAAGACATCAAGACACATGCTTTTTAGGTCATATTTCACATTAGTAATTTCAGTACGGAAACCATCCAAACGATTAAGAATTATGGTCATATTTTCAGCATAAGATGGAATTTTTGGTTCATTCAGATTATAGTAGTTTGCAGGGGTTTCAGGGTCAGATTCATCAACAAAGATAGGGTCAGCAACATACTCATAAATAGGTGGTGTCTCAGGAGGTGATGGTGGAGCACTGTGATGTTCATGTAAATCATATAGCCAATTATTACGGTTATGAACACTCGTTCTCTCATGGTTTTGTAAGGTAAATAGATGGACAACTTCATTATTAATTAGGTAGTCAAAAGTGTCCAGTCCAAGGTTTCCTAAAATTCTTCGGTCGAAGCAAAAGTCAATATCCATGGGTTAGATGGGTCCAAAAGGTGTACACTCGTTAAGTGGGCGTCTAAGTCCAATAGCATCAGCTATCATGGTTACTAGGTCACCTATTATGATTGGGAAACAATTGTTCTGTGCAAGGTAAATAAATCTTTCCATCATGAATGTTATAGCATTGACATGTCGACCTTGGTCGACACAGAGTAAGATGAAAAGTTCATCCCTTGACACTAAGGTGTTGTTCTCTTCTTTTCCAAATAGGGTGTGGGCTAGTATTTTGTGGAAGTAGCGGATAGCATGGTTGTGTGTCGCTTGAGAGTGCATCTGGTGTGGGCCGGGGTGGTGATCTCCAGTTAAACTACCCCAAAAGTAGTCCAAGTTAATGTCATCGAGTAATTCTTCCTAGCGGGTAGTGAATACAAATGACCCACTAGGAAATCCTAGAAGGTCAGCAAGGTCTCTACGGTTATAAGTGAAATCAATACCAAACAGCCTAAAGGAAATTAACCCTTTATTGAGTCCGTAACCATGCTCGGGGTTGTAAACTAGGGAGCTAAGGAATTCTAGGGTAAGCTCAAGATATATGACAAACCTTCTCTTAATAGCAGCATTCTTCCAACCTAGCTGGTTAAACATGAACAAGATACTATCGTGGATACCTAGTGTATCCATGGTGGTTCCATCATAATATATGGATAAAGCCATATCCTTATGAGCTAAATAATCATAACGCCTTCTCTGAACTCTGCCTCTGAAAATTGTATCTACTTGTTGCATGATGAAAATTAGTTACTAACTAGTTTTAAGTTTGCCTGTTAATCAGTGGCCAATATTACTAAGTTAGTAACGAAAAACAACAAGTACGTTACTACATAGAATCAAGGAAAAGGGAGCAAAATAAAAGTAATAATCAAAGAAGGAAAACACTTAAAATGCAAAACATAAAAATAAAAAAATCAATAACAAATTAAAAAGAGGCGGGTTGTCTCCCACCGAGCACTTTGTTTAATGTCGTAAGTTTGACAGTAATGTCGCGATATATCAGTTTTGGGGTTGAGTGGGCAGCTCTATAAGTCTTAGACTATTTGAATAGTTTTTATTGTCAATATTATGATAATGCTTTAATTGCTACCCGTTTACAATGAATGATTCACTATTTCTACCCTTGATTTCTATCGCACCGCTTTTAAAAACTTTAGTAATTTCGAAAGGACCTGACCACCTAGATTTAAGTTTTCCCAAAAAAAGCTTAAGTCTTGAGTTAAATAGTAACACTACGTCGCCGACATTAAACTCTTTCCTAGATATACGTTTATCGTGTCATTTTTTAGTTCGTTCTTTGTATATCTTGGCATTCTCATAGGCGTCTAGTCTAAGTTCTTCCAATCCGTGAATGTGTAAAATTCGCTTCTTGCCTGCGGAAGCATAATTTAGATTTAGGGTCTTAATTGCCCAATAAGCTTTGTGTTCTAACTCCACAGGGAGATGACATGATTTACCATAAACTAATTTAAAGGGTGTGGTCCCTATTAGGGTCTTGTAGGCTGTTCTATACGCCCACAAAGTTTCATTTAGTTTAGATGACCAGTCTTTTCTACATATTCTGACAGTCTTTTCTAGAATTTGTTTGATCTCTCTATTCGAAACTTCGACTTGCCCACTGGTTTGTGGGTGATAAGGTGTTGCTACACGGTGTCGGACTCCATACTTCAGAAGAAGTTTTCCAAAGATATTTGATATGAAATGGGAGCCACCGTCACTAACTACTAGTTTTGGCACACCGAATCTAGGAAAGATTACGTTCTTGAACAGCTTAATCACTACTCGTGTGTCATTTGTCGGAGAAGCTACAACCTCGATCCATTTTGAAATGTAATCGACAACTACGAGTATGTACTTATTACTAAAAGAAGACGAGAATGGTCTCATGAAGTCAATCCCCCACACATCAAAGACTTCCACTTCTAAGATGCCTGTTTGTGGCATTTCGTCGCGTCTTGAAACGTTACCAGTGCGTTAGCATCGGTCGCAATTTATAACCGCATTATGGACATTTTTCCATAGAGTAGGCCAAAAGAGGCCAGATTATAAGATCTTAGCACAAGTTTTTGAAGTGCTTGCGTGCCCACCATAGGGAGCAGAATGGCAATGAGAGATTATATCGTCTATTTCATCCTCAAGAACACATTGACGGAAAATGTCGTCGGTACCTCTCTTGAAAAGCAGAGTTTTATCCCAGTAGTACTGTTTTAGATCATGAAAGAATTTCTTCTTTTGTTGGTATGATAGGTCCGGTGGAAGTGCTCCAGCAGCTAGGTAGTTGACAAAGTCAGCATACCATGGCAGAGTTATATTCGTATGAATTTCTTCCACGGATTCTTCTATTTCAGTATCATTTAAGGTTAGCTCAGACATGTCGCTTTCCATTTGGGCTATAAGTCGTTCGTAAGGGAATCATCATTGATTGGAACTTGTTCAGGCTTATTCCCTTCGACTCGTGATAAGTGGTCTGCTACTACGTTCTCAATACCCTTATTATATTTTATTTCTAAGTCAAATTCTTGTAAGAGTAGGATCCATCTTAAGAGTCTTGGTTTGGCATCCTTCTTACCTAGCAAGTATCTAATAGCAGCGTGATCAGTATAGATGATGATTTTCGCTCATACTAAGTAAGAACGGAATTTGTCTAAAGCGAACACAATAGCTAAAAGTTCCTTTTCAGTGGTGGCGTAGTTCATTTGGGTAGGATCTAAGGTTCTACTTGCGTAGTAGATCGCATGAAGTTTTTTATCCTTCCTTTGTTCTAGCACTGCGCCTACGGTATAATCACTCGCATCACACATGATTTCGAATGGTAATCTCCAGTCAGGTGGTGGCATGATATGTGTGGTGATTAAAGATGTTTCTAATTGTTCAAACGATGTTAAACATTTCTCATCAAAGATAAAGTCAGCGTCTTTCATTAATAGACCAGTCAGTGGTTTGGTAATTTTCGAGAAATCTCTGATAAAGCGTCGGTAGAAACCGGCGTGTCCTAAGAAGCTTCGTATTTATCGTATGGTTTTCGGAGGTTGAAGATTTTCTATAATTTCAATCTTAGCTTTGTCTACTTCAATCCCTTTATCAGATACTACGTGTCCTAGCACGATTCCTTGTTGGACCATGAAATGGCATTTCTCCCAATTCAATACGAGATTCACCTTTACGTATCTTTCAAGTACCATTTCAAGGTTTGATAGACATCCTTCGAAGCTCTGCCCATAAACAGAAAAATCATCCATAAAGACTTCCATAATGTCGTTTATAAAGTCAGCAAAGATTGACATCATGCATCTTTGGAATGTTGCGGGAGCGTTGCATAGTCCAAATGGCATTCGTCGATAAGAAAATGTACCATAAGGGCATGTGAAGGTTGTTTTCTCTTGGTCGTCAGGATGGATAGGAATTTGAAAGAATCCTGAATAACCGTTTAGATAGCTGTAAGACCCCATTTTTGTCCCTAAGATCCCTCATGGCATCATATCATAGCATTACATAGCCTCAAGGATCAGTAAGCACCTTGCTTCCTTTCCCTGTGGGTGGGATCTCTTTGAGAGTGGTTTTGGATCACCAAGCATTGCTTGCATTATATATCTTTGCTTTTCTCATTTGTTTACTAACCAAACGCATCAAAAATATGTCATCTAACATTTGTTTTTGCAGTCTAAGCAGCCACAAGCCAGGCAATTCAAGGTTTTCCTTTGTACAGGAGGTGATGGTATTTTCTTGGTAGGAGGACCATATGTCATTATGTTGAGCTTATATGAGCTAGAGGTTCATTTTGGAGCAAATTTCCCAAGTGGTTGAGGCCCAAGTTCATCAGGCAATTTCAGGTCACCTAAGGACCAATGCAAGTCAACTGAAGGCTTTGAGTGTGGGAATTGAATTTCTTCATCCCATTCATGTTCAAACAAGGCTTATTCATCATGTCAAACATCTACTTTGAAGAATTTGAAGCCAATGCAAAAGTTTCCCAAAATGGAAAGTGACCTATAATTTCAAGTTTCCAAAAATGGAAAGTTTTCAATCCAATTTCAACTTGACTTTCCAACACCAAAGAAGCTTCAAATGAATTTTTGTCCAACATGAAAGTTGAAGATCTTTCTCTCCCATTTCCAAAAAGTCCAAGATCATGGGCATCTGATGAATGGTTGAAGAATTATGATCAAATGATTGCAATGTGCACATGGAACTTCAACAAGCCATAACTTTTGATCCAAAGCTCCAAATTGAGTGCCTCTTTTTGCATAATGCTTGTCATGACATATATTTTCCAAATCCATCATCACATTACATGAAATTTAATCACATGATCATTTGCCCATGCATGTTCATTTTGGAGGGAAAATGACAAATTCAAAATTGGTGCATCATATGAACAAAATACCATTGCCATTATGCTTATGAGATGATTTTAAATGAATTTGAACATGCACATGCTACTGTTCACGTCCAAATTTGTCATGCACCTCACATTTTCCAATTTTTGTCATACACCTCATTTTCACTAATCATAATTAACTCATGCCTAATTTTGATTTGGATGTGATTAAGAGACCATATATAAATCAAATCATAACAGAATTTCACAGTTTTTACTCATTCTAGATCTAGATCCAAGTTCCCTCCAAAATTTTCTCTCATCTCAAACTTGAAAATTCTCCACATAACATAGCAATTTTCTTGCATATTCTGGATTATGGAGTGTAATTGAGTGCAGATCAAGCTTTGATTTGAAGAATTCGAGCAGAAATCAAGCTGTGCAAGCTCAAGAACATGAAGATGGAAACTGCCATTTGAGCTAGATCCAAGCATCTCCAAGCTTCAATTCATACATCAAACTTCAAGACATCATCTCAGGATTGGATCTGGACACTTTAGGAGCTTGAATCGCTTGTTTCCTCATTTTGCTCTTCAAGAGGTAGGGATTTCGAACCTTTTAATTCTCCTTTTTATGCACATGTTTAGGTAGAGCTTTCCATGCTGAGCATTCTGATATAAATTTCATGAAAAATGGTGAAGAATTGCATGAGATATCTGGAATTAAAGTTTTGAAAGCATAAATGTTTTCGTTCGATTCTCTCGATCCATGGAGATTCTGGCCAAAATAATACTGGATTCGTGTTGTGCTTGATGAGAGCTTTCCAATGATGTATATATGGCGCAATTCTGGAATTTTTTTGGCCATGGTGTACTGTAGCACCACCGTCTTCATGAAGAAGACGGTGGAAACCACCGCAGGAGCCGCCGTCTGGTTCGCTGTGTATGAACTTAGGGTTTATCCCAGTCATCCGCCACGCGTGCGCTTAAGTGTCCATTTGTTTGGCTGCTGTTCCATTGACCTGGTCCACATGCGCATTGAATCTGAGTTGGCATGCCAACTCAATTATTGAAACGGTTGCGTTTCAATTGTGTATGCGCTACATCAACCTTTATACACGGTTCGATTCCTGGCTGTGTAGTTTTGTGGATTTTATTCTCCCAGCGCTCATTTTTCTGAACCTGGTTCAATTCCAGCCTCCAGCATATTTTCAAATTACTCAAGCCATTTATCATTTCCCTCCATATTTTTCTTATGCATGATTCACATTATTTCAAATATTTTCATCCAACTTTGAAAAATCATAGTAAATTGAAAATTAATCCAAATCACTTCCAATTTTTTGCTACCTGTTCATATGGATATCTATTATTTTGTGATGCTGATTTCATGATTTTATCATTTATGGAATTTTAATTGTGGACTGTTATTTGAACATGTATGCAAATGTGACATGTTGTACCAATTCCATTGTGAAATGCTCATACATTGGCCAATTGACTTGAAATTTGGTATGCTGATTCCTAACATGTTGCATGATATTTGAGGCTTGGTTGTGCGTTTTTAGCATTTTTCATCTCTGTTTTAGACACATGAATGCATGGTGTGACAATGTGTGTCACACAATTTGATGTTATACTTGTTCATTTTCATTCCTAGGTCAATTGATCTTTTCTGATTCCAATTTTTTGCATGCTGCTTGTGTTTAACATGTTGTGTACACATAAAATTTTTCATGATTGTTTGATTCATTTCTATTTTAATATGGAATTTTCATTCTTGAGGTCCAATTGTGTGCTTTGTAATTGCCTTTGACATATCTTGCTCATGTGATGACTTTGCTTGATGCTTTAGACTTGGTCCTTTTTAGGACATGTTCTTACTTGATTAAATGAGCTTCATGTTGAATATTGGTTGCTGTTTTGACTTTTTGCTTTGCCTTTGACCCTAGGCTTTGCCCTAGGGGTTTGTACTCACAATTTGAGCTTTGCCTTTCAGGTTCAAGCAATTAGTTCTAATGGAGGATGTGATCTCCTTGTTTGAGATGCAATTTACTTTGTTTAACTAATTTTGATTGTGTTGTAGGTCCTTGGGTGGCTAACTCACTTGAGTCTTTGCCTCTTATGGCTTACATGTTGTACATATTGGGAATGTCTGATTGTTGTTAATTGTTTGGTTGTCTGAATGTGAATACTGATTGTTTAGCTTTTCATACAGGTACCTTAGCCGCTTAAGATCATTATCTGAGCTTTGCTTTGCTTGTGGTTGGTTTACCACTTAGGTAATTTCTTTAACTCCATGTAGTCTGGAAGCCCCGTCGTTTCTGTTTGGCAGGCGTTTGGCTGAAGTCCTCCTTAAGAGGCAATGTCTGTGATTGTTTATACTTGTGCCATGTACTTCAAGTCCTCCTAAGTGAAGAGGCAATTGGAAGATAGAAGGGATTTGCAATCAATCCCCTGCTATTCAGTTGAGTCTTTCATATTGCTCGCACTACGTGCTGATGCATTTGAATAAACACCCAAGATCATTGTATATCGAGTCAGTCATGTGGAATAGAGTTCCTCATTCTGGACTCCCACACCTTCATTGATTCAAGCTCACCCCGGCCAGGGTTAAGAGCTATGAGGTCTAATCCTCATCTCCCATTTCATCTGCTCACCCTGATGGCCAATGTCAGTGGTTAAGAGCCTCACCACCCATAAACAGTATTGGCTTGTTTTTCAAGGTTGATATGACCCCTTGACTAAAGCCCAACTTTGATTGAGCCTTTTGCTTGTGTATAAAGTGTGCTAATTGATTGATGTGATTGCTTGTGTTTGCATTTGCGTATGTGTTTTGCATTTGTTATGTGTTTTCTTTTGAGGAGTCAGATGTAAGACCATTGATGGGCTATCTGTTTCCTGTTCCTTTTGGGGAGCTGGATATAAGACCATTTATTGGCACTTCATTTCCTTTCTTGTGTTGTTTTGTGGAGTCAGGTGTAAGACCATTGATTGGCTATCTGTTTCCTATTCTATTTTCTTTTGTGGAGTTAGATGTAAGACCATTGATTGGCTATCTGTTTCCCATGTTGCTTTATGGAGTTGGACGTAAGACCATTTATTGGCACTCCGTTTCCCATCTCTTTTTGGAGTTGGACGTAAGACCATTTATTGGCACTCCATTTCCAACTTTGTTCTTTTTGAACCTGCTTATCTGCTTATTACTTTGTGTTGCCTAATTCCAAAGGAACTTACTTGGATCATCTCTATGATCTTGAGAAAGGAATTCCTACCTGTGGTTGCATCCCTTAACCCTCACCCCTTTTGTGCTTAACCTTGACTTGTTTTCCATCTTTAACCCAAACCAGAAAACTTTTGTGCAAACATTCTCACTTGTTTTCAAAACTAGAAACTTAGGCCATAGGCCTTTGATTTTCAAACTTCACTTTCACAATACTTCTCTTGAATTGAACTTTAATGTCAACTTTGACCATCTTTGTGAATAATGCTAATTGGTTAATTCAACTCACTCAATTGCTTTTGTGGCCCTTGTCCACCTCTTAATCAAATTTTCATGCATTAGCCATAGATCTGAATTATCTTAGTGGTTGATGTAAATCTCACCTCATCCTTAGTGATCGAATCGTAAGTCTTCCATACTGATAACAGGGTTAACCCCTCTAGTATGTCGAAGCTATTCTCACATGGTGGATTGTTGTTCAGGTCGAGTGTTCTCCCTTTGATAATGAAAGACCTTAAGGCTTTTGTTTAAAATGAATCCACTCACTTTTGGAAATCTTTTAGCCGAACTACGGCATTTTGATCCTTATCTTTCATGAAAAGGTACGTAGGCAATGGGTTCATCCATTCAAACACAAAAATAACTAACTTGTACATTCTTTTCTCATCTCTTCAATCAATGTTTGCACAATAAATATTTCATAAAAAATAATAATACAACATTTGTGAAAAGAGGTTCCTTAGGAGTACCTAGGATGTTGTGGGTGCCTAACACCTTCCCACAACATAATTACCCCCTTACCCAGATCTCTGTACCCCCTTTTATTAGTTTTCTTTGCAAAACTTCTTAGGCTTTTGTTCGCTTTCTAGCCATTCCTTTGGATAAATAGAAGTGCCGTGGCGACTCTATCTTTGTATGATTTACCTTGGATCTAGTCAATATTTCCAATGGTGACGAATACACCGCTACAGAAAAGTGGCGACTCTGCTGGGGATAAAATGAATGAGTTTCCTGGTGGGTTTGCCTACTTTTCACACTTTGTTGTATTATATTTGTATATTGTTTATGACATATTTTGGTGCAATTTGGGATTACTGTATTGATTGTAATGCTTGATTTGCTTGATATATCAATTGCTTGTATTGCTTTGGTGATCTCTGTGAGATGAGTTCTATACCCGAACTCGAGTGCACCCTATGGTAGGAGAATGGCGTAGTCTCGTCGACTTGTGTGGAGTTATTCCTTAGCAAGTTGACTTGCGAGTCCATTCACTTGGTGGAGGTCATGTTGGATTAATGATGTCACACAAGTCATTTGTGGTTAGGTATTATTCTTCCGATATGTGCCATAGAAGACAAGGACCTTAGTTTACCAAGCCCATCTTGGCCTATTTTTAGGATGTAGTGCGGAGGTCGTTCAAATGTCAGATTTGATGCGATTGATACGCGATACTACACTCATAAGAGTCTCTCTTGAGAATATTTTTGGAATACGAGTATTCGTTCCTCCGATAATATTCGAAAGATGGGATGATGACTATGGGAACCTCTGGTAGAACATGTTCGGCAGGTTTAAACCATAGTACACTCCCTTTGGGTGGTTCTTAACCGAGACTCCATGCTCGTGACTCACAACAACCCCGTGATTCATGGTTGATCCGTTCACACATCCTTAATATCAATGGAACTTGGGTGTTGATAAGGTTTAAACCATAATCCACCAAAATGGATGATTGATATTAAGGATGGTTGAACCGTTCGTATATCGTTAATATCAATGGAACTTGGGTGTTGATAAGGTGAAAACCGTAATCCACCAAAATGGATGATTGATATTAAGGATAATACGAACCATCCCATGACCTTTGTCTGGTGTGCTTTGCTTGATCCTTGAGTGTGATTGTTGCATTCATGCATTCATGCATTCATCTGCATCCATATCATCAGAAAAAAAGAAAATTTTCAAGGAACTTAAGGGGTTTATTTGCAAAATTTTCAGATATGGAAAGACAAAAAAGGCATACAAAGAAGTACAGCTTCAGACAACTCGACCTGAAAGAGTTAAGGAATCTGACATCCTATGTATTAGATCCCTTGGGTTTCAAAGCTCGTTTTGGGAAGCTTCTGCCTCTTCTGACTACTCAGGTTGACGAAGGGTTTATGGGTACTTTGGTGCAGTTCTATGATCCTCTGTATCACTGCTTCACTTTTCCAGACTTTCAGTTATTGCCTACCCTTGAGGAGTATGCTCATCTTGTGGGTATTCCTATTCTGGATCAGGTGCCGTTCAGTGGCTTGGAGAGTATTCCTGCTTCTCAAGAGATAGCTGACATGTTGCACATAGATGAATCCTTAGTTAAAGCTCATATTTCTACCAAAGGTGGAATTCAAGGTCTTCCTTCCGAGTTCCTCATCACTCAAGCTACCATTTATGGGAAAGCCATGAGTGAGGATGCCTTTGAAGCCATATTCGTGCTTCTCATCTATGGATTGGTATTGTTCCCCAACATCGACAAATTTGTGGATGTGAACGCTATTAGGATCTTCTTTGCTCTTAATCCCGTTCCGACTCTGTTGGGTGATACCTATTTCTCTTTGCACTTGAGGAATGCAAAGGGTGGTGGCGCTATTGTGTGCTGTTTGCCTCTGTTGTATAAGTGGTTTATTTCTCACTTACCTCAGACGGTCGCTTTCAAGGAGAACAAGGGATGTCTACGGTGGTCCACGAGACTTATGTCTCTCACTAATGATGATATCTCTTGGTATGATCGAGTCTACGACACTGTGCAGATTATTGATTCTTGTGGTGAATTCTCCAATGTGCCTCTTCTTGGTACATGTGGTGGGATTAGCTACAACCCTATTTTAGCACGTCGTCAGCTTGGGTTCCCCCTAAAGGATAAACCTAATAACATTATGTTAGAAGGTGTGTTCTTTCAGGAGGGTAAAGATCCCCAAGGCCTGAAAGCAAGGATGGTCCGCGCGTGGCGCAAGATTCACAAGAAAGGTAGAAGTGAGTTGGGTCCGAAGAACGGCATAGCTTTGGAGCCGTACACTACTTGGGTGAGGAAGAGAGCATCCGAGTATCTCATGCCTTATGATTATCCGAGACCTACACCTTTGGTTGTGGCTGGGCCTTCAACCCTCCCTAACCAAGGCGTAGAGGAGTTGAGAGATGAAGACCTTTCACGTTCCTGGATCCGTGAAAGAGAAGAGTTGCTTCAACAACTTAAGGAGAAGGATGCTCTGATCGAGTTCCTCGAGCATCAGGTCATTGATGATCCGAATGATGCATGGACTTCTCTACTTCCTTAGTCTTCCAAGTTCTGGAAAAGGAGGTATGATAGACTCGCCAAAGAGAAAGCGGACATGGAAGAAGCATATGAGAGAGAGGTTAAGAGGCTTCGTGCAACTTATCTTCCGGCATCCCGAGCTTCTAGGGATCCATAGGATGTTTATTTTCCTTTTCTCATGTAATGATTTGACAATGCTGTACTTCTTTTTCTCAAATATATTTGATGAGATATTTTCCATATGCGATTAAATGCTTAATATTCAAAATTTGCAAATAAATACCCTAAAGTTCCTTCGAAAATAAAAACAAATCATGTGCACAAGCATTGCATGCATCATTTGCATAAGCAGGTGTTGTCTTCATCTTCTGGTCTTGTGGTCTAACTCTGTGCTCTTCATTTATTTTGAAGACAAGCTGACTCACTGGTACTACACCAGAGCCAACTCTTCCAGATTGATGGATTATCTTGAGCAAGAAAACCGAGAGCTCAAAGAGGAAGTCGCCAGACTGAGTGCTTTGATGGAGTCTTTCCTAGCTGCTCAGAATCAGCCGTCTCCAACACCTGCAACTCCTCCCCAGAGGACAGTCATTTCTGAGATTGTCTCCTCTACAGTGCCTGCTGCTAGTGCCCACTTTGTGCCAACAGCCATGCCGTCCGGGTTTCAGTGGGGGATGCCTCCTGGCTTTATGCCTGATATTCCTGCTCCAACTTTTGCTTCTGTGCCGGCATCTAGCCCGGTCCTTGCAATGCCTCCTCCTGTCGTGCATACCGTTCCCAGGGTAGACGACACCATCTATCATTCTGAGCCGTCTGAGGGCCCAGATTTCCATGAGAAGATGGATGCTATGAATGACCAATTTCTTGAACTCCACAAGGAATTGAAGACCCTTCGAGGAAAGGATTTGTTCGGCAAGTCTGCTGCCGAGTTGTGTTTGGTTCCCGGTGTGAAGATTCCTTTGAAATTCAAAGTCCCAGACTTTGAGAAGTACAAGGGGAACACTTGCCCGCTCAACCACCTAGTTATGTATGCCAGAAAAATGTCTACTCAAACGGATAATGATTAGCTACTCATTCATTATTTCCAGGACAATTTGTCCGGTGCTGCACTGCGTTGGTATATGAGTTTGGACAGTGCAAACATCCGCTCCTTCAATGATCTTGGCGAAGCTTTCGTCAAGCAGTACAAATACAACGTGGATATGGCTCCCGATCGGGATCAGCTCAGGGCCATGTCCCAGAAGGACAAAGAGACATTTAAAGAGTACGCCCAGAGGTGGCGAGAGCTGGTAGCTCAGATTACTCCTCCGCTGGAAGAGAAGGAAATGACCAAGATCTTTCTGAAGACCTTGAGTTCATTTTATTACGAGCGGATGATTGCTAGTGCTCCTTCTGATTTCACCGAGATGGTGAACATGGGGATGCGTCTAGAGGAAGGAGTCCGTGAAGGACGGCTATCCAAAGATGAAGGCTCTTCTAGCAAGCGATATGGGGCATTTGCGAAGAAGAAAGATGGAGAGGCACATGCTGTACAATCCCATGTGAAACCCAGAAGACCCTCTGTGCGGAGGAAACCTGTGCGTTCAGCCAGTAATCAGCACTAGGTGGCTCACATAGCACCTGTCTTCAGAGACAATCAGCAATATCATCAGCAACACAACAATCAACAACCACAGCAGCAGTATCAGCAACAACATCGTCCTCAACAGCAGGCTTACCAGCCTCGCAACAGTAATCAAGCTAGTACGAGTTATGAAAGGAAGAAGATCACTTTCGATCCTATTCCTGTGTCATATGCAGAGGTGTATCCCTCTTTGATAGAGCGGAAACTGATTACTCCGAGAGACCCGCCAGCTATACCGGTCAACCCTCAGTGGTGGTATAAGCCTGATTTGCACTGTGTCTATCACTCGGGTGCTCCCGGCCACGATGTGGAGAACTGCTTTTAGCTGAAGACTAAGGTTCAAGACCTTATGAGATGCGGTATTCTGAGCTTTGAGGACGCAGGTCCTAATGTTAAGAAGAACCCACTGCCCGAGCATGGGAAGTCTGTTAACATGGTCCAGGGTTACCCTGGTAAATACAAGGTCAAATATGTTAGCCATATTCGACAGTCATTGGTTGAGTTGCATCGTCTACTGTGTGATTACAGTCATCTGGAGCACGACCATGACAAATGCTGTATCTGTTCTGTCAATCGTCTGGGCTGTCACCAAGTGCGGAAAGATCTTCAGGAATTGCTGGACGATGGGACCATCGAGATCCTTCAGAACAGGAATGTTGATGAAGATGAACCGGAAGTCAATGTGATTTCTCCTGTGTTCAGGATCCCTGAGCCTGTTGTCATTCGATATGATGGTAGCAAGCCGAAGGTTTCTCCTTCCTTGATTATCAAGCCTGCAGGCCCTGTGTCTTATTCATCTGATAAAGCAATTCCCTTTTGTTACAGTGCTGTTGCTGTAGAAGATGGGAAAGAAGTGCCTTTGTCTTCTCCTTCTGTTGTGAACATTGCTGATGTGAGTGGGCTGACCCGTAGCGGTCGTGTGTTTTCAGCACCCCCGAAGCCTCAGGCTAGGGCTGATTTTGTTGAGCGTCCGTTTGGGAATGCTTTGAATTCTCTGAACCCGGCACCTGTTGTTAAACCCTCCTCTGTACAAAAGACTCCTATTTCTTCTGTTGGCCCTAGTGGCAATTCGAAAGAAGACTGTGATGAGATGATGAGGCTCATCAAGAAGAGTGAGTATAGTGTTGTAGATCAGCTTCTACAAACGCCATCCAAGATCTCCGTGTTATCGTTACTTCTGAATTCAGAACCGCACAGAGAGGCTCTGCAGAAAGTCTTGGATGTAGCTTATGTCGATCATGATGTCACTATCGAACATTTTGACAGCATTGTTGCAATCATTACTGCTTGTAACACTTTGAGTTTCTGTGACTCTGATCTCCCTGAGGAGGGAAGAGACCACAACCTGACATTACACATTTCGATGAATTGTAAAGACGATGCCATGTCCAACGTGCTGGTGGACACTGGGTCATCCCTAAATGTATTGCCGAAGACCACTCTCTCTAGATTGTCATATCAAGGGCCTCCCATGAGGCAGAGTGGTGTTGTTGTGAAAGATTTTGATGGGTCGCGTAAGACGGTGATTGGGGAAGTTGATATCCCAATCAAGATTGGACCAAGTGATTTCCATATCACCTTTCAGGTTATGGATATCCACCCATCTTATAGCTGTCTCCTTGGTAGACCATGGATTCACGAGGCTGGCGCCGTGACATCCACCCTACACCAGAAGCTGAAATTTGTTAAGAATAAGAAACTGGTTGTGGTAGGGGGAGAAAAGGCTCTCCTGGTTAGCCACTTATCTTCTTTCTCATACATAGATGCTGAGGATGAAGTTGGAACGCCTTTCCAAGCTTTGTCTATAGCCGAGCCTGTTGAGAAGAGAACTCCTTCATTTGGTTCCTATCGAGATGCGAAACTGGCCATCGAATGTGGTGCAGTTGCTGGTCTAGGAAAAATGATCGAGCTTGAAGATAACAAGTCTCGGGCTGGCATTGGCTATTCTTCTGGGGTCTTCAATGAAGAAGGGTTGTTCAAGAGTGGAGGTTTCATCCACGCCGGTCAGAGCGAGGAAGCTGCTGCTGTTCTGGAAGAAGATGCAAAGGATACTGACAACTTTGTCATCCCTGGTGGGATCTGCTACAATTGGGTCGCTGTGGATGTTCCTACGGTCATTCATAAGTCAGCGTAATATGTTTGCTTTGTTTAAAAACCCTTCTCCCATGCCAAAAGGAGAAGTGATGACATTGTTGGCAACATTTATACAATGATATTTCATTCAATAAATTCATGTTAAATGTTTGTTTTTCCAATTATTTTCACTTTTTGCTTTTTGCATGAAATTGGTGATCACAAAAAAACCCTAAAAACAAGAATAAAAGCAATCTTTTCATCTGCATAATGATTGCCTTGTTTGATTTCAAAAAGCTTTTCATATCAAAATCATTATGCAGGTTGATTCTTAAACCCATTGAACATAATGATCCAACGCCATCTCCCAATTTTGGGTTCCCTGTATTCAAAGCAGAGGAAGACGATGTTGAAGGGGATTCCTGACGAGATTACCCGTCTTCTTGAGCACAAAAGGAAGATCATTCAGTTGTATCTTGAGAATCAGCAAAACAGTCAAACTGGGGCATTACAAAAAAAGAAAGAAAAGCAAAAAGCAAAAAGCAAAAAGCAAAAAGCAAAATCAAAATCAAAATAAAAAAAAATCAAAAGAAAAAATAAAAGAAATAGCACCCTCAAACCCCAAGTTGAATGATACTGAATGGATTCAGAGTCGTTACGACCAACTGAATATGATCGAAGAGAAGCGATTGACTGCCATGTGCCATGGTCAGTTATATCAGCAAAGAATGAAGAAAGCATTCGATAAGAAGGTCAAGTCTCGTGTGTTCCGAGAAGGTGACCTCGTGCTCAAGAAAGTCTTGTCTTTCGCGCCCGATTCCAGGGGCAAGTGGACTCCAAACTACGAAGGTCCATATGTTGTCAAGAGAGCCTTTTCAGGCGGTGCTTTGATGCTTACAACAATGGATGGGGAGGATTTCACTCGTCCTGTGAATTCAGATGCAGTCAAGAAATACTTCGCCTAAAAATAAAAACAGAATAGCTCGCTAAGTTGAAACCCCGAAAGGGCGGCTTAGGCAAAACTGAGCGTCTCGGTGGATTGAAAACCCGAAAGGGCGATCCAGGCAAAAGTTAGAGACTTGGAAAAAAAAGTATATTTGCATCCCGCTAGATTGAGTACCTCACCCTGGGGCAATCTAGGCAAAAATTAGGGATTTGGCAAGTAACTGCATCTTGACAAGACTGTGTTCTACATCTGTCATCCGCCAGAAATTCTCGATTCGTCGCCAACTGAAGCTTCAAATACATCGAATTCGGAATTGGTAGAGAAATGGTCATTATGTTCAATGTAGCCCTTTCCAATATATATCACCAATTTCAAACTTGTACAGATCTATGGAGTCTTGCCATTTGCAGACTACCATTCCATCAAATAAATTTGAGCTTTTATCCAATTATTTGCACTCTTATTTGTTTCTAATCAACAAATGTTTTGCATGTTTTAATTGATAAAATATCATTGTTTTCAAAATAAACAAATCTTTCACAGCTTTTAAACAAAGTGAACATTCACAATGATCAAAGGATACTTAGGAGATCTGCAGTGCTCTCCCAAGGGTGGTATGATTTTCAACAGGGTAAGACATTTGTTCATATCTCGAGATAACTGTATCTTTTTCCTACAGAACCTTTTATGGTTTCTCCTCAGCAAGGTTGCTCAGTGCAGTGTTGGTTGAAGTTGTTCAGCTTCATTTCCCCGGCAGTACATCATCCTTCCTCCTAGCCTCTACTAGCCCTATGGTGGTTTTCATCCCTAGTGGAGTGTTGTCTTAGTCCTATTGTGGTTTTCATCCCCAGTAGAGTGCTGTTTGAACGCTTTTGTGGGTCAGCCCCAAGCAGAGTGTTTGTTGAAGATTTCAACTTTCCTCTCCAGCATTATTCTCTCCCCAGCATGGGTGCTTTTCTTTGGAAGATTCGGTATTTGGTGGTTTGACATCCCAGTATCCCGTCATTTCCTCGGATAGATCCCCAGCGGAGTTAGTGGTATGATGAACTTCATCTATGCTATCTATCCCCATCAGAGATCTGGTTGCTTCCTGGCATCTCTGATCCCTAGCTTGAGTTGCTGTTGTGGCATTTCTGCCTGTGCATTGAACTCTTTTCTCCGGTTGTGACTGACGATCCCTCTGGAAACCTCTTGAGGCCTTCCTCCCCTGCAGAGATTTGGTGATTTCCTGATATCTCTGATCCCTAGTAGAGTTGCTTGTGTGGCAGTATCTACTTGTGTGATCTTTTCTCCTTCAGATGGGTCTTCCCCAGTGAATTTGCTTGGAGTTACTTTCGTGGCAGTTCTTGCCTGTGCAGCGAGCTCTCTTTCCTAGTTGAGACTGATGATCCATCCTTGTAGATGATTTTGTTGTCTCTGATCCCGGCAGATTGGATGCTCTCCGGTGATCCTGGCTTTCTCTTTCGAGATGTAGTACCGGGCGTTTGATTCCTGGACCTGTTTGTGTTAGATATGTCTGTTTTGTCAGCATTCATCAAACATAAATCAAGCATATTCATGCATACTTTCAACATTCAGATATTCATGTTGCATCTTTTGCCATATATCCTTTGTTTGTTGTCTCCTGCTAATTGGTGATATAGATCTCCCCAGTAGATCTCCCTAAGCAGATGTCGGGTGTCTAATCTCTCAATATAGAGTCAGCCCCTTAAGAAGAAAGTGTCTGTCCTTTCCTTCTGCATTTCCCCACTGAGTTATATCCTCGTGGATGACGGTTGTTTCCGTTCCCTCCCAACACACATAATGGGATGGGTTTTCCCTTTTGAGTTCTTTCCTCATTAGGATGAGTCTTGATTCAGTTTGCCTTTTTGGATCGTTCCTAAATTGGCTCCTTTGTGGCTATCTCTTGTGCTTCCCTGTGGTATAAATGAATAGTTGCTTACTAACCGGAACTCATTCATCTTATCCTCAGTGGAACTTGTGGCGTTTTACCTACTAACCGGTATTCGTAAGTCCTATCTGTGTGGTTTACTGCCTACTAACCGGTAGTTATAAATCCTATTCTTTTTATCCCCTAGCAGAGGTAACCTTTGTGGTTCATTCTGGTTGTTGGCGGATTTTGTGGTCTTCTACCTACTAACCGGTGGTTGTAAATCCTATTTTCTCGCTTTGTTCCTCAGCGGAATCTTTGGTCTTCTACCCATCATCTCGGTAGTTGTAAACCCTATTTTCTCTCCTTGCAGAGTTAACCTTGTTGTTCATCCCAACCAATGACGGTTACTTTTTCATGGTTTTCTGCCTACTACCCGGTAGATGTAATCCCCTCTTTGCGATTATCATTATCTAGTTTGCGGTATTGATATTCCTTCTCCCTTTTCGATATTTGCTTTGATTAAGCAATTTTATCTCCAGCGGGTCTTCCCCTCCCTTGTGGGTATTTGCTCTAAGTAAGCAATTTTATCCTCAGCGGGTCCTCTTTCATTTACCGTTTGCCGGTAATGTTTATTGTCCCTTTTGATTGGTCATCATTATCATACCTAGTTTGGTATTCCGATGCCTTTCTTTTCGGTCGATTTATCCTTTAACAACCTACAACCCGATTATGGATAATCTTCCATGCGAGTATATTATCTACGTTTTGACGGCTATAGATAATATATCTCATGCACTCTTCGGTCGAAGCCTTTCGTGTTTCCCTCAGTCGAGTAAGATTCGTTGTCCCTTTGCGGAATCGAATATTTACCCCATTTGTTCTGGTGATTGCCTTGCTTGCAATTTATCCCCAGTGAGTCATCTCTCGTCTACCCTTTTGTTGTTGGTAACGATTGTTTCTCTTTTCGGTTGATTTATCCTTTAACAACCTACGACCTGGTTATGGATAATCTTCCATGCGAGTATATTATCTACGTTTTGACGGCTATAGATAATATATCTCATGCGCTCTCCAGTCGAAGTCTCGTTCTTCCCAGTTGAGTAAGATTCGTATTCCTTGTGGAATCGAATGCCCATCCTATAAACAAGTCTGCTTTTCTAGCTTTCTTCAGGATGATGAGTGTTTTGGAACACAAACCAATTCACGATTTCGGTTGATTTATCCTTTGACAACCTACAACCCGGTTACGGATAATCTTCCTTGCGAGTATATTATCTACGTTTTAACGGCTATAGATAATATATCTCATGCACTCTTTGGTTGAATCCTTTGTTTGTTTCCCCAACTGAGTAAGATTCGTATTCTTTATAGAATCGAATGTCCATCCTATAAACAAGTTTGCTTTCCCAGCTTTCTTCAGGATGATGAGTGTTTTGGAACACACACCAATTCACGCCTTGGTCGGTCACCTGTTATATGCCTACAACCCGGTATCCTTGGTGTTCCTTCCTGTCTGCTCCCTATTGCGACTTCGGTCCCATGCGGAGTCAGATTTCCTTGAGTTGAAATATACCTTTTTCAGGTCTTCCTCAGATGATTTGGTCGATTAATATCTTTCACCCGTACACAGGTCTTAGATATTCTTTCTTCTCGAGCTTGTTACTCACTAACCGGTAACATCTCATCCTTTTGCTTCCCCTGGAGATTCTTTATTAGATTTCCCCAGCGGAGTTGTTGTTGTGATTCGCTTTTCGCTGTATTGGCATAACTCCCCAATACATGCATTTTCCCGGCAGAGTTGTCTTGTCCGCTCTTTCCCCAGTCTGAGTCTGGATTTTTATTCGAAGTATCCTTTGTGGATAGTCTTGCTGTGTTGGCGTATTTCCCAATACACGCATCTTTGAGTCATCTTGAGTCTTTCCATCGGATTTGTCTTCCCTTGGAAATCTTTCCCCAGTGTCAGTCTTTTATTCCCCAGTAAAGTCTCCAGTTTCAAGTCGTGTCCTGCTCACGCATTCTTTTTTTCTTATCCCCATAAGAGTCCCGTCAGAGTCTCTGTTCCACTAGGAAGTGCATCATTCCTGTGGATTTGTCTTTTCTCCTGATTTTCTCTTCTTCTTTGTGGACCCATATTCCCCACAGAGTTTGTTTGTTTTGCATACATACATTTGCATCATGAGGTCTCTCAGGGACCAAAATTTGTCTCATTGTTGTTATTTAAGACCATTCTACCGCGTCAAGATGAAGATTTTAACCTTCACTTCTCCGGCTAGAATGATCTTAAATAGAGGCATCTGTAAGACCCCAATTTTGTCCCTAAGATCCCTCATGGCATCATATCATAGCATTACATAGCCTCAAGGATCAGTAAGCACCTTGCTTCCTTTCCCTGTGGGTGGGATCTCTTTGAGAGTGGTTTTGGATCACCAAGCATTGCTTGCATTATATATCTTTGCTTTTCTCATTTGTTTACTAACCAAAAGCATCAAAAATATGTCATCTAACATTTGTTTTTGCAATCTAAGCAGCCACAAGCCAGGCAATTCAAGGTTTTCCTTTGTACATGAGGTGATGGTATTTTCTTGGTAGGAGGACCATATGTCATTATATTGAGCTTATATGAGCTAGAGGTTCATTTTGGAGCAAATTTTCCAAGTGGTTGAGGCCCAAGTTCATCAGGCAATTTCAGGTCACCTAAGGACCAATGCAAGTCAACTAAAAGTCAACTGAAGGCTTTGAGTGTGGGAATTGAATTTCTTCATCCCATTCATGTTCAAACAAGGCTTATTCATCATGTCAAACGTCTACTTTGAAGAATTTGAAGCCAGTGCAAAAGTTTCCCAAAATGGAAAGTGACCTATAATTTCAAGTTTCCAAAAATGGAAAGTTTTCAGTCCAATTTCAACTTGACTTTCCAACATTAAAGAAGCTTCAAATGAATTTTTGTCCAACATGAAAGTTGAAGATCTTTCTCTCCCATTTCCAAGAAGTCCAAGATCATGAGCATCTGATGAATGGTTGAAGAATTATGATCAAATGATTGCAATGTGCACATGGAACTTCAACAAGCCATAACTTTTGATCCAAAGCTCCAAATTGAGTGCCTCTTTTTGCATAATGCTTGTCATGACATATATTTTCCAAATCCATCATCACATTGCATGAAATTTAATCACATGATCATTTGCCCATGCATGTTCATTTTGGAGGGAAAATGACAAATTCAAAATTGGTGCATCATATGAACAAAATACCATTGCCATTATGCTAATGAGATGATTTTAAATGAATTTGAACATGCACATGCTACTGTTCACGTCCAAATTTTTCATGCACCTCACATTTTCCAATTTTTGTCATACACCTCATTT
This sequence comes from Lathyrus oleraceus, assembly GCF_024323335.1. NCBI lineage: Eukaryota > Viridiplantae > Streptophyta > Magnoliopsida > Fabales > Fabaceae > Lathyrus > Lathyrus oleraceus. The sequence continues at coordinate 278,105,543 of NC_066580.1, forward strand.
TCACTAATCATAATTAACTCATGCCTAATTTTGATTTGGATGTGATTAAGACACCATATATAAATCAAATCATAACAGAATTTCACAGTTTTTACACATTCTAGATCTAGATCCAAGTTCCCTCCAAAATTTTCTCTCATCTCAAACTTGAAAATTCTCCACATAACATAGAAATTTTCTTGCATATTCTGGATTATGGAGTGTAATTGAATGCAAATCAAGCTTTGATTTGAAGAATTCGAGCAGAAATCAAGCTGTGCAAGCTCAAGAACATGAAGATGGAAACTGCCATTTGAGCTAGATCCAAGCATCTCCAAGCTTCAATTCATACATCAAACTTCAAGACATCATCTCAGGATTGGATCTGGACACTTTAGGAGCTTGAATCGCTTGTTTCCTCATTCTTCTCTTCAAGAGGTAGGGATTTCGAACCTTTTAATTCTCCTTTTTATGCACATGTTTAGGTAGAGCTTTCCATGCTGAGCATTCTGATATAAATTTCATGAAAAATGGTGAAGAATTGCATGAGATATCTAGAATTGAAGTTTTGAATGCATAAATATTTTCGTTCGATTCTCTCGATCCATGGAGATTCTGGCCAAAATAATACTGGATTCGTGTTGTGCTTGATGAGAGCTTTCCAATGATGTATATATGGCGCAATTCTGGAATTTTTTTGGCCATGGTGTACTGTAGCACCACCGTCTTCATGAAGAAGACGGTGGAAACCACCGCAGGAGCCGCCGTCTGGTTCGCTGTGTATGAACTTAGGGGTTATCCCAGTCATCCACCACGCGTGCGCTTAAGTGTCCATTTGTTTGGCTGCTGTTCCATTGACCTGGTCCACATGCGCATTGAATCTGAGTTGGCATGCCAACTCAATTATTGAAACGGCTGCGTTTCAATTATGTATGCGCTACATCAACCTTTATGCACGGTTCGATTCCTGGCTATGTAGTTTTGTGGATTTTATTCTCCCAGCGCTCATTTTTCTGAACCTGGTTCGATTCCAGCCTCCAGCATATTTTCAAATTACTCAAGCCATTTATCATTTCCCTCCATATTTTTCTTATGCATGATTCACATTATTTCAAATATTTTCATCCAACTTTGAAAAATCATAGTAAATTGAAAATTAATCCAAATCACTTCCAATTTTTTGCTACATGTTCATATGGATGTCTATTATTTTGTGATGCTGATTTCATGATTTTATCATTTCTGGAATTTTAATTGTGGACTGTTATTTGAACATGTATGCAAATGTGACATGTTGTACCAATTCCATTGTGAAATGCTCATACATTGGCCAATTGACTTGAAATTTGGTATGCTGATTCCCAACATGTTACATGATTTTTGAGGCTTGGTTGTGCATTTTTAGCATTTTTCATCTCTATTTTAGACACATGAATGCATGGTGTGACAATGTGTGTCACACAATTTGATGTTATACTTGTTCATTTTCATTCCTAGGTCAATTGATCTTTTCTGATTCCAATTTTTTGCATGCTGCTTGTGTTTAACATGTTGTGTACACATAAACTTTTTCATGATTGTTTGATTCATTTTTGTTTTAATATGGAATTTTCATTCTTGAGGTCCAATTGTGTGCTTTGTAATTGCCTTTGTCATATCTTGCTCATGTGATGACTTTGCTTGATGCTTTAGACTTGGTCCTTTTTAGGACATGTTCTTACTTGATTAAATGAGCTTCATGTTGAATATTGGTTGATGTTTTGACTTTTTGCTTTGCCTTTGACCCTAGGCTTTGCCCTAGGGGTCTGTACTCACAATTTGAGCTTTGCCTTTCAAGTTCAAGCAATTAGTTCTAATGGAGGATGTGATCTCCTTGTTTGAGATGCAATTTACTTTGTTTAACTAATTTTGATTGTGTTGTAGGTCCTTGGGTGGCTAACTCACTTGAGTGTTTGCCTCTTATGGCTTACATGTTGTACATATTGGGAATGTCTGATTGTTGTTAATTGTTTGGTTGTCTGAATGTGAATACTGATTGTTTAGCTTTTCATACAGGTACCTTAGCCGCTTAAGCTCATTATCTGAGCTTTGCTTTGCTTGTGGTTGGTTTACCACTTAGGTAATTTCTTTAACTCCATGTAGTCTGGAAGCCATGTCGTTTCTGTTTGGCAGGCATTTGGCTGAAGTCCTCCTTAAGAGGCAATGTCTATGATTGTTTATATTTGTGCCATGTACTTCAAGTCCTCCTAAGTGAAGAGGAAATTGGCAGATAGAAGGGATTTGCAATCCATCCCCTGCTATTCAGTTGAGTCTTTCATATTGCTCGCACTACGTGCTGATGCATTTGAATAAACACCCAAGATCATTGTATATCGAGTCAGTCATGTGGAATAGAGTTCCTCATTCTGGACTCCCACACCTTCATTGATTCAAGCTCACCCCGGCCAGGGTTAAGAGCTATGAGGTCTAATCCTCATCTCCCATTTCATCTGCTCACCCTGACGGTCAATGTCAGTGGTTAAGAGCCTCACCACCCATAAACAGTATTGGCTTGTTTGTCAAGCACTACGCCAAATAAGGGAAAAGAGGGCGCTTATTTTGGCCTATAACAACGCTTTTAAGCGCCCTCTAAAGTGGCGCTGGCATAGGTAAAGACAGCGCTTTATTTTACTGGAGAAAGCGCTGTCTAAAGTGGCCACATTATAGTGCGCTTTCAGAAAAAAACGCCCTCTGGAGTGGTCCATAAAGGGACACCTTAGAGGGCGCTTTCTGGAAAAAGCGCCCTCTAAAGTTGTCAATGTAAAGTGTTTAGAGGGCGCTTTCAGGAAAAAGCACCCTCTAAAGTTGTCAATGTAAAGTGTTTAGAGGGCGCTTTCAGGAAAAAGCGCCCTCTAAAGTTGTCAATGTAAAGTGTTTAGAGGGCGCTTTCTGGACAAAGCGCCCTCTAAAGTGTTAGTTATTTTAAAAAAATTTGTTTGAAAAACAGTGGATATTTAATTGGTAACCTATTCGCATGCTGCAAAAGTGTAAAATTCATATTGATTTCATCCTTTAATCCAATGTTATACACCATTAATCCATTGATATATACAACATGAATCCATTTATATACAACATTAATCCTCCATATATACAATATTAATATATGATTCTTTGATCAACAATATACAACAACATATTCATGATTTAGTAAAAGTACAACAACAATATACAACAACAGCATACAACAACAACATTCCATACATATATGTACAACAATATACAACCTAGCTATATGATTCTTTGATCAACAATGAATTGACACAATTCATCCTTCATTTCATCCAAATGAGCTCTTGAGTAAGATTTGTATTCCTCAAAGTACTACAATTAAGAGAATAAAACATATTCATGATTTAGTAACAAATTAGATGAAATATCCGATAATATTAAAATAAACCCTAAGTTATTATTCCATACCATTTTTGGGATGTCTATACGATTCAACGTAATGATATCTCTCATAAATCTCAATACAAAAAATCCGCAATCGACCGAATTATTTTGCTGAGGACACTACACAGAAAAACAAACAATATATATATAGTTAATTTCTTACAAACACTATTATAAGCAAAAAAACAAACACTATTATAATTAAGCAAAAATAAGATACTTAATATATACCTCAACTCTGACCCAGGTAATGTCCTTCCTATTACGATAATTCTTTTTCGATCTAAATTTTATTATTGCCCTAACAAAATAAAAATGTATATTGAGATCAATCTGACAGACATAATTAAATATACAAATACACACGAATATTTAGGGGAATTTCACTTACGCGTCAACCGTCTTCTTCATACTCGGATATTTATTCCAATCACCTGATAACGAATCGAGATAATACACTATTAGTCTCGAAAGATCCATAGCAACCAACACCCAGTGACCACTGTAAAATAAAACAAAAATTTAGATGAATGAAAATTTTCTACGTAAAAGATATACATAGATTAGAATGAAATTATTAGAAAGAAAATCTAACCCGTTGCCAGAATTAAACGGTAAAAAATACAAACTGGGTGTAGTATTATCGCCGGCCGCCATGAATCTATCGACTAGATCATTCTTTACGGATGTTGGATTTTTCGTTATTAACGTTGCGTTGATACGGGAAGCAGCAATAAAATTGAAACGGTTACACAATTCAGTTCCCCGCATCAATGTTACATACATATACCTTAAATAGAAACATAATAAATATTAGACTACTCATTGAAATGTGTAAATAAATTGTTCAACTAAGTAAATTATAGATTGATCGGAGTACCATATGTATGTATGAATGACAGCGATGCCCAATTCGTCGTGTTCAAAAAGTTGTTGCATGTCCTCCTTTGCAATTATTTCGAAATGAGCAGCTCCGAAAACACCTTCATCAAAATCTATACTACGAATGGCCCCTTGCATAATATCGAACTCATCCACCATTTTCTCAAGACGCATCATAATTTGAGATTTTGTCCCGGACGTCGTTGGAATATCCTTAGCAGCGCTTTTCAACTTTCGACCGGGAACCTAAAAATTCATATAAAATAAATCATGACTTTTTGTGATGCAACAGAATCGTTGCGTATATAATTCAATGGGTATATATATTTGTACCTCTTTTTGAGATGCAACCGACTCGATGCGTCTTGAAATCCCTTTACCAACTTTATGTGTGGGTCTTGTAGGAGTTTAACATTACCATGTAATAAGGATTGGTTAAATATCATAATTGTAGCTGAATTGAAATGTGAATACTAAATATTCATAATCATTTAGAACATATATACCTCGGCATCTGGGAAAATTAGATCTGACGGCCATCCAACAAAGGATCCGACTGCTTCTCGCATCAACGTTGTCTCTGAAACAACGTCAGGTAATGGTAGAAGCGCGTCGGTATCTAATACAAGGTCAACCGAAACTTTCATATATCCCACCGGGAGGGGATTATGGTGAAGTAATTCACCCGAAGTGTTGTGCACTTTTCCCTTGCCAACCATGCGATAAGTTGGTGACAATAGATACAGCTGACAAGGTGAAATGCCCTAAACCAATAATAAATGTTATTGTTAACGTGTATATGTGTCAAGTAAAAAAGTGCTGTTTTAATTTCATAATAACATATATAATTACCTCGGGAAATTTCGGTTGACAATTGATACTAGCTCTGTCACTAGTATCTTTTGCCTCGGAGGCGCACCTTTCCTCTCTATACCTTGCATTCTCGTTTTGCAGTTGGAGTACTTGTGCCCTTAACTCCGCCAAGGTCTCCATCACCTCTTTGTTGGTAGGATTTTTTGTTTTTGGTTTTTTATAAAATGACGACGGAGTCACACTAAAACCCTTACCCCTCACACGACCGGAATACTCAGGAACATTTAGTACTCGACTAAGTACGCTCCTGCAATCCTGGACCTCGGTTGAAGGTAAGGTTTGGGATAAAGTCTCCTGAAATATTATTAGAGGAGATTAAAAATGAATTATATGTCTAACAAAATTTTCGATATAATTAAAGAAATAATGTTACATATACTTACACATTCGTCATAAACATTTTGGACCGCTTCAACGACAACCCCATCCTTCCCATAATACGTGCTCCGGAAGAGATGTTGCGTCACTTTTCTCCTCGGCTAGCTACACATTGAATTAGATTATAAGATCATCAATTATAACATATTGTGACAATGTATAAGCTCATAGCATTTGAATATACTCACAATTCTTTGTTGTAACCGTGCATATCCCGTACGCCCTTTTTTGTACGGATACGCAGGTTTTGATGCCCTTTTCCGATTTTTGTCGCTTACTTCCTGGATAAAAAAGTTTAAGGCATATTAGAACCAAGTAACTTAACAATTGTATAATACCATAATTAATAGACATTACATGGAATTTTTCGTTTCTTCGTTTGGCGACAAAGTTATCCCATTCATCGGCTGAAATAATCTCGGCATACTTCATTGGCCGTTCTGCTTCAACAAATTTTCCTTCCTCATCCTTGAGAAGTTTGTTGCACAAAAAGGATCGAAATCCTCGGAGTCTTTTTCCGGCCAATTGAATACAATATTTTTGCCGACTTTCATCGATGTGAAAGGATCTCTAAAAAACATACACATGGAGTGTGTTATTATAAAGTAATATTATAACAATATATGGTCAACAAATAGTCAACAAAAAAAACATATAACAATATATGGTAAGTACCTGTATCTCCGACCATATTTTTTCTTTGCCAACCTTCAAGTCCGGACTTCTCCAATTATCACATGTAATCGGAATATGTTGTCGAACAAGGAAACCAATGTAACTTGCCAACATTGAACCGTTAGGCTCAATTAGTTGGTCTTCAGCACTCCAATGTACTTCAAATTTTACACCCTTGTCTCTTGCACGAATGATTGACATCATAACAGTCAATCCTCGTTTGATTTCTTTTTCAACATTGTTACATGATCCATTCGCGTCATGGGTATCGTCTTCGTTAGCCATTTTATCTGTAATATAGAAATGATTCAATAAGACCCAAGTAAGACAATGATTCAATACGTGAACACATTCATATACCTTTCATTTCTCTCATGTTACAACAATCTAAACTCTTTTTTTATTTATCATTATTGAATATAAACTCACACACACCTACTGCATGCAAAAGACCAATGCAAACTTATGGTGTTTGGAACATGAACAAACTTGCATCCATAATCATCAAACTTCCAAGCACAAGCTCAAACACACTTCAAATGATATCAGTTTTCAATCAAAAATAAAAAACTCAGTTTGCCTTAAACAACATTAATCAACATAATGCACAAAATGTAAAACTAAGTTTAGAAAATGCCCTAATCAAACACATGAAGAAAGTGAACGGTAACGATGGAGAAGAGAAATACCTTCAAGGTGACGGTAACGATGGAGAAGAAAGTGAACAGTGACGGTGGACGCAAATAACTCAGTGAACGTGAACGCAGCAGCAGAAAAAGGCGACGACGACGATGACGGTGAGGGAGGGAGAACGAATGGAGGACGAGAGTAATCGCAGTAGAGAGTAATCGCAGTAGAGAGAAAACCCAGTTACGTAAACGAAATAGCTTATAGAGAGGGAAAATAAAGAGACATGCAGTATATGTTATAATTTTAATGTTTACTAAAGGGGACCTTAGAGGGCGCTTTTGTAAAAAAAGCGCCCTCTAAAGGGGGCCTAAGAGGGCGCTTCTGAAAGCGCTCTCTAAGGCTTTCCAAAAGTGCCTTCTAAACTGGAAATGTACATGGACTTAGAGAGCGCTTTTTTAAAAGCGCCCTCTAAGGGTAACCTTAGAGGGCGCTTTCACTAAAGCGCCCTCTATTGTTGTCCCTCCATTTCCTCATTATTTTTTTTTGGCTTCACTTTAGAGGGCGCTTTGTTACAAAAGAGCCCTCTAAAGGGGGCCTAAGAGGGCGCTTCTAAAAGCGCTCTCTAAGGCTTTCCAAAAGCGCCTTATAAACTGGAAATGTACATGGACATAGAGAGCGCTTTTTAAAAAGCGCCCTCTAAGGTTACCCTTAGAGGGCGCTTTCAATAAAGCGTCCTCTATTGGTGTCCCTCCATTTCCTCATTATTTTTTCGCTTCACTTTAGAGTGCGCTTTGTTATAAAAGCGCTCTCTAAAGTGCGCTGTCTATTCCAATAGTATGCTCCTTATTTTTTCTCTTCACTTTAGAGTGCGCTTTTGTAATAAAGCGCCCTCTAAGGGGCGTTGTCTATTCCAGTTTTTAGCGTAGTGAAGGTTGATATGACCCCTTGACTAAAACCCAACTTTGATTGAGCCTCTTGCTTGTGTATAGAGTGTGCTAATTGATTGATGTGATTGCTTGTGTTTGCATTTGCATATGTGTTTTGCATTTGTTATGTGTTTTCTTTTGAGGAGTCAGATGTAAGACCATTGATTGGCTATCTGTTTCCTGTTCCTTTTGGGGAGTTGGATATAAGACCATTTATTGGCACTCCATTTCCTTTCTTGTGTTGTTTTGTGGAGTCAGGTGTAAGACCATTGATTGGCTATCTGTTTCCTATTCTATTTTCTTTTGTGGAGTTAGATGTAAGACCATTGATTGGCTATCTGTTTCCCATGTTGCTTTATGGAGTTGGACGTAAGACCATTTATTGGCACTCCGTTTCCCATCTCTTTTTGGAGTTGGACGTAAGACCATTTATTGGCACTCCATTTCCAGCTTTGTTCTTTTTGAACCTGCTTATCTGCTTATTGCTTTGTGTTTCCTAATTCCAAAGGAACTTACTTGGATCATCTCTATGATCTTGAGAAAGGAATTCCTATCTGTGGTTGCATCCCTTAACCCTCACCCCTTTTGTGCTTAACCTTGACTTGTTTTCCATCTTTAACCCAAACCAGAAAACTTTTGTGCAAACATTCTCACTTGTTTTCAAAACTAGAAACTTAGGCCATAGGCCTTTGATTTTCAAACTTTACTTTCACAATACTTCTCTTGAATTGAACTTTAATGTCAACTTTGACCATCTTTGTGAATAATGCTAATTGGTTAATTCAACTCACTCAATTGCTTTTGTGGCCCTTGTCCACCTCTTAATCAAATTTTCATGCATTAGCCATAGATCTGAATTATCTTAGCGGTTGATGTAAATCTCACCTCATCCTTAGTGATCGAATCGTAAGTCTTCCATACTGATAACAGGGTTAACCCCTCTAGTATGTCGAAGCTATTCTCACATGGTGGATTATTGTTCAGGTCGAGTGTTCTCCCTTTGATAATGAAAGACCTTAAGGCTTTTGTTTAAAATCAATCCACTCACTTTTGGAAATCTTTTAGCCGAACTACGGCGTTTTGATCCTTATCTTTCATGAAAAGGTACGTAGGCAATGGGTTCATCCATTCAAACACAAAAATAACTAACTTGTACATTCTTTTCTCATCTCTTCAATCAATGTTTGCATAATAAATATTTCATAAACAATAATAATACAACATTTGTGAAAAGAGGTTCCCTAGGAGTACCTAGGATGATGTGGGTGCCTAACACCTTCCCACAACATAATTACCCCCTTACCCAGATCTCTGTACCCCGTTTTATTAGTTTTCTTTGCAAAACTTCTTAGGCTTTTGTTCGCTTTCTAGCCATTCCTTTGGATAAATAGAAGTGCGGTGGCGACTCTATCTTTGTATGATTTACCTTGGATCTAGTCAATATTTCCAATGGTGACGAATACACCGCTACAATAGCAGAAGTGGGAATGCTTAGCCAATCGTTCAAGCATTTGATCAATGAAAGGTAGAGGAAAATGATCCTTTCGAGTGGATTTGTTCAGTTTCCTATAGTCGATGCACATTCTACTTTCGGTCACAAATCTTTGTGCTATAGATTCCCCCTTTTCATACTTGCTGTAAGGTTGGTATTTTTGTGAAAATTTGTTTGTGCAAACATGATTCAAGAGATGAGAAGAGAATATACAAGTTTATTTACAATTTGTGTTTGGATGGATAAACCCATTGCCTACGTACCATCTTAAAAAGATTAGGATTAAAACCTCGTAGTTCGGGGTAAAAATCTCAAAATAAGTTGGTGAATTGATTGGTCCAAAAGCCTTAAGGTCTTTTGTTATCCAAGGGAGAAAACTCAACCTAAAACCACAAATCCTCCATGTGAGGATAGCTTCAACATGCTAGTGAGGGGTTAACCCTATAATAAGCATGGAAGACTCATTGTCCATCACTAAGGATATAGGTGAGTATTACATCTACCTCAAGGATAACTCAAACCTAATAGCTAAAGGTTATGAAAAGTTTGCTTAAGAAAGTGGCCATTGAAACCACAAAAAGACATTAGAATGGGTTATATTTACCAATGAAAAGTATGTACAAAATATGGCCAAAGTTGACTTAGAAGTTCAATTCAAAATAAGTGTTATCAAAAGTAAGTTTGAAAATCAAAAGCATAAGGCTTAGGTTTCTAATGTTTGAAAAAGAAGTGTTAAATGTTTGCACAAAAGTTTTGGCTTGGGTTAGAGTGGAGGGAAGAAGAAGAATGGCTAAGGTCCTAATCATACAAGAGATAAGGGATAAGAAACAAGACCACAAATGGAGTTCCTCTCTTGAGATCATATTGATGATCCAAGTAGCTCCCATCCTTTGGAATATGAAAGCAAAATAATAGTAAGCTCAAGCAACAATCAAACAAGTCTCTTAAGAGATCCTTAATGCATCTTGTATCTTTCACTTTGGATGAACATGGCAATGGTTCTTCAATTTGAGCTCTCATAGGATTCCCTAGCACAAGAGCACACACATCAAAAGTTTTATGAAACAAATCAAGAATGGACAAGAGTGAGTTTAGAGGTTTGGTCATTCTAATCCATCTTCATATTAAGATCCTTTTACTCCACTTTGCATAGGGAAAGTCCTAGAAACTAAGTCCATTTGCCCATTTCTTTGCATTTTGGTCCATAATAATCAAAACAAAAGCACAAGCACAATAATATATACACAATTATGTGCTCAAGTGAGCAAAAGGCAAATTGCATTAACATAAACATGTGCTCAAATGAGCAAAGGAAAAAGCAAATAAATAATATGTACAAGAATAGTAAATTTCACAAAAGTAAAGAGCAAAAAGTAAATGTTAATTGTTAATGGTTAAATTTAGTAGTTAGTGTGCCATAAGGCAAATTTAGCGCTATCTTAAGCAATCGTAATTGGACTTATGTAGAAGTCACAACTATCTGAGGCCGGTCAATAATAATGTAGGCAACAACACAAGTTAGAAGTCTTGATTAGTGAACCAAGTTCCAACAACTTGCCATGCCAAAAAGAAGAAGAGAAATGATCTTGTATTGGTTTAAGTCCTTTGCATGATTTAGAAAGCAACCTATCCTTAATGCAAAGCCATTCACTTGATCATTTGATCAAGATGAATTAGATTTGAATCAAGGAAGATTAAACCTCCCTAATCAATGCTAACTTATCAACCTTTAACTCATTGATCAAATAGAAAAGAAGGAGAAGAAGAAGAAGAAGAAGAAGAAGATGGATAATGGAAATGAAGAAAATAAAGTGCATCAAATGAAAAGGAACGTACCAATCCATAAATATTGACCAAAGATAGGGAAGATCAAGGTCAAACCATAAAAATCAGAAATGGGATGAAGATTGGAAGTCAAGAAATAAACAAAATATTTTTTGGCATTTTAATATTTGAAAATAAACTTGAATTAAAATATTAAAGAAGGTCAAACTTCAAAATCACTTCAAATCAACTTTAAAAAGTCCAAGTGAATTATCGCAAGTTCAACATGGTCAAACTAAGTTTGACAAAAAATTTCAGCATTTTTAAAAGTCAGAAACTAGTTTTTATCAATTAAAAATGAATAAAAATAACCTGATTGAACTAAAATCTCAAATAAGTCTCAAATCAATTAATAAATTGATGAGAATATTTTTCATAGATCCATCATCATTCAAAGAGGTTAGAAAAATATTTTTGTATTTTTTGAATATCAAAAACTATTTAAAATGAATTAAAAATAACCAGAAAAGAGAAAATTATTAAAAAGTAGCAAATGATAAAATAAAAAATATTAAAAATCATTTTTAGAAACTAGAAATTAAAAGAGAAATAACGCAATTGGTCCCATATTTTTTGGACCAATAATAAAAGAGATATGAATTTTTGAAAATAAGATGGAATTAAAAATGAAATGGAAAATAAAATCAGAATTAAAAATGGCAAAAAGCGTGAGCCCTTGGATCTGAGCTCATTAATTGAGCTGGCAGATCCAAGCATCCAGAGGCGCGCGTCCAACATGTTCCACAATCAATGCAACCACACATGGTATTTAAAAAAGTCATAAGAATGGAGCGTGGAGATTAAATCTGGAGAATGCATCACACGGCTCAGGGTTGATCTGGCAATGAGACGGTGGCCAACACCACCGTCTTCTCCGATGAGCTCCGGCGAAGGTCAAAAAACACAGAGGTTTAAATGCTAACTAAAATGAACGATCCATGCACCATTCGAAAGGTGAAGTGATGTACATCACTCTTATACCACTCACTTCCACTCTAGATTCCTATTAAGAGAGAAATCAGAGATGGAAGTTTGGTGATGTTCAACTGAACTTGCTCGATTTCAACATTTAAGCACTCAATAATGATGCCTCTATAGAGAGGACTTCAGACAACACAATATCAAGGCCAATGGATCAAAGTATAAGGAGATTCGAAGCAAAAAATAGTTGATCAAAACCTTTGGATTATGAAGATTTGAGTCCCTTTCCTTGGTTCCTTTGGCAAAACAGAACTTCAATAGATCAAATGATGAAGGTCTAGGAACTTTAGATCTGAAAATTCAACCAAACGCAATTGAATTTCATATCTGAATTATTGAAGAAAAATGAACTTTATTCCTTTGGTATGGTTAGGGATTCACTCTTGCAGCATTTCAGGCGTCTTCAGGTTGGAGAATTATGAAGCATAGGACATGTATTTATAGCTGGAAAGGGCTGAGTGCATGAGTTAACTCGTGTGCATGGCAAATGGATTTTTCATTGCATGGGCTTGTGCGATCATGTGGAAGTCCCAATGAAGACTGAAATGACATGCTGAGTTCATGTGAATTGCAAATGGACGTGTACATTAAGTGTAATCAGCTCATGCATGGCAATTGGATTGAATTTCACAAAATGCACTTAATCCTTCATGCCTTCGAAAATGGTGCTTCCAAACTCCAAATGCAACCTTGTGAGTAATGGTTAGAAAGCTTGTTGCATAAGGAACAAATGATATGTTGATCAAAATTCCAATTGGGCCTTGGAAATTAGTGAAATTTGAACGTAAAGTGTAGGGTGCAAAACATGCATAAGTGAAGTTTCCAAATTCGGCCAATGTTCAAGCCCTTCTGTCTCAATGATGCAAGCTCCAAATGATAAAACCTTAAACATAAAAGTTGTATATCTTTTCAAGACAATCAATTTGGACTTAAATTTTGCATCATTTGGATTTTTAGTGAAGACGTTATGGGCATTTGAAGTTGGACTTTTTTCCATTTCAATGCATTTGGCCCAAAGTGACCTATAATGTTTTGCATTATCACATGTATTTATTTTGAGATTTTGAAATTTTTCTCAACATAACATTTGAAGTAGACACAATAATATTTCCAGTTCATTTGTTCCCACCTCAAAATCATAAAAAATGAATGAGTTATGTTCTTGGGAAGTTGACCCAAAATTAGGGTTTCAGTCAAAATGACCTATAATGGCTTGGAATGGATGATGATCTTACAAGCTTCAAATGAATCTTTGATGAACATGAAAGTTGTTCACATTGTCCTTAAGAACATTGTTTCTCTTGGGATCATCTCCATTTGACCAACACATAAAAAGTTAGGTCTCAGTGCATTTCAAAATAGAGAGATGAATTGACTGATCAACTTCTCAACTCCACCACTCATATCTTGATGAATTGATGATTGAGGGCACTCAAATAAGTTCAAATATGCATGGAATGATGAATTAAAGAACTTACCTTAATGGTATTTGACCATGGGCTGAGGTTGCTTCATGAGCAAGGCACAGTTGATGAATAGATGAATTAGGGTTTCCTTGGGAAACAAACCTCAAACCCCTTGACTTGATTTGATCAAAAATGATGAATTGAGATACTAGGGAGGCATATATGATGGATGAGTGCTTTGGGAACCATTTCCATGCTTGCTTTCATCTTCTCTTGACCTTTTCATTGCACAAAGGATCTCCTAGAAGCCTTTAGACCTTGTGATTGCTCAAGCTGCAAACAAGAAATGTTAGTGACATATTTTTGTGCTTTTGGTTAGTAAATAAAAATGAGAAAAACAATTATATACAATTCAAGCATGCTTGGTGATCTCAAACCACTCACAAGAGGTCCCCGCCCAAAGGCAAAGGGAACCAAGATGCTCTTGATCCTTGAGGCTTTGCAAAGCAATGTTATGATGCCATGAGGGATCTTAGGGTCAAAATTGGGGTCTTACAGTTCTTAACAACTATAACACCCCCTTTCTTGGGTACTACATGAACGGGGCTAACCCATTGACTCTCGGAGATCGGGTATATGATTCCTGCATCTAATAACTTCTTTACCTCATCCTTGACTACAATACTTAAGATTGGGTTGATCCTTCTCTAGTGTTCTCTAGAGGTTTTACAATCTTCCTCTAGCACAATGCGATGCATACAGATAGAAGGACTTATTCCTTTTAGATCAGCAATGTTGTAGCCTAACACAGTTGGTTATTTTCTTACGACATATAATAACTTTTCAATTTAAATATGTCCTAAGTTTGCGTTGACTATTACTAGTCTTTTGAGTTCAGTGTCTAGGAATTCGTATCTTAGGTTCTTGGGTAGTGTTTGTAATTCTAAGTCTGGTTTCTTCGGGCATGGCATGTGATTGGGTGTAAGGGCTAAGCATTCTCTTAGACTATCATTTTGGTATGGTTCATGCCAATTATCATCTTCAAAGATTTGAGGGATTTGGATTTTCATTATATCAGAATATGTGGTTTCTTGCATCTCCGTCTCTCTTACGCACTCGCCTATGACATTAAGTAGATAACAAGTATCGTCTATAGCTGGCGCTTGTAAGAATTGTGTCAAGATGAATTCAACTTTTTCTTCTCCAACTTTGAATGTTAGCTTACCTCTTTTCACGTCTATTATGGCTCCAGCGGTAGCTAAGAATGACCTTCCTAATATAATAGGTGTAGTGGCATCTTCTTTGCTGTCCATGATTATGAAGTCTGTAGAAATGTAGAATTGTCCTACATGTACTAGGACATTCTCTAGTATACCAACAGGATATTTGATTGAGTGGTCAGCTAGTTGAACAAACATCTTGGTTGGTCTTAGTTCTCCCATGTTGAGCCTTTTACAGATGGATAAGGGCATTACACTAATGATGGCTCCTAAGTCGCATAGAGCTTTGTCTATGACGAAGTTTCCAATGACACAGGGTATGGAGAAACTACATGGGTCTTTTAGTTTGGGAGGCATGTTATTTTGGATTATTGCACTACACATAGCATTAAGTGTAACTGTTTCGTTATCCTCGATATTTTTCTTATTGGATAGGATCTCTTTAAGAAACTTGGCATATGAGGGCATTTGTGTGATAACTTCTGTAAAGGGGATTGTAATATTCAGTTGCTTCAGAAGTTCAACAAATTTCTTAAATTTCCCTGCAGTTTTAGAATTTGAGAGTCTTTGAGGATACGAAATGGGTGGTTTATAAGGTGGTGGAGGCACCTAAGGTTTTTCTTTCTCTTCGGCCTCTTGGGTATTATCTTCCTTCTCCTTCGGTCCACTTACCTTCTCAGTTGTTGTTTTGTCAGGTTTTTGGTACATAGCATGATTTTGAAGTCTTGGATCTACGGGTTCGTCTAGTTCTTTTCCACTTCTCAATATAATGACATTTGGATGTCCTTTTGGACTAGGTTGTGGTTGTCCAGGAAATGTGCCAACGGGAGCAGCAGTAGATGCTTGTTGTTGAGCCACTTGTGAAATCTGTGTTTCAAGCATTTTATTGTGGGTCGCTAAATCGTCTACTTTGCTCGTTAATTGTTTAAGTTTCTCACTAGTGTGTATGTTTTGGTTCAAGAAGTCTTTGTTTTTTTTAGCTTGGGTAGCTATGAACTTTCCATCATTAGTTCAAGGTTGGACTTCCTAGGAATGTTACGAGAATTAGTAGTTGGCTTTTGATATCCAGGTGGAACATCGGGTGCTTAGCCAGGTGCATACAAGGCGTTGTTGTTCTTGTACGAAAAGTTAGGATGGTTTTTCCAACCTGGGTTGTAGGTATTCGAATAAGGGTTTCCTTGTGTATAATTTACTTGATCAGTGGAGACTCCTGCTAATATATGACATTCTGGTGCAGTGTGTCCAGGAATTCCACATAACTCGCAGTTTGGAGTTATGGCAGCCACAGTGGCTGCGGGTGGTATAGTCAAGTTGTCTAACTTTTGAACAATGGCATCTACCTTTGCATGGACATGGTCAAGGCTACTGATTTCGTACATTCCACCTTTTGTTTGGGACTTTTCTACTGGAGTTCTTTCACCTCCCCATTGGCAATAGTTTTGGGCCATGTTTTTAATGAGTTGATAGGCTTCGTTGTATGGCTTGTCCATAAGTGCACCGCCCGCGGCAGCGTCTACTGTCAATCTTGTGTTATACATAAGCCCATTGTAAAATGTGTGAATAATCACCCAGTCTTCGAGACCGTGATGTGGACGCATCCTCATCATGTCTTTGTATCTCTCCCACGCGTCGTAGAGAGATTCTGCATCTTTTTATCGAAATTTGTTAATTTGAGCTCTCAGCATAACATTTTTGCTCGGCGGAAAATATCGGGCTAAGAAAACGTTCTTTAGTTCTTCCCATGTAGTGACTGAGTTGGATGGCAAGGATTGCAACCAAGCCCAAGCCCTGTCTCTTAGAGAGAAAGGAAAAAGGCATAGTCTTATCGCATCTTGAGATACATCATTCGCCTTCACAGTGTCTGTGTACTGCACAAACTTGGTCAAATGTTCATTAGGGTCGTTCATAGGATTTCCAGCAAATTGATGTTGTTGGACAGCTGATAACAATGAGGGTTTCAACTCGAAATCGTTTTGATCGATAGCAGGGGCAACAATGCTGTTGTGAGGTTCTTGTTGTGACGGGGTAGCATAAAACTTAAGAGGACAATTTTGTGGTCCCACTGCAGCCATGGTTGGTTTTTTAACTGGTTTAGTAGTAGGAAAGAAGATATCGGGAATATTGTACCTCCGTTGGTACTCTAGTATTCGGCGTCTTAAATATAAGAAACGCTCTAATTCTGCGATTGGTGGTACTAAGTTTTCGCCTTGTGAGCGAGTACTTGGCATACAACCAAGAAATAAGGGAAAGGAAATTGGTTTTTACCTCAGTCTATACTGCGCAACGAAATAATCACACTATTTGACTAAATCTGGTCCCCGACGATGGTGCCAAAAACTTGATACGTGGCCGTGACTGTATATAAAATATAGTCTATCAGATACTTGACTGCAAGTGCACAGTCTAGTCATTTAGTTTTAAAAGATATCGAACCCACAGGGGCCGATGGTCAAACTAATGTTATCGACGTTACTATGTTTAGCTAAGACGGTGATTTTTAGAGGTTTGGTTGAATAAAAATTAAATCTAAAGAAAATTAAGTTTTAAGAAAATATTAATGAAGGGATATCAATATGCAATGCATTAATTTTCAGGGATTCGATAAATCGCCGGTGAATATTTTAATTACCAAATACCTTTCAGTAGAAAATACTCATTTAAAAGGCTTTATCTCACACTCTCATGATTGTTGACTCGGACTATACTTTTAAGTCAGAATTTATGCTCTCGCTGTCCCATTTGAAGTTAAAAATACTTTTTGAAAATAAATAAGTTCTAATTGCTTTTAAAGTGCTCTCGCTGTTTTTAAAATCAATGCCTAGTTTTTACTATCCAGTTCGACCCTCACGCTCTCACGATTGTCAGTTCTAACCTTAGTTAATTTCCCACTCTCGTGGCAAAACTATATTAAATAGCTTCTCACTCTCGTGACAAAGTTAATTAAATTCAAATTAAAAACCACAGCCAGAAAGATTATTTGAGAAAAGAAGTTTACACCAATTATTATTAAATCCCGTCTAATTAAATTATTTACATACCGATACCGGTAGTTTAGTCGGACATGTTAAATAATGCAAACACATACGAACAGAAACGAATTAACAATAAAGCAAACATGATTATTTAATAATAAAGCAATAATAATAATAATTGAATAAAAACCTGGAACTTTAATTAAGTGAATATCCTGAATCTTGAAGTACTTGAGCAGACCTCCACAAGTCGGTAGGATGCTGCTTCTTCGAAACAAATGATTAAACTAAACTAACTAAGCTGCAATAGTTCCCCAATGTAGGAAACTACTACTTTTGGCTAAGCTAAAAATGGGAAGGGAAGGGAAAAATCAAAGCTCTGAACGGAACGGTAAACAAATTGCAGTAAAAGAAAACAATGCTTGCTGAAGAAAAATAACGTGAAAACAAAATTGCACTGGAAAAATAAATGCAGAGAGATAGGATTCTAAAGAGATGGCTTGAGAGAGTCCCCCTGGAGGTTTCCAACTTCCATTCTTTTATAGTACCCCTTGGTCTTCGTGCTTGAGAGAAATAAGGATGACTTGGTTGAGTGAGAGATTCACGGGAAAATGGTTTAAGGAGCGAAAACTGTGGCGACGTGGTTCACTTATGTTTGAAACTCATTACGTTGACTTTGCATTCGTGACGGTCGTGTTGGGCTTGTGGCGTTCGTCACAATCAAGGCGTGACGATTGTGACGGGGTGTGTGGCGAGCGTCACATGCACAAAATTCATATTTTCTGATTTTTCTGTTGTTTCTCTTCTGTTTCTTCTTCTTTTCCTTCCTTTTCTACACTTTGCTCATTTAAGCATGGGAATTGAAATACCTGCAAAAATAACTCGAACACTTGCGGAATAATCGGAATATAAATGAAAACGGTATGATTTTTGAATGTAAATCAAGGCAAATATATGATACATTTTCGTGTTATCAAATACATGATTTGACCATCAGCAAACCATACATGTCCAAATAAGTATACCAACATCACCTTGCAATTCACCAACATTCATAACATTACTAACTAGCAGCCAAGTGTTCATCGTCATAACAACATAACTTCAATCATTCGTCCTAGTATAACTAAATTCACAACATCCCATTCATCGTCACCAATTCACATATGTAGCAATTCATTTAACCTTTTCAGAAGCATAGTTCATACTGGCAACAACAGGATTGACAGCGTAATAACCTAACCAAGTATTTCAACAAACTTAACAACTCATCATCTATTCACTAACTACTAATAAATATCTAAGTCCATAAACAACTAGCCTAATTGTTTTCTTCTAACATAAACCAACAACTTACAATTAACTGAAATGAAATTAACATAGCAGTAAGACCCCAATTTTGACCCTAAGATCCCTCATGCCATCTCATCAATTTGCATTGGCTTTGGGAACACACCTTGGTATCCTCCTAACCCCTCATTCATTGGGTTTGCATTGGGAGATATCACCAAGCACATTTGTGATTGTATTATACTTTATTTTTATTTTTTTACTAACCAAAATACCAAAAATATGTCTAGTGTAGTATTATTTCTTTTGTAGGTAGTGTGTGCATCCACCCGTGCCTCATCAAGATCACTGTCGCGGAATACCCGAGCGTAAGGAACGCTCGAAATATAAATAAAACAGAGTCGCCACCGAACTTTATTTATTTCCAAAGAGGGAAAGGGGAAATATCGATAAAACCCACAAAAATCAAAAAGAAATGGTCGTCGCAACCAAATCGGGTTCGGGAGTCGGTTATGCAAGGGGAAGGTATTAGCACCCCTCGCATCCATCGTACTCGATGGGACCCATTTAGTTAGTTTTGTGTTAGAGTGTTAGCGTGATATCGTTTGCGATCTTCTACTTATCGGGTGAGGAAAGAGAAAGGAAGAAAGGAAAGACTTAGGGTTTTTTAATATTAATGTGCCTGACAAGATTTCGCAATCCTGCTCCTACGTATCTCCAGGTGCTATGAAGAACTCAAGGCATACGTAGTTCTACCCAAAGAGAACTACTAGATGGATTGCTTTTAAAGAGAGTGATGCTTGGATCACATTTGAGCGATTAAACCTTTACTTGCTGCTCACTCTTGGAGGCTGAAGTCTTTGTTTGTTTCGCATCAAAATAGATGTTGCATACTCTTTTCTGAAAATGTTTTCGGGGTCGCACGAGGGCGGAAAATAAGTTTGATGAGTTTGAGTTGATTTTAAGCGGAGACAAGCATCCAAGCAGGGAGCTCTACTGCAGTACTCAGATGCCCGAAAAGGAAGAGGCCTAAGCCCAATCACTCTCTTTTCATCCAAAAGTTTATTATGAAAATCTGTGGCAAATTAGATCAAAGTTCATTAACGGAAGACGATTAGTCAGACAGAGAGCTCTACAGCAATGTCCAAATAATCGGGAAAGAGAAGGTCGATACCCGATCAATCTTTTTCTTCTATAAGAGAAATATCCTAATTCTGGTAATTACTGTACATTAATATGGAAGACGAATGTTTGAACATTGAGCTCTACCACAGTATCCTAACATTCGAAACAGAGAAAGTCTAAACTTAATTAGTTTCTTCCATTTTTATTGTGAACAGCTTTTAAAAACAGTGGGACGACTTGACGTTGGATCAAGTGTCAGAAGTTGACTTATGAAAATAATTTGGATGTGACGGGGGTATATTTGACTTTGTAATCAATTTGGATTTGATTTAGGACAAAAGACTCGACGTTGGATCGAGTGTTTGTTTTTTGTTCTTTTCTAAAAAAGGGTTGATTTTAATCTTGGAATTAACAATCAACTAATACAATAAAAATAAACGAAAGCAGTAAAACTTATTACACATTTTCGGGAATGGGGGTACATTTTTGGGAATGGGGATACAACACAATAATTAAATCATACAAGTTTTGAAAGACATTTGTAAAAATAAAAGAATCTCATTGTAAGAAGGCTCAAGAGAAAGCCAAGGGACTCAAAATAAAAATTAGAAATTAAACTAAAAAGAAATCTAGCGCTATGTTAAGCATATGCGAAAAACCCCGAAATTGTTAAATTGAATTTTTTAACCCCGAAACTAAAAAGAAATCTGAAGTTAAATTGAATTTTTTAACCCCGAAATTGTTAGACATATGCGAAAAACCGATTGGAACAAATAAATCAAATCTTTCTATTTAACAATTTAAATAATTTAATTAACTCAATAAATAATAATAACCATAATAGTAAACAATTAAAGTTATAATAATAGAAATAATGATAAATAATAATAAAAACAAATAAATAATAATAATAAATAATTAGTCAAATAAATATTAATAATATAAAAATTATAATAACAATAATATTTAATAATAGTAAATAGATACAAACAATAATCAACAATAAAATTAACAATAATGAATAAATTAATAATTAGTGGTTACCATAACAATTAATAATTAAAAAATTATAACAACAATAATAAATAATGATAACTAATAATAATAATAATCAAATAATAACAATAAATAATAATAATAATAATATAATACTACAACTAATAATAAGGATGATAATAATAGTAATGAACAAAAATAATAACGATAATCATAATAAATACTGTTAATAATAATCAACAACAATAATAATAATAATAATAATAATAATAATAATAATAATAATAATAATAATAATAATAATAATAATAATAATAATAAAATACACAAAATAAATAAATAAAATAGAAATAAAAAGACGGTGAGATTAATATGGCAGAGAGATAAAAATTAAAATTTTAAAATAAAAAAAGAAACACCTCCCACTACGCGACACGTGGCAGACATGAAGAGGTTTTTTAAAAAAAAACAAAATTCTTTTCCTCTTCTCCTTCCCTTGTATCGTTCAGTAATAACAACAACATATTCTTTCTTCACTTTTTCTACCTATTTTTTTTTTTATAAAAAATCAATAACTTTTTTCAATTTCAAAAACAACAATAATAATAAAAAGAATAAAATAAGTATATCAAACTCTCTCCGCTCACCGTCTCAACACTCGCCGGTAGTGGTGGTTGCGTCGAATTTGGCCAATGACGCGGTGAAGTGATGCTCAGTCATTGAGTTTCGTTTCCGGTGGCCGTCGAAGTTGCGAATAGGTGTTTGGAGTTTTTTTGTTGTTGAAGATTGTTGGTTGTTTGTTGGAGTTTAGAGAGTGAAATACCATAAGATCTTTGGATGGTAAGTAGGGAGAAAGAAGATGATGGTTGAATATGGTTTAGTTGTGTTGGAAGATGATGATAATGAAAGATGGAGGTGATGATGATGAAAGTTGTTGTTGCTCATGTTTCTAACATTTTTTTTTATTTTTTGTGTATGGAGTGGGTGTGAATGGTTTATGTAGTGTATGATATATGGTTGGAAGAAAAAACATATGGTGTGTTATGGGAGCATGAAGAAGAAAATGAAATGGTTTATTGTGGTTGAAAAATAGAGAGATTTTTGTGGAGTTGGAAACAAGGGTTGTTTGCTTCAATATTCAGAAAGAGAGTTAGTGACCAGAGGAGAACTCGAAGGTACTCTGTTTTTTTTATAGCAAAATAAAATGGTCTTCCACTTATATTTTATTATATTTTCTTTGAAAAAAAATTGAAATAGATAGATGACAATGATATAGGCGGTGGATGTTATTGGTGAGAGAGGATTCAATTTCCTTTTTACTAAAATTCTCTTATTATTTTTTCTATGCACTTTTCTAAGCTTTCCCTTAATATCTTTCTTCTAATAAAAAAAGAGAGTATCATGATATGATATGATGTTTTTCTTGGCCCCTCACCCATCTTTAAGAAGAGTCACTCACACGTCTCCCCCAAGTTAAATATTTTGCCGGCTCTTCTTGAACTACGCCGCGCGGGAGTAATTAGTGGTCCTTTCTCCAATTTTTCTTATTTTTTAAATGAATAAAAGAATCCTCTAGATATTTTAAAAGACGACAAGAGTTAAATTATACAAACCAAACAAAAAATATATTATTCAAATAATCAAAATTGAACTGAAAATATATATAAAAAAATCTATTTATTATTTCGATCATTCAAATAAAATGATTCAAAACGATTAAAAATTTGACAAAAAAATGCTCGAAGAATTAAAAATGAAAAACACTAAAATGACCAACGTGAAACAAACTTTTGGAAAATAGACAGGTTTTGATCAAATTTTGAAATAAAATGAAAAAAAATAAAAATAAATAAATATCGGTTGAAAGGCTCAGGCGGACAAAAAATGCGACTGAAAAAGTAGTCGAAAAATTAAAATGAGCACACCAAGTTAAACTACGCGAACCATAGATTAAGAAAACTGACGTCTTCAAGCTCAATTTTGAAAATTGTCGCCCTCTAATTTGACGTACAGTTGAGAAACGATGAGACCGATATGTCTGTAGATCCAAAAAATTAACCTGGCTGAAATTTCAAGCACTATGCGAAACAAAATGCATGTTGCGACAAGTAATAAAATGCAAATGTCTGGTGAATATACTGATTCAATGATTAAATAAATACAAGCAGACAATGGACGCAAATGAATCACCCTTGAACCATTTGCTTCTCTTTCTCAAACACAAACAAAACCCTATACATATTCAGACAATGACAACACTCTTGATTATCACCCTCTAAACCTCTGAAACAAAATGCACCAGAATAAATTATGCACTGAGATCGAGAAATCAAGTCTTTCGACTTCTCAATCAACATATGACTAAATGAATATTATCAAGATCAGATAAAATGCCAGAACTCCTAACTTTTTATATAAACTCTGATAAATGCTTTTTAACTAATGAAATGCACGACAAAATGGATCGGTTCATGCTATGCTGATGCGAGTGAAAAATTCAGGGTAAAATTTAGGGTATGACAGCTGCCCCTATTTAAACATCTTTGACCGGAGGATATC
The DNA here is from genome assembly GCF_024323335.1 of Lathyrus oleraceus. Lineage (NCBI taxonomy): Eukaryota > Viridiplantae > Streptophyta > Magnoliopsida > Fabales > Fabaceae > Lathyrus > Lathyrus oleraceus. Next base: position 278,129,186 of record NC_066580.1, read on the forward strand.
AAGAACTCTTGTCTTCAAAATTATCATGGTAAAAGATAGTTTAAATACCAAACAGACCCAAATTTTGCCCTTCTAATGTAGAAGAATGATATGCTTATGATTATGACCGAATGCATTTGGATTTAAGAAATACTCTTGATTTCTTAATCAACAGACGATAATGCAAATGAATGCAACGAGATTTAAGAAATACTCTTGATTTCCTAATTGTCGGGCGATAGGGATGCAATGAAGGTTAAAAAGTACTCTTGACTCCTTAAAAAAATGAATGCAAATGAATTAAGAAATACTCTTTATTTCTCAATTATATGAATGAAAAATGATATGGATGTTAAGAAATACTCTTGACTCTTTACAGATGAATGAATTAAGAAATACTCTTAATCTCTTAATCATATGGCTGAATGAAAATGCAGATGAATTGAGAAATACTCTTGATTTCTTAATCATCAGATGATAAATGATATGAGAAATGCTCTTGATTTCTCAGATGCTATACAGGTTAAGAAGTACTCTTGACTTCTTAAATATGAAATGGTATGAGTTAAGAAATACTCTTGATTTCTTAATCATGAATGTAAATGAATTGAGAAATGCTCTTGATTTCTCAAAAGATATGAATGTAAATTAAGAAATACTCTTGATTCCTTAATCATGAATGTAAATGAATTGAGAAATACTCTTGATTTTCTCAGATGACATGCAGATGAGTTAAGAAATACTCTTGATTTCTTAATCATGAATGTAAATGAATTGAGAAATGCTCTTGATTTCTCAGACGAAATGCAAATGAATTAAGAAATACTCTTGATTCCTTAATCATGAATGTGAATGAATTGAGAAATGATCTTGATTTCTCAGATGACATGCAAATGAGTTAAGAAATACTCTTGATTTCTTAATCATGAATGTAAATGAATTCAGAAATGCTCTTGATTTCTCAGATGAAATGCAAATGAATTAAGAAATACTCTTGATTCCTTAATCATGAATGTGAATGAATTGAGAAATGCTCTTGATTTCTCAGATGACATGCAGATGAGTTAAGAAATACTCTTGATTTCTTAATCACAGATGTAAATGAGATATGTATGAGTTAAGAAATACTCTTGATTTCTTAATCATGAAAATGCAGATGAATTAAGAAATACTCTTGATTCCTTAATCATGAATTTAAGTGGGAAATGCTCTTGATTTCTCAGATGACATCCAAATGGCTGGGGATGAGAGAATCATGTTCAGTTGCTCTTGACTGACATTAGATCTTTGAGCTGGATCTGTTATAAAGTAACATGCTCGACTGGTTTTCAGACGTTCTTCGTTGAAGGCAGACACTCTTGGGGGAATAAATGATCATATCCAGCTGCTCTTGGCTAAAGATGTCATATTAATCAACTCTTGGCTGAAACAAATGCATTCAACTGTTCTTGGTTGAAGAAAAACAGTAAAATAAAATAGTGTTCAGTTTGTTTTTTACTGAAACCACTGCATTCAACTGCTCATGGTTGAAGCAAAACTGGGAGATAAAAATAGTGTTTAGCTACTCTTGGTTGAAACTACTGCATATAATAAAATGGTGTCAAGCTACTCTTGGCTGAAACTAATGCATTCAACTGCTCTTGGTTGAAGAAAAACTATAAAATAAAATAGTGTTCAACTGCTCTTAGCTGAAACTAATGCATTCAACTGCTCTTAGTTGATGCAAATTGTTGGGAAATAAACAAAATGCTTCCTTTGGGGAATAACCGCATATTCAGCTGCTCTTGGCTGACAGAAGACTCTTTTGGTGAATGAGAATATCCTAGAGACTTGCTGGGGATGAAAAGTTAATGATATTCAAAAGGATTAACCCTACTCTCAAATATCGAACTGACATGTCCAATCTAATGCTCCATCACATAGTAGATCAACATGGAACCCTAACTCTTCCGAGGATTGATTGAAGAAACCTGTTAGGGAATACAAGAGACTCTTTGGGAAATAAACACTCAGGAGGCTTGCTAGAGATATACTGAGGAACATTCAGTAAAACTTGTTTGTTCATGGAACTCTCGTCCATTAAACTCATTGAGGAGATTTCTAACTTATAAAGAGATGTCCATCTTAGACAGCTACTTCAAAAAGACTTGCTGAAGATAAAATTATTGGGGGATCCCTTGATTAAGGAATCATACTGCTATGAAACTCTCTTGGGAAGTTCATGAAGTTTTGTTGGAGAAAATATAATGTTGGAGAAACTCTGTGGGGAGATATTGTCGCATTACGCGAAAAAACCGGCGGGAAAAGGAAGAAACAACAGAGCCGCCACCGTGCGTTATTTATCCCAAAAGAGGGAAAGGAAACGCTCAGAGTAAACCTAGGAAAGAACATGGTCTCGCGACCAAAGAGGATGGGTTCGGGAGTCGGTTATGCGAAGGGAAGGTATTAGCACCCCTACGCATCCGTAGTACTCTACGGGATCCACGCACAAAAGGAAGGATAAATGGTTGCTAAACACTGCTCAAACTCACACACACTGGCTGAAAAGAGACAAAAGAAAACAAAAGAGACTGACTCGGCAGGATATCGCATCCTGGGCCTACTTAGTCTATCAGGCATAGACATCAGAGTCGAAGTAGTTCGGACTGGGGAAACGACACATGCTCGCTAGGATGTCGCATCCTATGCATACGTATCTTCTCGGACGAGAGAAGAATCAGAGCATTCGTAGCTCGGCTGACACGCACACGAACAAATGCAGGCAAAGGCAAACGTGGAGCCTGAATGCCAATCACTGGACTTATATCAGCATCCGAACCAAAACACACACAAGGGGGCAAACGTGGAGCCCGAATGCCAATCACTGGACTTACATCAGCATCCGAACCAAAACACACACAAAGAGGCAAACGTGGAGCCTGAACGCCAATCACTGGACTTACATCAGCATCCGAACCAAAACGCACACAAGAAGGCAAACATGGAGCCTGACTGCCAATCACTGGACTTACATCAGCATCCGAACCAACAAACCCACACTGGAACCCAAATGCCACTCAATGGACTTACATCAGCTTCCAAGCACACAACAAGACAAAACAAAGACACAGGCGCCCGGAGAGATCTGCTCATCTCCTGCCTACGTACCTCATCTGGTATGAGGATCAGGGCGACGTAGTTCCCCTACGGAGGGATAAAGGATTAGCCTAACCAGATAACAGAGGGAGACACAACTAGGGAGACTACGACTCGAGCCTAGATGTTATCATGCAAATCATCCCTAAGTTAAGGTTTCTAGCTAACTGGCACAGGGAGCCAGCCTATCCTAATCATGACTTGCACAGGAAGCAAGCCACACACACACTTAACTTGCACAGGGAGCAAGCCAAGCAAAACCTAACTTGCACAGGAAGCAAGTCTAAACTAACCCTAACTTGCACAGGAAGCAAGTCAAACAAACATACAAGCACAGATAGCACACACTATACACAAGCAAGTGGCTCAAACAAGGGTTAGGTTTTAGTCGAGGGGTCATATCAACCTCAACAAACAAACCTCTGGAACTGGGTGAATATGCTCTTAACCTTGCCATTGAGGGGCTAAGGTGAAGCAGATGAAAGGTGAGTGAAGATAAGACTTCACAGCTCTTATCCCTGGCCTGGGAGAGCTTAAGACAAGAATGTGTGGGTTCAGAAAGTGGGAACCCTTCTACACATTTGAAACTGACTCAACTGTACAATCGTACAAGATCTTGGGTTTGTATCTGCAATGCATCAACACAGTGGTGTGAGCAAAGCAGATGACACACAGAATAGCAGGGGATAGATTGCATATCCCTTGTGTCTGCCAATGCCTCTTCACTTAGGAGGTCTTTGACTCTGTACAAGGACAAATGTAAACAATCACAAACATTGCCTCTTAAGGAGGACTTCAGACAGTTGCCTGGCCAAGTAACGGGCCAGGTCTTCCAGACTACATGAAGATTAGAAATATACCTCAATGCAAATTGCTTATACAAGCAAAGCAAAGCAAAAGTTCACAAGGAACTGAGCAACTAAAGTACCTGAAACAGTCAAGCAGACATTAGTATACAACCTCAAACAAAGCAAAAGGAAACAGAAGTCAACAGTCAGTCAGAAGCAAATGGATGTGCAAGGCACAAGGCTTAAGGCATGTGAGCCAAGCCACCTACAAAACAAACAAGTTAGACAATGATATTTAAGCAAGCTCAATCAAAAAGAGTTGGTCTCATTGGTCATTTGTTGGTCAACCTGAAAACATAAGCTCAAAGGTGAGTAACAGGACCACTAGGACAAGCCTAGGGTCAAAAATAAATGAGAAAGTCAAAACAGCAAGCAATGTCCAATCAAAATCAAATTCAAACATTTAGGAAGCAAATCCAATTGGTTTCATGTTCATATCATGCATCATCATCATTTCATAAGCAAAAGAAGTCAAAGCATGGCAAATGAGAGCTCATAGGAGTCAACAGCAAGACTTAACTCAAAACCAATCATAATCAATTCCAAAAATCATCAAATAATTCATGATCAATCACAATCCATAGCATGACATGCATATCAAATTTCATCCCATTTGGACAAGTGGAAGGCAGTCAATGAAAATCAGAAAGTCAAAGCAATTTTGAACATGCTCAAAGAAGTCAACCAAACATGCATCAACTTAGAAAAATCATAAGTCAGAGATGGTGTATGATAAATGAATGGGACTAAAACCATGGCAAAGATGAGGATGTCTAGTTATCTCATGTAAAATTTCATGTCCATCTAATAATGTATGAGAATTTCACAAATGAAATGGGAACATGTGTCACAAAAAGTCAACATATGACTAAACAGGGGAGAAAATCTCAAACAATTAGGAAATGCCACAAATAATTCCAAGAAAATTCACATGTAAACTAGACATACAAGAGTAGGTTCATGCAAAAAATCAATTCATTTGGAGGTCAAGAAGCATGGTATCAAAAATCATGAAATTGCACATCAATGGTGTGACACAAATTGTCACACCCTACTTCAAAAAATCATAACTCACAAGCCAGCAATGATAAATTCACAAACTCTACACCAAAATCACCATGAGTGTGTCTAGTTTAAGCACAAAAAATTTGGGAGCCATCGGATAAAGTATCACCATTTCACAAGTGTTTTGGCAAAGTGTACAAAATATGCATACATGTCACAAACCCTAATACCAATTAAAATCCATTGATCACAAAATTCTGGAAAAATCATGATAAAAAACTAGGGATCCATATGAACACAATGCAACAAGTCCCATGAATTTTGGATTAAAATTGGATGAATTATGATTTTTCAAAGTTGGAGTTCAAAAAATGGAATGAAAATTGAAAAATAACATGATTTAATGGTTTAATTAGGGCACGGTGGCAAACTTGTAATTTGGCTGGGCGTTTAATGAAACGCAGCGCAGCGCTCCCAGACGTGGCAAGCGGTCATTGGCCACATGGCCCAGAAACTTGGAAATTCATGCAGGGCACGGTTTGGAAGATCAAACACGGGTTTTTGGCCAGGAAATTTAGGGTTTATGCATTTTCAAAGTGTTCTTCCACGAAAATTTCCAGCAAGAACAAATGGTAGCCAAAATCAAAAAGCAATATATCAATGTGTTCATCTTGCAGTATACATCAACATTACAACCATCATTAACCCTAGTTCGAACTAACAAGGAAGCAACAAGCAACATAACATTCACAAATGAAATTTCATGACAACATAACTTTCGAAATACTCAACCATTTTCCATGATCTAAAGCTCATTGTGTTCAGCATTGCAAGATCTATACAAAGCACAACATGATTTTGAAAAAGGTTGAGGTCGAAAACTCACCTAAGTTGAAGAACAGTCGTGGTACAGTGGTTTTTTGATGTTGTTGGCCTAAAACAGATGCTCAATAAGCCTCCAAATGATGAATGAGTGAAGGAGTTTGGCTCAAGAATGTTGGAAAATGCTCAAATCGTGGACTGCCATGGATGGAAGTTGATATTGCAGCTGCCTTTCTCTTGCTTACAGTTGGGATGTGAGGCTCACAATAGCTTCCAAATGGTTAATGGATGATGGAACAAGCAAGCATGACTCGAGTTCTTAGGTGTTCTTGGCAGAAAAATGCAAAAGTGGAAAAATGGTGAAATGAGAGAAAGTGAGTTTTCTGTTTGTAATTGGTGGCTGCTTCTAGGGTTGCTTCTTGCAGAAAATGATGTTTTAATCTTCTGTTTGATGGTACAAACCATGGTCCATGAAAATGTGGGATGTAGTTGTTGAAAAATGTACTTTCTTTCCAATTTTCAAGCAAGTAGGTAATGTGTGTATGTACTGCACAAGAATGGGCCTCCAACAAGTTTTAAATGCATTTTCAGAACATGTTTGATTGGTAGAATTGGTTAGAAATGATTATTTTGAAAAGTCAAAATTCAACTCACTTGAAATTAATTAAGGCAAGTTCAAAAATGCCATTTTGATCCATGAGGTTTTGGTGCATGAGGATGACATATTTGGAAAGAGGGCATCAAATGTGACTTGTAGGAAAAAACCCCACCCAAATTGGCCCAATGGTTTGAGAGATATGGCCTTTTGAAGTTCAAGAATTTTTGAAAATGAATTGATCATAACTTGCCAACCATACATGGGAATTGAGTGTTCTTGGACTTTTTGGAAATGGGAGAACAAGATCTTCAACTTTCATGTTGGGCAAAAATTCATTTGAAGCTTGTATCATGATGTAAGTTTGAGGATCAAGACTTTCCATTTTGGGTAAGTTTCAATTACAGGTCCAGTTTCCATTTTTGGAAATTTCTGATCTGGCTTCAAATTCTTCCATGATGGTGTTTACCATGATATATGAGGCCTATATGGACATGAATGAGACCTCTCAAACCAAATCCAACCATCAAATCACTGATTAAATGGACAGTTGACCAACAGTTGACTTTTAGGGTTTCTGACTGACTGTGCATTGACTGATGACCTCCGAGCCTCCAATCTTTGACCTAATCACTTCAAATGGACCCCCAAGTCATGTGAACATGTTGGACCAACCCTAGGGCCTTGGCTCAATGGAATTTGTGCTTGCTTGCTTGACTGACTGATCTCCTGACCAGTTTGACCTAATTTCTTGATTGGCTTGCACTTGAGGCAAAAAGGACAATGCAATGCTATGCAGATGGACCATGATATGCTATGATCTAATATGAGAATGTATGTACAATGATGGGTGCAAATTTGAGGTGCTACAGATATCTACTGGGGAAACCAAGCAGAAATTCCGTTGACACCAGAGTTCCAATGGGAGAACATCAATCACCTTGCTAGGGAAGAAACTCATCTTAAGAATCAATGCCAACAATGATCAAATTCTGAAAGTACTTACTGAAGAGAATAATTGTTCTACTCCTGAGAACACACACCCCTTGAATCTTGGTTTTTTGAGGATTATATTGAACTTCCTTGAGAGGTTGCTGAATTCTGCTGAGGTTTATGCATGATCTGTTTTTGTACATGATATGCAAAATGAATGTGAATGCATGAATATATTAGTTTATGCATTTGTGGGTATCAAGCTCGGATTCCCCAACACCTTGTCTTGGATAGTTCTGTCATCATGAAGATGCTTTTTTTGTTGCAAAATATCTTGATTTCTGCTTTTCCGCCAAGCGGGCTTCAATGAGGACTTCTTGCTTCTGGAAGAAAATTCATTTCAAACTTGCTTTAGATTACAATGATCTAAGAAATGTCCCACGTCTTGTGAACTAGATGCATTATTGTAAACCAACAAAAATTCCTTTTATACTTTCAAAATCAAAACAAATTAAAGTTTTCAAAAGCTTTGTCGTTTCCACTATTTAAATGTTTTTATCTTATCAAAAATAAAAAGCGACATTTAAGCAGAAAAACAGAAATAATTGGTAAAGAAATGTTCAACTGAACAATTTTATTTGATGAGAAGAATAACTCATACATGGGGTTCATGAAGATGTAAACCCCTCTAAGAGGAGATTACAGAGAAAGAAAGCAAGTAAATGGCAACAAAAAATTTAACTGATTTTCCAACGAAATACAACTTTGCTACTTTCCCCTATGTCCTCTAGTCCTCATTACTTTGCTTCTGGAGATGGTAATTGGACTTTTCTCTTCCATCTGAGCTTTGTTGCAGTGTTGACTTATGTCGCTGTAGTATCATGCTTTTGGATATTCCCTAACTTTTGCGCTAACTGCTCCTTAAGAGTTTCAGTTCACCGGGAGATTTTACCCTTTTTTGCTTAAGTCGCCCTTTCGGGTTTTCGACTTACCGGGCTTAAATTTTTTTTGTTTATCCCTAATTTTTGCATGAGCCTCCCTTTTGGGTTTTCAACTCACCGGGATGCTCATTTTTTGCCTAAGTCGCCCTTTCGGGGTTTCAACTTAGCGAGCTTTTATTATCCATCTCTTTTTCTTAGGCATAATACTTTCTGACTGCATCAGAATTGACGGGGTGTGTCAATTCTTCTCCGTCCATGTTCGTGAGAACTAAAGCTCCACCAGAGAAAGCTTTCTTCACCATAAATGGTCCTTCATAGTTTGGAATCCACTTGCCACGTGAATCCTTATGGAGGGAGATTATCTTTTTCAAAACTAGTTCACCTACATTAAACTTTCGAGGTCGAACCTTCTTATCAAATGCCCGCTTGAGCCTCCTATGATATAACTGACCATGACACAACGTTGTCATCCTCTTTTCTTCGATTAGATTGAGCTGGTCAAATCTGGTTTGAATCCATTTCGCTTCTTCTAATTCTGTCTCCATCAAGACTCTCAACGAGGGGATCTCAAGTTCTACCGATAGCACAACCTTCATGCCATAGACTAGTGAGAAAGGGGTTGCCCCTGTTGAAGTGCGAACAGATGTTCGATATCCGTGCAAAGCAAAGGGTAGCATCTCGTGCCAATCTTTATAAGTTTTCACCATCTTCGGAATGATCTTCTTGATATTCTTGTTAGCTGCCTCTACAGCTTCGTTCATCTTTGGCCTATAAGGTGACGAGTTATGATGTTCAATCTTGAAATTCTCGCACAACTCCTTCATCATCTTATTACTCAGATTTGATCCATTATCAGTGATAATCTTGCTAGGAGTTCCGTAGCGACAAATTATCTCTTTCTTGATAAATCGAGTGACGACTTGCTTTGTCACATTGGCATAAGAAGTTGTTTCTACCCACTTAGTGAAGTAGTCAATGGCAACCAGAATGAACCGATGTCCATTTGCAGCTTTAGGTTCAATCATACCAATCATGTCTATGCCCCACATTGAGAATGGCCATGGAGATGATAAAACATTCAGAGGAGTAGGTGGCACGTGCACCTTGTCAGCATAAATTTGGCACTTGTGGCATTTCCTGGCATAGTGGTAACAATCTGTTTCCATTGTCAACCAATAGTAACCAGTTCTAAGGATTTTCTTCGCCATTGCATGTCCATTTGCATGAATTCCGAAAGAACCTTCGTGGATTTCTTTGATGAGTAGGTCGGCTTCGTGTCTATCCACGCATCTGAGCAAAACTAAATCAAAGTTTCTTTTGTATAGAACACCACCACTTAGGAAGAAATTGGCTGATAACTTTCTTAAGGTCTTTTTGTCTGTGATGGATACATCATTTGGATACTCGTGCTTCTCAAGATATCGTTTGATGTCATAAAACCAAGGCTTGCCATCTGTTTTTGCTTCAACTGCCAAGCAATGTGTTGGCTCGTCTAGACGTTGAATTGTAATAACAGGTGATTCGTTAGCCCACTTGACCTTGAACATAGATGACAGAGTAGCCAAGGCATCGGCTAGCTGATTCTCCTCCCTAGGAATATGATGGAAAGTAATCTCATCAAAGTAGGGGATTAGCTTCATGACATGCTCTCGGTATAGGATCAAATTGGGATGGCGGGTCTCCCAATCTCCTTTGATTTGATAGATGACAAGTGCTGAGTCTCCATACACCTCAAGAATCTTGACTCTTAGGTCAATAGTTGCTTCAATTCCCAAGATACATGCTTCATACTCCGCCATGTTATTGGTGCATTGGAAACATAACCTTGCCGTGAAGGCAAGATGAAAATCCTTTGGAGAAGTTATAACAGCCCCAATTCCGTTACCCAATGCATTTGAGGCACCATCGAACACGAGCGTCCACCGCGATCCTGGTTCGAGTCCTTCTTCCGAGCTTGGAATCTCATAGTCTCTTATGTACATGATGTCTTCATCTGGGAAGTTGAGTCTCATCGATTGATAGTCCTCCACTGGTTGGTGCGCAAGGTACTCTGATAACACACTACCCTTAATGGCCTTTTGAGTTACATACTGAATGTCATATTCTGATAACAACATTTGCCAACGAGCGATTCTGCCAGTTAATCCAGGTTTCTCGAAGATGTACTTGATGGGATCCATCTTGGATATTAACATTGTTGTATGACAAATCATATACTGTCTCAGACGACGAGCAGCCCATGTTAATGCACAACAAGTCTTTTCTAGCATGGAGTACCTGATTTCACATTCTGTAAACTTCTTGCTCAGGTAGTAGATAACATGCTCTTTTCTACCCGTCTCATCATGTTGCCCCAGTACACATCCCATCGATTCATCGAGTATTGTCAAATACATAATGAGAGGCCTTCTTGGAACTGGTGGCACTAAGATTGGTGGTTCTTGCAGATACTGTTTGATTTTATCGAATGCACTCTGGTGTAACACCTCAAAATTTGCCCTCCTCTTCTTGAGACTAGCTTGGGTCTTTGCATTTCATATCTTAGAGCATTAGGCATTGCATTTTGCATATCATATGGAAATAAGAAAGTCATCCTCCAAAGTCTTTTCAGAAGATGGGAAGTTACATGATTCAAGCCTGAGGGTTTCTATGAATTGATTGTCAACCATCTGAGGGTTTGCTTCAATTAGGGTTTTTGGTTCTTCAAAGGTCTTGAGCATCATCTTATCTGCAAGGGTATATCACCATCATCATGGTTCTATCATCATCAAGGGTTTCATTGTTCATTCTCAAGTTCCTTTGGATTAGGGTTCTGACCTCTGGTCAACCCTAATCAATGACTTTCTTCCAACTAGGGTTTCTCAAGGAGATGAGGTATTTTATTGGGACGAGGATCACAGGGTTATCATAAAGAGCTTACATGAGCTAGGGTTTCATTTTTGAGCAATTTCCCCAAGTGGTAGAGGCTCAAGCTGATCAAGGCATTTCAAGGTCATCTGAGGACCAAAAAGTCAACTGTGCAGTCAACTGAGGGCTATGAGGTGGGGAAATGAGTTGAGACACCTCAGTCATGTTCAAAAGAGGTCCATTTGTCATTCTAAACATCTATCTTGAATATTTTGAAGTCATGGCAAAAGTTTCCAAAAATGGAAAGTGACCTGTAATTCAAAGTTTCCAAAAATGGCAAGTTTCTGGTCCACATTCAACTTGACTTATCAACATCCAAAAAGTTTCAAATGGATTTTTGGTGAACATGAAAGTTGTAGATCTTTGTCTTCCCTTTCCAAAAAGTCCTAATTCATGTCCATATGATGAATGGTTGAGAAGTTATGGCCAAATGATCACAAGGTGTGCAGGGAAATTCAAAGTGGCATAACTTTTGATACAAAACTCCAAATTGGTCCATTCTTTTTGTAAAATACTCGTCATGAACAATACTTCTCAAAACAAGCCTTGCCATGCATGATAGAAGCTTGTATGCTCACTATTCCATTCATGTTCATTTTGGAGGGAAATTTCATAATTCAAAATTGGCTTATGGTACAAGCAAACCAATAATTCCATGATGATCCTTGGTTGATTTTAAGTGAAATCCAAGCTTTACATGAGCAAGTGCACGTGTGGATTGGCCATGATAGCTCCATTTGCAATTTTTGCAATTCACTTCAAATCTCACTAATCTTGATTAACCAAAGCCTAATTGGATTTTCAGTGTCATTAAACACCATATAAAAGCCAATCCCTAATCTCATTTTCTCATTACAGAAAATTCAGATCAAAAATTCAAGTTTCCCTCCATTTTTCTCTCTCTTCGATTCTTGCATTTCTCCACACAATTCTTCAATATACTTGCATAATCATGTTCAACATGCTTCATTGAACAAGAATCAACCCTTGGATTGGATAATTGAACTGGATTTCGAGCAGATCAAGAACACTTTCATGGAAATGGATTTCTGAAATTGAGCTAGATCTAGGTGTTTTCAAGTGGTGATTTATGCTTAAAGCTTCAAGGCAAGGTTAAGGAAGAAGATCTGGAGATTGTGAGAGCCTGAGGACACGAATTCAGCAACTGCCATTTCCAAGTAGGTTGAAATTGATCCTCTCCTTTTGCTATTTTATGTACATAAATGTGTAGATCTCTTTGTGCTGAGCATGCTGATATGATTAGATTTTGATTTGGCTTAGAAATGAACATGTATGATGAACTGGAATTTTTGAACATGATTATGTTTTCGTTCGATCCGTGCTATTCATGATGATTTAGATGACATGAACATGATATTTGGATTGTATGTTGAAAGATCTTTCGATTGATATAAGATTTGTTCGATTCTGGAAATTTTGATGGAGCTCCGCCGCCTGGTTGGCCGGAGAAGACGACCGTCGCCGCCGTCTGGTTTGCTTAGGGTTTTGTCCACTGTGGATGCCATGTGTTACCCTGCGTGGCCATATGATTGGTCCTGATTTGTTTGGCCGTGCCACGTTTGCTATTGAATGCTGATGTGTGATGATGAATCATTAGTGAAACGCCTCGTTTCATTTAATCCAACTGTGCTTCCATGCGAGCACCTGCGTGTCCAATTGATTGGTGTATGTTCCTTTGACCATGCCATGTATGCTGTTGGCTGCTGATTGTGCTGCCATGTAATTTAATGAAACTGTGCATTTTGGAGTTTCAAACCTGGTCCGTTGATCATGATTTCGCGCCTGATCGTGTGGCTGGCATTAATTCTGAGTTAATTCAAATTATCATTTTCCCTCCATATTTTCTTTTATTATTTCAAATGTTTTGTTCATCTTTGGAAATTCATAAAAAATAGTAAAATGCTCCAAATTAACTCCAAATTTTTTACATAGTCTTGTTTTAATGTCTAGTTTTTTATAGGACTATTTTCATGAATTGTTTGTTTTTGGATTTTTATTTTGGAATTTTTGATTTGAAGTTGTGTTAAGTTGATATGTTGTGATCATTGCTTTGTGAAATGCTTATCTTTGAGCCAATTGATCTGATTTTTTGCATGCTTGATCTTCACTCATGATATGATTTTTGAGAATTGGTTTGGAATTTTTCTCATATGCTATCACTGTTTTTGACACATGAGGATGTAGTGTGACAATTTGTGTCACATTTTTTGCATTGCATTTGTGCATTTTTGTTCATCTATCATTTGAATCTTTCTGGATTTGGTATTTTGCACATTGCTTATTCATGACATGAGAAACTTACATAAAAAATATCAAGGTCATTGCATGCATTTCTGTTTTGATTTGGATTTTCTAAGTTGGATGTCCATTTTGTGCATATTTGCTTGCCTTTGCTTTACATTGATCATTTGAGCCACTTTCCTTGTGAATTGATGTTGGTCCTTTTGAGGACATTTTATGACATGTTTAAATGTGCTTTGTGCAAAATATTGGCCTCTGTTTGGATCATTTGGTTTGGTTTTGAACTTGGTCTTTGTACTAGTGTTTTGTACATGAACTAACCTTGTCTTGTGTTTCAGGTTTGGACACTTAGCATTAATGGATGAGTTGCTCACCTTTTGAGATGCAAATTGGATTATGTTCTAACTTCTTTATGTTTTGTAGGGATTTAAGTTGATGTGTGAGCTCATTGCTTTATTTGATTGCTTGACCATTGTACATTGAGTTGTGTAACAGTTGGATGGTTTCTCTGTTTGTTTTCTGATTGGTTGTCTGAAATACTAATTGGTTAGCTTTTGTACAGGTACATTAGTTGCTTGCTTTTAGCTCTTGATTGAGCTTTGGATTGTGGTTGATACACCACTTAGGTAGCTACCTTCTTACTCCATGTAGTCTGGAAGTCCTGTCACCTTTTTGGCAGGCATTTTGCTGGAAGTCCTCCTTAAGAGGCTCTGTTTGTGTTTGTTTACATTTGTGCCAAAGACCTCCAAGATGAGGCATGTGCTACTTGATAAGTCCTCCTAAGTGAAGAGGAAATTGACGGATAAAAGGGATTAGCAATCAATCCCCCGTTATTCAGTGAGTCGTTCTTTATGCTCGCACTACGTGTTGATGCTTCTGAACATGAACCCAAGATCTGTCCAGAGTCTGTCAAGTGGAATAGGGTCCCTCTTTCTGGATCCCCACACTTTCTTTGTTTTGAGCTCACCCAGGCCAAGGTTAAGAGCATGAGGTCTCATCCTCATTTCCATTTTAATCAACTTCACCCTAACTCTCAATGTTAGTGGTTAAGAGCTACAGATTACCCTTGTACAGTTTGGCTTGTTTGTCGAGGTTGATATGACCCCTCTTGACTAAAGCCTACCCATTGTTTGGGGCCTCTTGTGTGAATATAGTGTGTGATGTTTGTTCACTTGTGTTGATGTTTATTTGCTGTTTGAGTTGATTCGCTTCTGAGGAAGTAGGATGCATGTTAGAGACCTCAACTTAGGGATATTTGTTTGCATGACAACTATTAGGCTCGAGTCAGTCTCCCTATTAGTTTGTTGTTTCCCTGGTCTCTGGTTAGGAGAGAGTTGTACCCCTGTTAAGGGGAACTACGTCGCTCTGATTCTCATACCAGATGAGATACGTAGGCAGGAGATTGAGCGAGATCTCTCTGGGCAACCTTTTCTTTTTTCTTTTGTTGTTTTGTGTGTGTTCACCCTTTGTTTGTCTTCTTTGGTGTGAGTACTTATTTGTCCAGCGTGGGCGTGTGTGGTATGTTTATACCTTGAGGATTTCTTCTATCATTCATCTGCGGGGTTTATTTGTGATGGTTGTCACGCATTTGGGGTTCATCTTCGGGGTTCATTTATGATGATGGTTATCATCTTGGGGTTCATTTGTGACGGTTGTCACTCATTTGGGGTTCATCTTCGGGGTTCATTTGTGACGGTTGTCACTCACTTGGGGTTCATCTTTGGATATTTGGTTACTTTGTTGGGGTTCATTCTGATAACCTTTTCTTTGGTGTTCGCTGGTTAGCGATTGCTATTGTTAGGAGTCGGATATAAGTCCATGTATTGGCATTCTGTTTCTTTGTTTTGTATTTGTCTGGAGTCGGATGTAAGTCCATGTATTGGCATTCTTTTTCCTTTTGTTTGGTTGTTGTTCGGAGTCGGATGTAAGTCAATGTATTGGCATTCTGTTTCCTTGTTTGTGTTGATTGTTCGGAGTCGGATGTGAGTCCATGTATTGGCATTCTGTTTCCTTTTGTTTGTTGTTGTTAGGAGTCGGATATAAGTCCATGTATTGGCATTCTGTTTCCTTTTGAGTATTTCTTTGACGTCTCAGCGTCTCCGTTTGGTGTTTCGTTTCGGCGTGCGTTAGTCGAGCTACGAGTGCTCTGATTCTCCTCAGGATAGAGGAGATACGTAGGCATAGGATGCGATGTCCTAGCGAGCATGCCTCCCTTTCCTTGAACTACGTTGACTCTGATGTTTGTTTCTGACAAATTACGTAGGCCCAGGATGCGACATCCTGCCGAGTCCAGTTCCTCCATCTTCTTTCGCCTGTTTATTATTCCAGTTTGTGCAATTTCTTTGAGCAGTTTTATTAGCAACCTTTTCCTATTCTTTGGACTATCTTTTGAGCATGGATCTCGTCGAGTACGGCGGACGTGATGGGTGTTAATACCTTCCCCTTGCGTAACCGACTCCCGTACCTTACAATCTCTGGTCGTAAGACCGTTCCTTTCCCTTTCTGAGGTTAGTCCTGCGCTCCCTTTCCGTCATAGGATGAATAGCGTCGGTGGCGGCTCTGTAAACTATTTTTTTCCGCCGGTTGTTTTTCGCGTTGCGACAGCTGGCGACTCTGCAGGGGACATAAATTGACCTCTTGCTGGTCCATTTTCCCTAAGCGAGTCAATCCTAGCGCTCTCTAGCGTAGATTTAGAGTAGTTTGGGTTGCTTTTACTGCTTATTTATGCATTTGTGATTATTATACTATGATTGTGTATATTTGCATATATGTTCGCATGCATCATATTATCACTGTGTTGGATTCTGGACAGGTTTGGTTCCTATGATTTGGGGTGGGTGTTCTGAGTGGGGCTAAAACCCAGGCCCGAGTATACACCTAGGATTAGCGTGGTCTCACGTCTCCTCACATGTTGGATCAGCATGTTGTTGCGACGTGACATACCACAGCCGGACGAGGTTCTTTTGAGAGAGCTCTTCCTGGTGGAGTCTCCACTATGGTTGAGTTAGCTCTTTTGAGTTGTTGACTTCGGTGACCGTTCTTTCCCGAATCTTTGGTTTAGACGATCTTATGAGAGCTGTAACGGCACACCCGAAAGGGCAAACCCGTTGAGTATCTTGTCCGATTGTCGAGACCATTATCCGCCTTAGGATGACCTTATTAGAATTCACCTGTGAGGGGAGGGGTTTGATTCTTACAGATACAGGTTCTGTTGGTGACTCTTTGATGGTGACTTTGGTTCGGTTTGCAATCTGAGTTCTATTTATAAGTCGGATTTATGGATATTTATTTCTGACACGCCGGAGTTCTGTCCGTGGTATTTATCAGCGGGTTCCGTTTATTTCGGATCCCCGGGTTGGATTTGAGGTTACTTGTTCAGAGGATCTTGTTGTTATCCGTTCAGTGATTTACCTGTGATGATGGTGATGTATCCTCCGATTCTGTTTATTTCGGAACCCCGAGTTGGATTTGTGGTTACTTAGTCCCTTAGGTGGTTGTGATCAGTTCAGAGACCGGACTCCAGTATAGTTGATGTTCAGATGACTTAGAGGATGGCACTATGCATTGCATTCATGCATCTGCATCATTCCCATTTTGCATTTATCCGCATCTAACTCATGTTTATCCATATGCAGGGTACATTCTTGATTGAGATCCTGGTTGAGAGACATCCTTGTTCCAGATATGAGGATCGGCTTGAAAGATGATGTTGTCTACAGTTTCTTTGATCCAGAGATTAGTGTGCTGAAAGATATGATAGCATTGATTACGCCTGACCATGTGGGGATGTTCCGTGAGGCTTATGATGGTATTCTGAAGATGGTTTTCAGGCTCACAGATGAGGATATGAGTGCCATCCATACTCTTCTCCAGTTTTATGATCCGAGTTTGAGATGCTTTGTTTTCCCGGATTACTTGTTGGGACCTTTGATGGAGGACTATGCGCGTATCCTGGGTATTTAGGTCAGAAACCAGATTCCTTTTTATGCTACTAAGGAAGAACCTGATATTAGTGAGATTTCTCGTGCTCTTTATTTGAGCCCAGAAGTGACTAAGAGAGGTTTAAAGGAGAAAGGAAAGTTGCCCAATTTTCATCTGAGTTTCTTGGAGGCCAAAGCCAAGGAGCATGCTATTTTGGGTGATTGGAAGATTGTCTGTGCTTTACTTGCCGTAAGCATTTATGGAATCATCTTGTTCCCTAATCAGAAGAACTTTGTGGACATTAATGCCATCCGGGTGTTTTCTCAAAGGAATCCCATTCCTACCTTGATCAGGGATGTTTATTACTCGGTCCATAATCGGAACGAGAAGCGGCGTGGAGGATTGGTTAGATGTTGTGCTCAACTGTTATATAAATGGTTCATGGGATATTTGCCTACCAGAGGTGCCTTTGTCTTTCTTGACCATACTGTAAATTGGGCGACCAAGTTAATGGGTTTGCGAGCCAAGGACATCGCTTGGACTCACAGTGGTGTGGATGGACGAGTTTTTATTTACAGTTGCGGGAGCTTTCCCAATGTGCCTCTTATAGGAGTTCAAGGTTGTATTAATTATAACCCGACGCTTCTTAAGAGGCAAATGGGGTTTGCTATGGAGGTTCCTCCTCTCGAGTGTGAGATTCAGGAGTCTTTCTACTTCCCGGTTGAGGGTAATCAGTCATCGTTGAGGCAAGTGTTTGGTGCATGGCGCCACATTCAAAGGAAAGGCAAGATTCCTTTTGGTAGAGCTAATAACAGGTCTTTTCCTCCGTTTGATGATTGGCTCGGAAGGAGGGTTGAGCTCACTCGTTTGCCATTTCTTGTGGGTGATCTTTGGTACCCGTTGATTGAGGAGTCCCGCTCTTCTGTTAGTATGGAAGAATTTCTCGAGATGAAGAGGGAAAGAGATCAACTGCAAGCAGAGAAGACTGAGTTGGAAATGAGTGTTGCTAGAATTCAACTGGCTAATCAGGAA